>NC_050447.1:14498454-14807360 GCF_903995425.1 Onychomys torridus
AACAGGTCAATTAAGTGATTCCTAAAGATATTCTGCTCTACTCATAGATTGGGGCCTAGCCCAACTGTCTTCAGAGAAGCGTCCCCCAGCAACTGATGGAAACAGCCAAACATTAGGCAGAGTTCGGGGAATCTTACAGAAGAGGTGAGAAAGGATTGTAGGAACCAGCGGAATCCAGGGCACCACAAGAAACCCTGTAGAACCAACTAACCTAGACTCACAGGGGTTTACAGAGACTGAGCTGACAACCACGGAGCCTGCATGGGACCAACCTAGGCCCTTTGCATATCTGTTACAGTTGTGTAGCTTGGTCTTCCTATGGTACTCCAAACAGTGAGAGTGAGGGATGTCTCTGACTCTGTTGCCTGATTTGGGGACCCATTCCTCCTGCCAGATTGCCTCATACATCCTTGGTGGAGGAGGGGGTGCCTGGTCTCATTGTAAGTTGGTGTACCATGGCTGGCTGATACCCATGGGATGTGTGCCTGTATCTGAAGAGAAACAGTGGTAGAGTGGATGGAGTGGGGTGGGGTGGCTGGGGACAGAGGAACCGGGAAGATGGGAGGAAGGGGAGGCTTTAGTTAGGATGTACAAACAAGAAAGAAAAAAGACCATAGTACATAATGATCTGGCCCAAGGTATCTTGACACCAAGGCCTTCTGTCTCGACTGTGTCCAGACCACTTGTTTTTTAAAATATTGTCCAAGGGATTGTACCCATATGCATAAAAATGCATTTTTTGTTGTGAATAGTAATGTATGGACAGGGTGCAGAAATCAACTAGAGCAAGATTATAATGAGAAATCAATCATCTCCACCTCCCCTGTGATGTGTGATATGAGACATGCCTGTGCCAATGGTGCCAACCTTGCCTGACTCTGGCTCCATGGGCCTGAGTCTGTTTTGTCCTCACCCCTCTCCTGGGAGCGGATAGGAGCACTGGTGTGAGAACAAGCCGGTTTCCTTGTCAGAGTCTCTAGCCAGGGCAGAATTCCTGGAAGGGGTGCAGTAGGAGGAGTTTGGTTTGTCTTTACCAGCATTTCGATGCCTTTTACCTCTCCTTTATACCCAGAGGAACTGGCTCCCTGCTGCGGAGCTTCTGGCCTCTGCCACTGACTTAGGGTTAAACACCTTCA
Organism: Onychomys torridus; assembly: GCF_903995425.1. Lineage (NCBI taxonomy): Eukaryota > Metazoa > Chordata > Mammalia > Rodentia > Cricetidae > Onychomys > Onychomys torridus. Next base: position 14,499,591 of record NC_050447.1, read on the forward strand.
GAAAGTTTAGAACCTCCGTGTGATAAGTGAAACAAATCTACGTTTCGAAGCTATTTTTAAAAAGTAAGATGATTTCAAAAGACAAATTTTAACCAAGCGATCGCACAGGTGGGACAAGGAAAAAGCCCAGAGTGGTGCTGTGGGCAGCAGCTGGTGCTAGAGGCTCTGCCTTCTGCTGTGGGCCCGGGACCCAGCACTCACCCACCGCCTGCAGCCACTCTCCCACTGTGCCTGGAGAGCACTGAGCTAGCACGGTGGGTGGTGTCGTCCGCTCTGTCCTTCAGCTGCACCAGAGTGGTGCTCATCCCTGTTAGGACTCTCAGCCCTCATGCCAGTGGTGTGTAGGTCCTTCCTTTCTGTCACCTTCCTCCAGGTTGGAGATTATCTTTTCAGTGTTCTGAAATGTTTGATGCTTTGATGGTGTCTCTTCAACAGTGCTTCACGTCTATTGCTGGGACTTGACTGTATGACTATACATATGCTCATGTGACACATACACACAGACACAGGAAGAGAGAGAGAGAGAGAGAGAGAGAGGGGGAGAAAGAGAGAGAGAAAGGGAGGGGGAGAGAAGACCCACAGATTTAGAGACACAGAGACAGAAATGCAGAGAGAATAATGACAGTCTTTACCCCCCAAACACACACACACACACACACACACACACACACACACACACACACACACACAAACAGGCTTAGATTGAGTGCAGTTTCCTTCCTCCCCCTGAATCAAATACCACATGCATTCTTCCTAAGCAGTAAACATGCACCTGCTCCATCTTTGCCAGCTGTTAGACAACAGCCTATTGGATGGACGTACTGCCATTCACTTCAACTGTCACATCATTCTGAAAGAGGCTGTGCTGTCAGGATTTCAGGGGGTGCCCTGGGGCCCCCCTCTCTTCATTTAATCAGGCCACATTCACTCCTCTCCTTTGGGCAGACCGTGTTGGGATACTGGAGGCGTGTGGATGACAGTGCTGGGTGCTGGAGGCTATTTGCCAAGGAATGTGGGAGACATCCTGGGAGCAGGGAGGTGGGGCCACACAGCCCAGGCTTTGAAGAACAGTTGAGAACCTCCTTTTGATGGACTGAAGTGGGCCACTGACCCCTGGAGCCACCCTGGACAGCCTCCTGGACAAATGACCGTGCTCCTAACAGCTCAGACCTTGTGGAATGGTTCAGTCCTTAGACAGTGACTTCTGATTAAAAACTGGTCCCTTGGCCATTCTGTCTTCTTCCTTGATTCTGTGATCCTGACCTTTGAGGGATCACTGGTCGCAGGGGCAAAGGGAAGGAAGGCTAGGCAACTAGCCTAGGGCTAATTACTGAGCCCTCTTCCCATTGAGCCTGGGCAATAGAACCAGCTTTTATTAACCCCACTCGCAGCCTGTTAACATTGGGAAATCTCTCCCCAGGTCCTGCCGGTGGTTCTGGCTGGTTAGGATGACTGACAGCCACTTATTACTCCTGTCTGCCCTGCCTGGCCCCTCCAGAGGCTTTTATTAGCCCCTCACCTGGGTGAGTTGGGGCTTGGCAAACACTCTCCTTGAGGCAGCTTCAAGATTATGTTTTCTCACCTGAAATAACTGGCACATTTATTGTTTTTGGAAGAAAGAAAAATCTCATAATTGAAGTAAAAGAGGAATGTGCTTCTGTTTTTCTGGAAGTGTGTCTTTGAGGAAGAGGGACAAGTCCAGCACCCACCGGAGGGACTGCATCTCTGCAGAAGAACCCAGTCCTTCAGCTACAACTCACTCATGGAGTGTTCTTTTGCTGCAGCCCCCATGTGCTCAACCGCCTACCTAATGGCTATGGAGAAAGTACTTGCAAATTGACACCTCATTGGGCAGAAAAGACTCTTAAAATTCAGGAACATCACCACAGGCTTGTGTTTCTCCTAATGCAATAATGCTTCCCCAGGAAAAACACCCTGTGCACTCCGTCACCACCAAGGAGAGAATTGGACAGAGATGGTTTTCAGCAAATTGACAAACTGAGCTAAACTTTATTTAATTTAATTTCAAAAAGGATGGATCTGGAAATAACATTGCTGGTTTCACGTGCTGGAAAAATCGATGCTATGATTTTTTATCTTCTTTCTTCCTACTCCCTTGCCGGGCGGGTGTAATAAGTCATTTGGACTGGCCAAGCAAACAACTAGCCCTTGCCCCTCTGGGTTGGTGTGGCTGCTAGCCTGGGGACCCAGCTCTGCCTTAAACCAGCTGTTCCTGCATACCCTGGGCAGAGTGTCCCCTGTGTGAGGAGGATTGGCAGAACCGCATCTCCCACTTCTCCGGACCACATTTGATTCTGAGTGCTTTATACTTACCATTTGGGCAAACTTTTGCTACTCGCTGAGGTGGGGAGATTTTGTGTGTGTGTGGGTGGGAATCTTTTCACAGATAAAGAAAGTGGGGCTTTCAGATGGAAAGCCCTTTCTTGGGAGACACATGCACCGTGCAAGGGATTAGGTGTGAATCCAGATAGCTTGATTTCAGAACCAGAATTAACAGGTGGGGGAGAGCAAGTGGCCAGCTGCTCCTAGCTTTCTGATTGCTGTGGGACAAAGCTTTTCCTGGGGAGATGCTACACATGTCTTCTCAGCCCTGAGAGGGAGCTGATGACTGACCAAAGAATAGCTGTCACCAAAGTCCAGTTTGGTGAACCATGAGTTTTATTGGAGTTATTACAGGAATATGGATGAGGGGTTACTTACAGGAGCAGAAATGATTCAAAAACCAGCTAGGAACCTAGAGCACACTGCATGGCCCACAGGTAGCTCTGGATAGTGTCTTCTCCAAGTGCCTCAGTTGGTCTGAGCCTCTTTCAGGCAGCTCAGCAGGTTTCTTCTTCTTACAGGCAGATGGTCTGGTCTCCGAATCTTTTTTTTTTTTTTTTTTTCCCCAGCTTGGCTTGTTTGAGAGTCGTTTTTGCAGCTTTATTGCTTACTCTGGGAAAAAGGGACCTGGTGAATCTGGTCAGTTTTAGATACTTCCGGAAGCTATTTTGAGTTGTTTGCCTCCTTTTCTTAAAGAGCTTCCCTGGGGGATGGAATGTTTCAATCTCAAAGGAAAACTGTTACATGTTACTGCTCAAGCCTTGTCCATGTCATGGTCTGGGGTTCCAAATTTCTTCAAACAAGGTCCCGAAGAAGAATGTATCACAGCAAAGCTTGGTGGTAAATGTCATGATCTCTGCTACTGGGGAGGCCAAGACCAGAGGATGGAGTCCTAGCTGAGTTACATGGAGTTCAAGGTCAGTCTGGGCAACAGTGAAATTTGGTCTCAAAATAAAAAGCCAGGGTTGGGGATTTAGCTCAGTGGTAGAGGGCTTGCTTAGCAAGCGCAAGGCCCTGGGTTCAATCCTCAGCTCAAAAAAAAAAAAAAAAAAAGTGTGTCCCACCACACCCAGCTTTCCTTCATTCATGAGTAATGTTTTTGCCGGGCGGTTGTGGCGCACGCCTTTAATTCCAGCACTCGGGAGGCAGAGCCAGGTGGGTCTCTGTGAGTTTGAGGCCAGCCTGGGCTACCAAATGAGTTCTAGGAAAGGTGCAAAGCTACACAGAGAAACCCTGTCTCAAAAAAAAAACATTAATAATAATAATAATAATAATAAAGCCAAAGGAGGGCTGGAGATGTGACTCAGTGGCAGAGGACTTGCCTAGCAGGCTTGAGGTCCTGGGTTCAATCCCTAACTAGTATCACATTTAAAAAGTTAAAAAGAAATTTAAGAAAGAAATTGCAGAGGGGAGAATCAGGCCCAGGCCTATACGGCTGTGGCTAGGGAAGCCCTAGGCCCTCCTGGAAAACCTATCGATGTTTCCTTGATAAACCATTGTGTTTTCAAGCCCTCTTCTAAATACTTATGATTAGATCAAAGATTTGTGCAGCTCTTGGCCTTGATTAGAGTCTCATTACAGAGGGTAGGGGTTAGTGTGGAGACTCTTAACTGTTCAAAATACCAGGAGTAAGCAACTGTGAGTGTTCAGTCATAGGCAGAATAGCTATGTTATCACCCTCTCCAAGGCTCAGAGAACACGGAGTGAAAAGGGGCCAGAAAGAACGTGGAAACGAGAGGATGTGTTGTACAAGGCTGGCCTTGGGTGTGACGTGGCCGGCACACACATGAACTCACAGCAGCTATGATTACTTTGCACATGACCTCCAGAAGATCAAGAACATGAAAGATTTTATCGTGGAGAGGGAGGACTTCCTGACACCCCATTCTTGGCGGAGGAGCTAGGCATCCCAAATGGCTACTGAGCAAGGAAGTGTCACTTTTCTTTGGGCATGGGCACCCATCGGTAGGTCACCCATGCCACGTGAAGGACTCCATGCTCATGTACCTACGTACAGCACCCATTGGACTTGGTGGGTTAAAAGAAAATAAGAGACATGAAGTTAGAAGGAAGATGGGAGATATGATAGGGTGGGAAGAGTCAGAGGAGCTGGAGGAAGGGAATGGAGGGTGGCTAAGACCAAAATACACTGTATAAATCTATGGAGTTAAAAAACAAAGAAAGGAATATAACCGGCAGAGTTGAAATGAAGAAAGCTCTTGTTTGGGACAAACGATTTGCCCTTTGACAAAAGTCTGCCTTCCTCCTCAGGGAAGCCCAGGGAGGCTGGAACCTCTCTCAGGGGTTCTTGGTCTCCAAGACAACCAGAGATGAGAAGAGCCTCCACTAGGCTTCAGGGGGACATACTCAGGCACAGCCCACCACCTGAGGCCTGGGCCAGCACACTGGACCGTGCTGAGGGGCTCAGCTCTGCTTGTTACTTCAACTAGAGCGAACTCTCAGACATTGGGACCTCCAAACCACCCTCAGGGTTGAGAGTTTGAAAGTTGGCAGACATCAGTCATGGAGAATCATGCTGCCAAGCGCCACTCTGGCTGCTTATCCCCAGTGTCTGAGGAACAGCATGTGAGGGCTGAGAGGACTCTTGCCTCTGCCCAGGTTGCCACACCCACATGGCTGCCACAGGTCAGGTTCCCATGGCTGCTTCCCTGCTGAGGGAAAGTCAGCTTGCTTTTAGAAATACCAGCAAAGCTGAGAGGAAGCATCATCAGTTCACTAATAATACCTCAGAAATGATTCCTCACACTTGAGGGGAACTACCTTTCTGAATGTCTGCTAGAAGGGAAAAATGAAAGGGACCCAACAATACACCAGCCTTACCCACATGACCATGACCTCCATAGATGTGGTCAAGGAGATTTTCTCTGATCTTTGGTTTTCCCTGCACAGAATAAGGTATCTGTAAATGAGGACATTTCTTTACTCCAAGATTACAAATGTAGTTTTGCTTTCTTTTTGATGCAGTATACATTGTATAATGACCAAATCAGGGCAATTAGTAGCAATTTGATCACATTAAACACTCATCATTCCATAGTTGTGAGAATGTTCAAAATCCTCTCCCAATTATTTTAATAAATTTTGCTAATGTTTGTTACTCTACTCAGCTGCAGAGCATCAGAAGTCATCCCCTCTCACGCACCCCCACCTTCCTCTCCTCCATTCCTCAGCCGCTTGGCTCTCAACCTCTATGACATCAACTTTTTTTTTTAATTTCAGAAATTGAGATCATGTGTTCCGTGCCTTTCTCTGCCTGAGTTATGTTGCTTAACACGGTGTCTTCCAGTCCTATCCGTGTTGCTGGAAATGGCTAAATTTCTTCCTTCCTTATGGCTGAATAGCAGTCTCCTTTGTGTGTATCTCTTGCCTTACCCACTCATCAGCTGGACTTAATTTGACTGGATCCTGTTATAGTTGTTTTGAATGCAGTTTTCTCTTCAACATATTGACTTCAATTCCTTGGGATCAATCTAGTAACAGTGTTGCTGCATTATATGGTAGTTTTGTTTTCAGTTTTTGCAGGAACCCCAGATTGTTTTCTATAATGGCAACACCATGCTTGACTTGGTTGCTCAGACATATTCTCTTCCCCAGGGTCACTCACTGCCTTCACAGTGGAGAAGATACTTCTTTTGACTCTAATTCCAGTTCAAATCTTGTCTTAATCATTAAGGAGTATCTTTTTCATTGAATTTTGGCCTTTTTAAAAAAAAAATTATTTCTGGACCAAAGAAGTTATAAGGAAAGAAGAGAGAGAGAGAGAGAGAGAGAGAGAGAGAGAGAGAGAGAGAGAGAGAACGAGAACTCGGGTTCCTTAGAGCAAAGTGTGTGCTGCAGAATCCTGGCCTCAACTCCACACCTTTGCTGCTGTCCAGCAAAGCCTGTTCCAATCTCTTAGACTTGTGCACTTCATGACAGGTCAGGTCCTCACTAGCCAAGCTGTTAGAGGCAGGATGCTTAGAAAGTCACATCGCTAAGTCAGCTCATCTTCACCTTCCTGGAGCTTAAACACAACACAGGGTATTTGCCATGGCACTTTTTATATTCAAGAAGTCACCCAAAGGTTCAGTATGAAGTAGCATGAAAATAATTAATTTTTTATCCAAGTAATATACACATGCGGCTAAAAATAATAGAGCCATCAGCTAGGCTGGCCTCGGAAAACAGTAATGCCCCATCTCCTCTCTTCTTTCTCTTGGTCCTCAGAGGCAGCCACTTTGATTTAGGGAAACCTTTAATTGAAGTATAACCCACAGATAGAAAACACACATACGTCATAAGTATGTGCTTGATGGGTTTTAGAAAACCAATTCTCCTGTAAGCCAGATCAAGAAGTAGAGCATTCTCAGCACCCTGAGCCACCACTCACCCCCTCATAGTCAAGGGCTCTTGATCTCTGCCTCAGTGGCTTTGCCCTTTGTTCCCCATGGTGGGCATGTTACACGCTGCTTGGCAGAAGTTTTGTCTTTTTTTCTAGTGCCCTCTTCCCTTCCCAACTCCTCCAAGTATGCCTAAGTCACCCCTTTCTTTTCCTCTACGTGTCGGGTGCCTGTGCAAATTCAGCCACGTTATAAAGCTCTGTGCTCTCTTTCATCCATCATAGAACACGGTTCACGGTAGAAACAAGCAGCTGCCTAGGATTTTAGATTCTCATTGTTATAACCCCTGTGCCGAGTTAGGAAGAGTATTCTTAGAATCTGTAGCCATCTTATTCACTCTTAGGATTTGAGTTTGGACCTTCAGCCTCTGATCTGAAAGCTCATTCCCTGTCTGGGGATGCCAGTTTTGGAAGGCTGTGGAGCCTTTAGGAGGTGGGGCCTGGTAGGCACATGTAGGTCACTGGAGGGTGGGACTTTGAAGGTTTTAACAGTCCCTGCTTCCTGTGGTCCACTATACTTCCTATTCCAATGTGACATGAGGGTCCCTGCTACACCCTCTTAGCCACACTGAGCTGGGACTGGAAACTCAGAGCCCAAACCTTTCTTCTCTTAAGGGCTTTTTTTGGTAGCTTGTTTTTTTTTGTTTGTTTGTTTGATTGTTTGTTTGTTTTTTTGTTGTTGTTGCTTTGTTTTCCCTGTCTGTGATTATGGTCACAGTGACACAAAAGCAAGGACTATGCTCTTGTTCACATTTGTCCTCAGATAGGTGAAAGGGGACCTGTGAGGACCAACGCTACAGTATGAAGCCTCTCACTTTAGTGACACCAGGATAAAGCACACACGCATTGCTTGGATGGGTGGTAGCCTTGTGCTCCGCCATGATTAGAACCAACCCTGTTCTGAATGTGTTTCCCTCAGAGCTCCTTTGAAACCCAGGCTTTCCCTCATAGACTCCCAAAGCCTGCTCTTTCCTTCAGAAACTACACAGTCTGCTGCACCAACTGAGGGCCAGCCTTTCCTCTTGAGATGATATGTACTTGTGAGGGCAACATCAAGAGTCTATATATATGTTCCTTAAATGGAGGTGGTCATAAAATCAGTAGCTAATTGACTTACGTCAGCACTCAGTTTTAGGAGAAGGGTGCTCTGAGTGAAAAATACAATATGGGAAGGGGCTTAATTTCTTCTGGATTACCCTTAACCAGGTAGCATGTAATTGCATTAGTAATCGGAGTCCTTTGAGCAGAATCTCAAACAAAGGATCAGGGGGAAGGAAGATAGAAGAGTGCTGACTTCACAATAACTCACCGCCTTCCTAACCTGATTATATAAATAAATTCAAGCAATATTTTTCAAGACACGGGAGCTTGATCGTAAAGGCGTGAGGGGGCCCGGGGCCTCTGCATGGCCCCTGGTTGGCGGGCAGTAACGGATTGCTGCAGTAGTGAAGGGCAGTCCCCAGGTGGTGAAATATCCAATATCTCTGAATTATCTGTCAGCACTCAGAAATTATTGAAGCTGGGCTGACTTCTCCAGTGGGGGGCAGGAACATCTTGGCTTCATTTGGCTAAACAATGGGGTTAAAATGGAAACGTCCCTGCTGTGACCTCCCATCAGCCCTTTGGGTCACTCAGCGAGCTGTGGGCCATGGGGAGTACTGCAGGGCTGCTCTGGACACTGCTACCTTCTTGACCCCCAGCTAAGGCATCCCGAGCTGCATTTCAAGCTTGTATCTTTGTCCACAGGGGGTTGGCTAATCCTCCCGCTTTGCTCTCATCCACACAGACAAAGGAGGCAGGCACACTCCTCTCTGGCTGAATGAAGCCTGGTCTGGGTGACACACACATCAGAGAGCAGTGACATGCTGTCCACATTGTTTGCCCAGAGCCTTTCAATTTCTGTTTTTACTTAAGCCAAGGCCTGCTTTGAGGCCTTAGTTATCTAGTTTCCATTTCACCATGGCTGGGCAGGAGAGACAGAACAAGCCCCGTTTCTCACCCCCCACCCTCTGCTCCCAAACCTCTCTGTCCAGCTGCTTAAGGCACTTTCAAAGCATCTCAAAACAGCCTCTGAAATCCGGGTTGTGGGAAGCTCTGGACCCACAGGAGTGTGACACTAAGAGACCCAACAAAGGGTGCTAACCGGAAGCCATGAGAGCAGACTGCCCTGGGGAAGACACTGCCAAAGGAGCCGTTCGAGGCTCCAGTGAGCCTACTGGCTTCAACACTTAGTTTCCTCAACAGTGACTTGGGAATCATTGTTATTCTCTTGTCTCAAGGATTAAATGAAATGATGAATAGGACATGATTTTTGTATTTTGTGCAAACTTGTTAGACATAGGCTGAGTTCCAATCCGATGACTTTCCTAAGCCCCAAAGAACTAGAAATTGTCTGGCTGTGTTCATCTGGAATGTTCTCTCTTCCCCCACCTTGTTGACTGCAATCTGACCCTCTTGGGTTGTTCTTTGCATTTCCTTGGTCTTCATGCAACTGATTTCTCATAGCTTTCCACCTATGACCTTCATTTGGTGTGGTGGTCCTGAGCCCAGCAACAACGACCGTATTCATGGGACAAGGCTCTGCATCAGATACAGGGATGTGGGAAGCCCTGAGTGAGGGAAGTCCTGGGGGAATGCATGTTTTATGGGATTTATTAGAACGGTTTATAGGCTGTGGTCTAGATAATCCAACAATGGCTGTCTACCAACAGAAGGTCCAAGAATCCAGTAATTGTTCAGTCCACAAGGCTGGATGTCTCCGTTGGTCTCAGTAGACAATGGAATCCTGAAGAAGTAGGCTCTGATGTCAGTGAAGGAAGGGCAAGAACAAGCAGGCAGAGAGAGAGAGCTTCCTTCTTCCATGTCCTTTATATGTCAAGGTGTGGCCCAGATGAAAGGTGAATCTTCCCACCTCAAAAGATCTGGCTTATAGCCAGGTGTTGGTGGTGCATGCCTTTAATCCCAGCACTCGGGTGGCAGAGGCAGATGGATCTCTGTGAGTTCGAGGCCAGCCTGGTCTACAAAGCAAGTTCCAGGAAAGGCGCAAAGCTACACAGAGAAACCCTGTCTCAAAAAAAAAAAAAAAGATCTGGCTTAAGGGTGTTTCTTCCCACCTCAAAGATCCAGATTAGAAGTAGGTCTTACCACTTTAGATAATTTAATTAAGGAAAAATCACTCAAAAGTATGGCCAGCTATTTGGGTTTTAGTTAATTACAGATGTAATCAAGTTGACGATCAAGAATAGCCATGACACCATCTATTGGTTCATTTAGTAATTTAACTTGGGTATCATAACAGAAGATCTTCTGTGCCTGGACTTGTATTGCATGATGCTAACAGGAGAGTTGGACCCTCTTTACATGTCATGCCCATGTACTTTACTCTCTTTATTTATATGCCCACTCTGCTTAGATGGTGCTGGGGGTGGTGAGAAATTAAGGAACAAATAGCAAGGCATGGCTCTCACCTTAAAGATATCTCTTAGGAGGTACTAAGCAAAAACACACATATTAAATTTTTCTCATTTGGTTATTTCTATAACAAATATTTATCGATGTTTATTCCAGGCACATTGCTGGGGACTATGGGTAGGGGGCAGAGAAAGCTCCCAGGCATTGTGAAGTTCAGTGTGGTGGATGAGGAGGGTGTGTCTATAGACATGGATACTGCAGTGTGGTGTAATGATGACCACAGAAGGATGTGCAGGCATGTGAGAACACTAAAGCCACAGATGGTGCATGGCTGGGAAGGGTGGTTCTTCCTGGGAGACCAAATCTAGCTGAGGTCTCATAGGCAATTGAGCTGTCTAAGAAAGAGGTCAGAGGGGCACATGGCAACCATGCAAGTGATTCAGACAGAACCAGGGAAGGATGGGAAGTGCTAACAGAAAGGTTGGTGGATCATCTATGTGAAAATGTGGGGCTGGGAGCATGGCTCAGGGACCACGCCAGACAGCATCCATGAGGTCTATAAGGTAGGGATTATGGTTATCGTGTCCACACTGAAGACAAAGAAATGAAGATCAAGGAGGTTGGGTGGCTTATCTGAGTCCCACTGCTAAGCAAGAGCTAGCTCTGAAGCTTTGATTTACTCTGCCCCTGGTGGAGCGGGTAAGTATGTAAGAGGGCATAGGCTATGCTGTCTGTCTCTGCCCATGATGAGCCTGTGTGATGCTAGGAAAATTATTTAAATGCTCTGTGACTATGATTCAGCCCCCAAATGACAATGCTAACAGTATCTTCTCCAGGGGGTGGGTTCTTCTGAAGTTCAAATGAGTTAATATGTGCCAAGCATTTTTCTAGACACACTAGCACATTATCAAGTGCAATCACCACTAGGTACCATTGCAACAATGGACTGAAAGAAGAGACAAACCCAAAACACACAAAAGACACATTTCCTTTGCAGTGCATTGGAAAATGGGGCCAAGAGGTGCTGGTGAAGGAGAAGGAAGCCAATTTGGAAGAAGTGCCCTGTCCCTTACAGGTCTGGGGTCTGCACCTTTGTGACCCCTTGAGCTTGGTCTCTGGATCCCTCTAAGCTGTCCACAGATGGGAGTGGACTCATGCTTCCTGGAGAAAGATTGGTTCTTCCCAAGAACATTATAGATTTTTTTTTTTTTTTTTTTTTTTTTTTTTAGCAGAGCTTCAGGAAGCCACATCCCAGAGCCTGCTGTATTGACTCCACCTGCTGGGACGTGTGGTTGCCAAGGGCAATGTAATCAGCTCCTTGCTTGTCCTTGTCCTGTGGCTCCCAAGGACTCTGCTCACAACCAAGCAGCTAAGCCCTCTCTCACTTCCTTTCCTGGAGGTGGGAGGCTACAGCTTAGCCTCTGGTCCGGGCCTGGCGACTGAAGGGGCTCCTGAATTGGGCCTTCACAAGCTGCCCAGCAGCAGCATTGCAGGGATTTGTGGGGATCGGTAAAGGAGTATCTGGTCCCCAGTACATCTGGGCCTGCCACGCCTAGGCAGTGAAGCCCTCAGCCCTAACTGGTTATGCCTTTGTGTGTGACTTGCAGCACTCTGTCCATGTTCTGCGAGCTGTGGTGGAGAGAATTTTGGACAAACAGGAGGGTTGGTCAGGCTTGAGGGAGGTGCTTCTGGGGCGTGTGTCTAGATAGTTCCAAGGCTATGGAAGGGCCGAAGAACAAGGGACAAGTGTGGAGGAAGTTAGACTAGTCCCTTTATGTGCTCCATCAAGTTTTCTCACTATATTCCCAGATTGTTGGTGGGTCACAGCAGGAGTCACCATAGTTTTGGAGGGGTAAGGCCAGAGGTCAGAGGTTTAGGCACTATTTTTTTTTGTTGTTGTTGTTGTTGTTGTTGTTTCCGAGACAGGGTTTCTCTGTGTAGTTTTGGTGCCTTTCCTAGAACTCACTCTGTAGACTAGGCTGGCCTCGAACTCACAGAGATCTGCCTGGCTCTGCCTCCCAAGTGCTGGGATTAAAGGCGTGCGCCACCATCGCCTGGCTAGGCACTATTTTTAATGCTGTCATTATGTTACTTGTAGACTAAAGTTTTTCTGTCCCACCCAGTCCCAATCGGGCACAAACCGTTTTTATAAAATAATCACTCAGAGGTTTAATATTAATTACAAACTGTTTGGTCTATGGTAGCCATTACACCGTAATCCATTTCTATTAATCTATGTACTGCCATGTGTCTCCTGGATTTACCTGTGTTCTATTACATCTTGCTGCCTGGTCACAGCATCTCCTCTACTCTGCCTTTCCTCTCCCTGTGTCTCCAGCCTGGCTATATCCTGTGTTGCCATAGGCCAAAACAGCTTCTTTATTAACCAATAGTTGCAACACAAAGAAAGACCATTGGACAACAGTTACTCTGTGATCTTGAGAAATTACATCCACCCTTAGAACTGAGGGTGTTTCCATGCTTCCCATACTACAGGGCCTGGGAGTGCAGGGAGAGGTGGGTTCTGTAAGGAAGATTGGTATGCCTTTATCAGAGGCACACACACACACACACACACACACACACACACACACACACACACACGTTTGCTCAGTGGCTCCTGTTCCTGTGATTCTTTCTAACCTCTTTACAAAAGCTGTTCCCTGTAATAGTAATGGGCCAGTACACTGTGGCAGGTCTGAGTAGGAACCAGGACTCACACATCAGGCCTGGGGCTGGGTATTCTTACTGCCTAAAGAAAGGTTCTTAATATTCCTCAGAATCCTGCCATGTCCAGATACTACTATAGGAGAGGGAAAAAAAGGAAAAGTCCATTGATAACTCATGTATTCACACACTGCCAAGTGTTCATATGAGCTGTTTCTTTGATTGGCTGTGGGAATGTGAGGATCAGGTTTGGCTTCTTTTATGCTGACGTAGCAAATTTCCCCTAGATACAACTTCAAGCAACAAGAACTGATCGCTGGCCATGTTGTATACTTACCACAGACTGGTTGGTGGCCTCTTTTCTGCTTTCTGATTGATGAGGCTTATCTTTGCCAAATACTTCAGTCAGGATACGTGACCCTTAGCTGAGGCTATGCTGGAGCCTTCAGACACATGAGGCGTTTTGGTGATAGACCTTTCCAGAACGGTCCTTACCTCTAGCATTGAGCTTGAACCTTCCCTCTGGGCATCCATCATCAGAGCAGGACTTGTTTGGGACAGGCCCATGGTCCTGAGCCCCTCTGGTCCAATCGCCTACATTACCACTTAGTGTGCTCTGCCCTGGAAAATCAACACTACTGTCACGGAGCCATTTAGAAGAGCTAACTGCAACAGTACTTTGTCTGGATTTAAGCGATCACCACCCCGAAATAATTAAGTGCCAAGTGGTTATTAAACAATACATTCACAGAATTCTGACAACTGTTAAGAGGAGCTGTCCCCTCCCTCCTACAGCGAACATTCCCTAGTAAATACACTTGTAATACTCCGCTGGCTTTTAATTAACCCAGCTCGCCTATAAGCCCATTTATCTTCTCAAAAGAAGGCTGTTCCATGTGCAATACGTGTCAATAGATAATTAAAATGTTTCTCTGAGAATGAGCAGGGAGAGGTGATCTATGCATTTCAGAACCTGATTACTAAAATGCTATTTATTGAGGCTCAACACTTGTTACTTTGTGACTGTTTAGCCATCCTGTCTCTTTGATACCAAAATTAAATAAGCGCCACAGACAGAATGTGTAATGTTGGCAAATCTCTCGGGTCATAATTAAATAGTGCAAGTGACAAACATTGGATTCTTGTTTAGGAAACAAACATCACTATGTGGCTTTCAAAATCAGGCATCAAGAGGGTGTGTCCTTGGTCTTCTTTTGTTCTTCCAGGACAGCCCAGTGGAGTCACTGTTCCCATGCAGAGGTTTCCTACTCTCCGCAGCAGGGCTTTTGCTAGAAACAACACAGAATGTGTTGAACCACAGAGTTAAAGACAACATAGAGCTGCTTTGGTAAGTGGAGATGTCTCCAAAACTAGCAGCTACCAGAAACCCTGAGCCAGCAGAGAGCTGTGGCCTGGTGCCTCCATGCCTGGAGGAGAGTCTCCCATCCCTAGAGCAGTCGGCCTTGTCCAGGGGACCCCTCCCTGCTTCTCGGTACTTCATCCCAGCATGCCCTGAAGAAGCTTCCCATCTGTATCCGGCCTGCAAGCTCCTCTACCATTGGCCCCAGTTATAAATTTTATATCTCCAAGGTTGTGGAAGTCTTAACTCCAGGACCTGTGGATATGACCTGATTTGGAAATAAGATGATCAGGTTAATTTGATCAAATTGAAATTTGATCATTAGGATGGGTCCTGATCTAATATAATAAAAGAGGGAATTTGGAGACAGAGGCAGACAGGCACAGGAGGAGTACTGTGAGAAGGTGAAGGCTTTGGTGGGCTATACACTGAGGCACAGGGATGTGTGGAGAGCCAGGCAGCTGCTGAAACTGAGGGAGAATAGGAACAGCATCCTCTCCCAGAGAGCCAGCTTGCCATGCAACTCAGCCTCTGGAGCTCTGGGCATTTCTGCTGATAAAGCGCATGCCTGCTGGTAGACCCCTGCTACAACAGGCTACAAACATACCCTGAGGAAGAGACTCACACCCTGGCCCTCTTGTTAGTCCTTGGTTTTGGAGGAAAACTTGGCCTATGGATCTGAGGAGCCAGGGAAGGTCTTCTTCATGTGAGGCGATTGGGTGGACCCATACTCGACCACAGGCCACCAGAGGATTTATCCCTGCCTTTGAATGTTCTGTTTTTGTGTTTATTTTATCGTGATCAAAGGAGTGACATGGAGAGGGAGTTCACAGTTGATCCATTTTGACTGGTGGGTGTGATCAGGACACATACATGTGTCTGCTGAGTGCCCCTTCCTGGTGGAATGCTTGTTTAGAACAGAATACAAAGAAACAACCAGAACAGGTTTTAGCAAGATGTGGTGGTACACAGCTCTATTCCCAGCCTGGGGGGTTGGGGATGGGTGCTGAGGCAGGTGGATTTTGAGTCTTAGGTTACAAAGTGATACCCTGTCTCAAACAAAGCAAACACAAACAAAACAGACCAGTGGCCAGTCATAGGTGAGTAGAAGGGATCCTTCTGACATCCGTTGAAGGAAAGAAATGAGTTATGGGTTTTTTTTTTAACTCAGATAAGAAATCTCAAGAACGTTAAACAAGATTCAGCAAACAAAAGATCACAAAGACAGTGTCCTGGCACTTGCGCAGAGCTCTACCTAATTTATTATTTATGACATCATCACATGTATCATGATTTGTAACACTCTGACTTCCCTCAGGAAGGTCTCCTCTGTCTTGCTGGAGTCCTCTGCCCAGCCTGCCTGTCCACACGGAGGTCACAGGAAGGAAGGAAGAGTATTCTGCACGGAGAGGGATTGCAGTCAGCCTGGGCGGGACCTGTACCCTGGCCCCAGAAACAGTCTTTATTAATAACTCAAGGTACTCCATCCTGAGAGGAGCAGGTGAGCTGGGTCAGGAAGAGGCAGAAAGGCAGGTCTCGGGAGAAATCTACAGAAGCAGGGTGCTGGAGAAGCAGAGGACCAAAGAGCTGACTAGAAGGGATAATGAGAAGAGAAGGTTGGAAAGAGAACGGCAGGGCAAAACCAAGTCCAAATCAGCATCGACAAAGACCAACAAAATTGCAGTTCTGTCATACATGATACTTTCACTGTTTAGGGCTTTGTTTAGGCATGATCTAATCTTCAGTTAAAGAAAATGTCTGCCTCCTTTACAGGGAGGTATTTGAGACACTATTATAGATGCTGAAGGGAACGGGGCTCTTCCACCTGGGCAGGTGTGGTTGGGGTTCCTACAACACCAGCCTTCAGGTTGTAACTGGGTTTTAGTCACTAACACACGCATGTGCTTTGGTCCCTTCCTCCTGGAAAGTGAGAGCAAGCCCCCCCCCCCCCTCCCGCCTTAACAGATGTTCTCTGTGCCCTGCAACTGCCTCGATTCCAGGAGAGGAGAGAAAGAATGCAAGAAAGGGCTCCAGAGGCCTCTCCTCCTCTCCTCCCTGTTACCATAGAATCTCGTTTCCTTGGTTACGGGTGGCCAAGGAAAGGACACTGGGCAAGTGCAGGATTTTGATGGAACTCTCTACAGAGAGATGTCAGTGAGGACCTGGTCTCCTCTTACAGAATTCTCCCACTGAGAGGTGGCTCAGCATTGGGAGTGGGAGAAATAGGTGGTGCTCTGGGCAGTTCCAATTTAGAAACTTCATCTCCACTGACAGCAATCGGGCTCTTCAAGATGACCCCAAGGTATCAAGGCCTTACCCATCTTTCAAATGCTGGTGATCTGGAATGGGCAGGAAGGTTATGATGATAATTAAATAATTTCCGCAACACTGCATTTACCTGCACCCCCTGGGGTTGGCTCCCTGGCCCTGGACTACTATTTCCTCTGATAGCTGCACCTCAGTAGGAGAAGCCTTTGGTGTCAGCCTTGACCTTTCCCTGGAGGCCACACTAGACCCATGAAATCTCTCCACAAAGCTCTGTATTTGTTTGTTTTGTGAGACAGGATTTCAGTATATAGTTCAGGCCGACCTTAAACCTTCAATTCTCCTGCCTTCACTCCTGATTGCTGAGATTACAGGCATGTTACCACAATGCCAGGTATTTTAAATTTTTTAGATAGTTGAATGCTGCCTTGTAAGGGTTAATCAATAATCTCCTCAATAAGAGTATCTTCTGTTGTCCACCTACATGCTATGGCTTCTCTCAAGAACCGAAAGAGCTGCAGAAACATTTCATCATTTGCTGTGTTGCTTACTTTCCTGGTTTGCTTAGGTTGCTGTGAGAAAACACTGAGGATGAAAGGGCTTACTTTTCCACATCACGGTCCATCATTGAGGGAAGTTGGAGCAGGAATTCAAACAGATACCCAGGAAGAGCATTGCTTGCTAGCTCATTCCTTCTGGTTTGCTCAGCTACCTTTCTTACAGAGCCCAGCCTCATCTGTGTAGGGATGGTTCTGCCCACAGTGGGCTGGGCCCTTCCTACATCAACTAACAAATAAGAAACTGCCTCACACACATGACCATAAACCCATGCGCTTTAAGCAATTCCCCAACTGAGGTCTCTTTTTCTCATGTGGCTCTGGGCTGTGTCAAGCTGACAGCTGAAGTTAACTATAACACTCACTAATTAGGGGATAGCAATCTGTCTCCTGTCTTCTCTACCTTTTACTTTTATTTCTTTTTAGTAATGTATTGTATTTTTGGAGAAAGATAGTTTAAAAAGAAATTGATACAAACGAACATATGGTAAAAACATTCCCAGTACAAGAACCTTGCTGCTCTTACCTCTAGCTCCAGCTACCATCATTGTGTCTTTCTGAGAGCTGATGCAAACACGAGCATTTGTCTGTCTCTATCCCTCCTTCTGCCTCTGCCTCCCTTTCTCTTCCTGGAGCACAAATAAAATAATACTATCCATACCATTTTGCTCACTGTTGCTAAAAACTCATCTACCTTGAAGGTTCTCTTCATACCACTGTGTACAGGGCTGCCTGATCTTAAGCAGTTGTGGTGTATGCCACTATATGGGGCTCCTTCTCTTATTTACCCTGGATGTCTATCCACTGTGTGCTCCCTTTCACCCTGGATCACTAAAGGCCCCTAGTACAGTGCAAGCATATACTTTCGAGAGTGAAATTTTCCATATACATTAATGAAAATTCTTTACTCCAAGGGAGATTTTACTTAGGGCTTTAGGAATATGAAAAGGGCAACTGAGTAAGACACGACTGCATCCCCCAGTGAGACTTATGCTTCTGGCCAACGGTCTTCATTCAGTAGACCTTCCTGGAGAAAATGGGCAGGGGGCGGGGTCTGCATCACCAATGTCCTGCACACTTGAGGTGGCCTGATGGGCATTTCCTGTGGCTGTGCATCATTAGCTGGTATTCTCTGAGGACTGTGCATTTGGGCCTGGTATGTTTGAATCCGGGTCTAGATTTGTTCATTTTCTCTGTGTTTGGGGAATGGAGACAATGTGAACGCTCCAGCAGGCAGCCGTCTCTGGGTGGCCTGGGTTTAGTTTACAGCTGCTACATATGATCTGAGGCTGTGCTCCTGGAAGATGCTGAAGGGGTCATCCAGCAGTCAGCTCCTCACTTAGAGTCTCCTTCAGCTTTTCCAGGGGGTAGGCACCCCTGGAAATGGGAGTGTCTTCTCCTACTTGCTCTCTTTAAAGCTAATGGGTTAGGGTGACCCACATGTACTAGAGTCCTTCTTGAGTCTTTTCCTGAATGTTGTCCTCACTCACACAAACAATGACTGCATGCCCATTTTGAAAGCAATCATATCTAACCACTGCAAGGAGGCTGGGCTTGCTGGGGAGACCACAAAAGAATGTGGAGAGAGAACCACAGGAAGACTCCAGATCACGGCTGCTTCTAACTTAGCCATCAAGTCCCCTGCCTCAACAACCCACCTCATTAAGGTTGTGGGATGAAGGGGTGTCTTTCTTTCTCCAGCCAAGGTCTCTCACGTAAACCCAGAATTCACCCATTTGACTTGTCTAGCCAGTTAGCCTTTTCTGGCGGGTTCCCTGTCTCTACCTCCTGAGAAATGGTGTTACAGGTAAGCTGGCTGCCACATTGCCTGCCATTTATGTGGGTCCTGGGAATCTGTAGTCTGGGCCTCACGTAGGTGCTACTGCTCCACTTCCTGAACTTTCTCTCCAAGCCCTAAGTCTCATTTTCTATTGAGAACATCTGGAAGGAGCCTTCTGTTGAGAACATCTGGAAGGAGCCTTCTATTGAGAACAGCTGGAAGGAGCATGGACTCTTTCTATCTCTCTCTCTTCTGCTCCATTCTCTCCATATACTGAAGTGGTTGAATGACGAATGTCCTCCAGAGTCTCAGCATTTGAACACTTGGTGCCCAGTTGGTGGCATTGTTTGGGGTGGTTCAGCCTTGCTGGAGGAAGGAATTCACTGGGGGTGGGCTTTGAGACTAAAGCAGCCTCACCTACTTCCAGTCTGCTTTCTCTGCTTTGTGTGTATGATTTAAGGCGTGACCTCTGAGCTTCTTGCTCCAGCCACCCCGCCTCCTCCTGGCTGCCCAGTTTTGGACTCTCATCCCTCAGGAACTTTAAGCCAAAATAAATTCTTTCTTATATAAGTTGCCTTAATCATGGTGTTTTTATCACAACAACAGAAAAATAGCTAATACATACATGTAGTCTCTCTGTGTGTATATACACACATGTATCCACACACATGTGCACATGTAAGGTGAATGAAGACATTTTTGGAACTGGAGTGGCGTTCACTTAGACAAACATGTTATTACACCACCCTTCCATATGTCTGCGTAAGTGTTTGAGATTGACTCTGTACTTGTGTTTCTTGTAACTCTGTCTCGGTACCGCAGTTACTCCATCTTCACAAAAGGAGTTGGGAAATGCTCCCTCTGCCTCCGCTTCCTTGAGAGTTTGCATAGGATTGGTGTAATTTGGATAAACAAGCTATCTAGGTCTCCTAGCTTGTTTTCTGTTGCTTCAAAAACACCACAGACCAAAAGTGATGTAGGGAGGAGAGGGTTTGTTTGGCTTACACTTCCAAGTCACAGACCCCCACAGAGAATTCAGACAAGAAGCTCAAACAGGAGCCCGAGGAAGGCTGCCTGCACATTCACTCTCTGGCTTGCTTCCATGTTCACACGTTGCTAGCTTTCTTGTACAGCACAGTCCTACCTGCCTAGGGATGGTTCCACCCACAGTGGGCTGGGTCCTCCCATGCCAAGCATTGATCAGTCAGACATGGCCACAGACCCATGTGATCAAGGCGATTCCTTGGCTGAGGTTCTGTGACTTTAGCATCTGTCAAATTTTCTATAAGAACTAACCGGCACACTGAACTTAGAGCATTGTGGGAGGTTGTATTTTGTTTTCCTGTCTGGGGATTTGGAGTTTGTTTGCCTTTTTTGAGACAAGGTCTCAATCTGTAGCTCAGGCTGATCTTGAACTTTCTGTGTAAACCAGACTGGCCTCAAACTGGTCAGATCCTCTTGCTTTGGCCTCCCAAGTATCTGGGATTACAGTTGTAAGCCACAGCATCAGGCCTATGGGAAAGCTTTAAAAATTCAGTTTCTTTGTTAGATATTAGATTATCCTCATTTTACATTTCTTTTTCTATGAGTTTTGATGTTTTTGAGATTTTATTTATTTTTAGTTTATGTGTATAGTGTTTTGTCTACATGGGCCATGCATCACATGTATATGTAGTACCTATGGAAGCCAGAAGGAGGTGTCAGATCTTCTGGAAATAGAGTTACAGATGGTTGTGAACCTTCATGTGGATGCTGGGAACTAAACTTGGGTCCTCCAGAAGAGCAGTCAGTGCTCTTCACTGCTGAGCCATCTCTCCAGCCCAAAATTTGGATAATTCTCATCTTTCAAGGAATCTGTGCATTTCCACTATTAGTTTATTTTGTTTTGTTTTTAAACAACTCTCACATTGCAGACTAAGCTAATCTCAAACTTGTGATTTTTCTGGCCTCAGTCTCCCCTGTGCTGAGACTACAGGTGTGTGCCCCCATTAGGCTGTCTCTATGCCTTCAAATTTATTCCATAAGGTTTCTAATAATATTCTCTTATTTATTTTCTGTAGCATCTGTAGTAGTGTCCCTGGCGTATATGATTAGTAGAGTTCATATTCACTCTCTCTGTCTCTCTCTCTCCTCTCTCTCTACTCCTACCCCCTCCTCTCTATCTTCACTAGAGACGTATCAAATTTGTCTTTTAAAACAAGTGATTGCTGATGGTTTCAATGATTTAAATTTTTCTTCTTTCCCGATATAAACATTAGGAGTATGAATTTCCTCCTAAGCCCCACCTTAACAACATCTTACAAAGTCTGACATCACTTTTTCACTATAATTTACTTCAGATACATTTCCTGCTTTCCCTTTTGAGTTTTAAATTTTGACTCATAGACCCTTTAGAGTGTATTGTTTAGTTTCCAAATATTTGGGCAGTTTCCAAATATTTACTCAATAATTATTTTACATTTGTTTTCCTGTGACCATGGCGCAGATACAATGTGGTTTAACTCTGCTTGATTTTCTGAAGTTTTTTGTTTGTTTGTTTGTTTCATGATTTGGCATATGGCTGCCCTGGTAAATATTTAAAGGACTGTAACATTGTATTCTGGTTGCAGCGTTCTGTAAATGTCAGCCAGTCAAGCTGGTTGAAAGTGGTGTACAAGGTTTTGTGCCTTTCCAGGTCTTCTGTCCACCAGTCTATTCGTTACTGAGGAGGCTAACCTTTCTGCCTGTAACTGTGGATTTCTCCTCTCATTTCTGTCAGGGTTTGCTTGGTGTATTTTGTTCTCAGGCCAGGGTCATCTACATTTTGAACAGATACGTATTGGCGGATTGATTGCTATGATCATGGAGGATTTTTTTTTTTTTTTGAGACAGTATTTTAATATATAGCCCAGCCTGGCCTGAAACTCATGATCCTACTGCCTCAGCTATCTGAATGCTGGTTTTATGGGTGTATGCCTCCATGCCTGGCATTAAGGAATGTTTTTAAGATGATGGGAATGTTCCGCATGTTGGTGGTTGATGACCAAGTACACATGCATGGGCGTGTGTGCCAGCATGCATAGAAATGACCATGCACATATGCATGGGTGCATGTGCCGGCATGCATAGAACCACAAGTCTCTGTGGGAGCTGTCTTGTGTGAAGGGGGAACAGGAAGTCTCAAGACTGGAATATGAGACAAGTTGGAGAGCCAGAGCTGGCACCATTTGTGGGTCAGAATGAGGTGCCAGGTCCCCAGTGCTGTCACTGGAGAACTCTAAGGAGTGTCCAGCACAACACTGGCATTGCTGATTTGGCCAGGCTGATGGCTGTGTTTTTACTGCTTCCTCTAGTGATGTTTCGTTGCAATTAAAACAGTCTTCCAGGTCATCCCAGCACCTGCTCCTGAGGGTTAGGCTGCTTCTCTCTCTCTCTCTCTCTCTCTCTCTCTCTCTCTCTCTCTCTCTCCATTCTATGCTATAGCCCAGAGTTTGCACTGTGGTGACTATGGCAGGGTATGTAAGTCACCCAAGGAGACAAGAGTCAACCGTCACACGCCATCACCAGATGTCATCAAGCCTGTCCCATGTCCAGCACAGTGCTGGAGGCTGTGTACTTCCAAAACTGAATTTTAGGTCTTTGCCAACCTCAGAGGGAGCCTGGCATATTAACAGAGTCAAGACTTGCTTGAAATAAGCAGTAACTCGTATAAGGCAAGATTAAAATCCACAGCTAGACTGGACATATTTACACAGGATGTCAGAGCAGTCTTGCATTTCTGCAGAGACCTGCATAAAAGAACCCCAAAGCAGAGACTGCTGGGAGGAAACACACACACACACACACACACACACACACACACACACACACACACACATACTTCCTTAAAGTCTGTGATTCCAGCAGAAATGATAAGTTAATAGCTTAATATTACTGCCCTGACCTTTAAATGCCTGCAGGTAAACAGCACTGAGTTTCCTGGAGAGAAGAAGTTCTCAGCTGGAACTGCACAGTCCCTAAGAACTAGCCCTGCAAGACACACCACTGGCCTGACTTTAGTTGGATCATCAAGTCTCCTGTTAAGTAAGGTAGCCCCAGTGTTTACTGAGCATGTGTCGCAGTATAGGTATGGCTTAGCTCTTCAGGAAAGGCAGTGTACACAATAGAACAAGAACCAAGCATGTGATTTCAGTTTGCCTCATCCTGCAAGCCTTCAGTCAGACTCCCAACTCTCCCATTTGAGCTGTGGAAACCATAGCAAGAAGCATCACATCCATGTGCTTTCCCATCTATGAGACGAGTGGCATCATTTTTGGTTGTGAGCCTAGCCTTTAACAGCTGAGCCATCTCTCCAGCCCAACAAATGACATCATAACATCTTGTGTATGTATGCAGTAGATGTGAGGAAGGAAGATTCAGGTTCCAGTAATGGGTTGCACCCAAGGTCTGCTGATCTTTCAGAAACACACTTGTGATCAGGACCTGTTGAGCACATTGTCACACTTGCTGATGCTGGCAGGAAAGAGTCTCCCTTTGGGATGTGCAGAAGACTCTTGAGATGAGAGCTGTCAGAAATTTGCTTGGGAATGCTCTTGGTACATCTGTAAGCAGTTGAAGAAGGCAGCCAGGGAGGGAAGTTAACTTTGGCCCATATCTGGAAACAGGGTGGCTTTCAGAAGCATCCCAGTTAGAGAGGAGAGAGTGGCCTTTTTATCCTCACACCCACCAGTCCTTGGTCATGGATAAAGCGAGATCCTAGGCAAGTAGATCTCTGGAGCCGAGGGTGAATCCCCAGAAAGAACCCAGTTACTAGTCTCTGACAGCTGTGATTCCCAGTAGCCTGGACAAGGTGAATGTGTCCACCCTAATGACAAGACCTCATCAGGACATCCAAGGAACACAGCCGTGTGTCATACATTACACCAGCCTCTGAGTTTTGGCTTTTTCCCTTGCCTAACAAAGCACCTATTGGGTGACCATGGGTAAATTGTGTTCCTCTTGGAGGCTATAGCTTCACTAAGATAAAATGAAGCCAGTGTTCTTAAGTCATTTCCAAGCCCAGAGCTGTCAGAGAGTCTTCTCAGATGAGGGAGAACTGAGCCAATCCTCAGGGATGGCCAGGATTTGCATAAACAGAGGCGAGAAGGGAGAAGAGGGGGTCCAGGTAGTAGAGACTGGGAGCTAGGATCATCATCTGAAAATCATTATGACACCAACCAGCACCCACAGTAAGAACTTGGAATGGGAACGTTGTCCTGAGAAAGTTCTCTGGCCTGACTGGAAGCATACTGGGGCTATTTGGTACAAACTTCCAAAATGTTTCAGTCAGCTTCTATTTTAATTGGCTTTGTTCAAACTAACATCTTCATTTCTCACAGAAAGAGGGTTTCTGTGAGAACAGAAGGATCATGGATGCTTTGGGTTGCATTTTCTTACATTGTGTTAAAGGGTTCAAATGTATAGTTTTATAAAGATTGGCCACCCAAAATTTTCTCAAAGGACATCTCTTGTTGGAGGCTATTGCCTTCTCATTCCCAAATAGTTCACTATACAAAAATTTGAAAGATGTGGAAAAGAAGGAAAAAAATAAAGGAGGGTGGGCTCTCTTATGGTGCCATCCCCCAGAGGTGAGTGTTTATAAAATGTTGAAGTATGATGCAGCTCCAGGAGCACATGCTGCTCAACTTATGATGGCCCCATCCTGAGAACTCATCAGAAGTGGAAGATACTTTGTCAGGATGCTTTGAAGATATTTATCTTAGTGAAACCCCAGCTACGCTAAACAGCAGCTATGCAGGTCTTGTTTTCCCTGGTGATTCGGGACTGCCTGGGAGCCATGTCTTGCTGCCCAGCATGTCCCCAAAGCTGTACTGCATGCTGCTAGCCCAGGGAATATGCGGTTTTTATTGGATGTGTGTCACTTTTGTGCCACTGGGATGTAAACACATTGTAAGTAGCTTCATTGTCTGGGTAGATTTGCCTTTTATTTGTTTGTTTGTTTGTTTGTTTAAGACAGCGTATGTAGTCCTGTAGACCAGGCTAGCCTCAAACTCACCAAGATCTGCCTGCTTTTGCTTCTCAAGTGCTGGGATTAAAGGCATGCACTGCCATGCTCAGGTAGATTTGCATTTTAAATAATACTCTTCTGGCAGGCACTTGCCTCCTGGGCTTTTCCCACGTCCCTAACTTTCCCCTCTAGAAGATGGTGTGATGGCTGCAGGCCACCATACTTGCTTTGCCCAGCCCTCCTTTTGTTAAACAGGTTTAGTGAGTTCTTTTGTCTTCTTTAGTATTGTGAATTGAAATTCACAATTGTGCATGCTAAGCAAATGTTCTACTGCTGAGCCTAGGGGGGCAAAGAAGACCTGTACCAGGGGCCATTGGTCCATAGTCTGCCCAGTATGGCTTCCTGCAGGACTCCAGACACAGCTTGTGGGATGGGAGGTAGAGAGCACTCCTGCGTGTCTCAGAGCAGGGAGAAAGTCATGCAGGGGTGAGAGGAGTGAGCAGAGAGCTATTCACCTCCACTTCCCCAGCATCTGGTGGGAGAGGCTTCAGATGTCTCTTTGATGGCTGTTTGGGTGTGACTGGGAGCTGGAGACATGCATATGAGTGTGTTGTGAAAGGTCCAGGCAGAGGGCAGGGGAGCAACTCCAGAAGAAAGGCAGGCCTGGGAGTCTTGGGGCTGCCAGGGGCAGGTAGCTGTCCTCACTCTGCCTGCTATCTCTTGACCATGCTCCCTAATGGTTAGGATGCCAGTTCTCTGTGCCTATATTCCACATGCAAAGTGGAGATCAACAATAGACAGTGACAGAGCTCCAGCTACTACTGTGTGAGGAGCAGATGGACCTCTTCTGGAGGGACACAAAGCCTTGGCTCCAGCATCTGTGTGCTCCAAGCTCATGTTCCACACTAGCCACTGAGTCTCTCAGGCCCAGTTTTCTTCCCAGGAGCCAGGTAACAGTCAGGCTAAGGACCACTGCTTTGATCAGAAGAACATGCAAGAAAGTAGAATTCAGACATCAGGGCAGCTGAGGTTAGCCTACCCCACTTCCAGCACAGTGAGGCCTCCTGCCCTGGCTAAGAACTCCATCTCTACTGCTCTCAACTAGCTATCTGAAGGAAGGGGTACATCCAGACAGATAAAATGCAGCTGAATGACTGCCACAGTAACAGGACAGATCTGCCAGGAAAACACAAAGGAAGGCACTTGCCAGGCTGTGGCAGAGGTTGTCCCCTGCAGTAGCTATGAAAAGGTCAACTCAGCGTCCTACAGACGATGTGACAGTCCACCAGCTGGGGTGTGGCTCAGTTGTAGAACACTTGCTCAGTGTGCGTGAAGCCCTGGGTTCCATCCCCTGCACCAAAATCAAACAGGCAAACAAACTAACAGGAAAAAAAAATCTTCCCAAACAAACACACACAACCAAACAATTGGATTACCGGGGCAAGCCTACCACTAACAATGCTGTGACATCTACTTCAAAATGTGTAAAGAGGATACATTTTATGTTAAGTGTTCTTTGAAAACACACACACACACACACACACACACACACACACACACACACACACAAAGTCAGAAAAACAAAAGCAAAGAACCCACTGGGAGATGGTGATGGTCATATCTGTATTGTGAGTGCCTATGTTCAGGCTCATCACATGGTACACAGAAATACCTGCTATCCTATCCTTTGTAGATCAATTATGCTTCAATAAAGTTCTTGAGAAATGATCTCAATCAAGGCATTGTCTCTCTCGTGTTTAGAATAATTCTCAGCCTGAAGGACACTGAGTGGCCATCTTTGCTGTTTCTTCTCCCTCTCACATCATGCCCTGGAAACCATTCCAAGAAGATAATTTTCCATCTCTTATTTTTCAAATGGGATGAGGCTTGCCCTATTCCACTAAATGTCAGGAGGTCATAATGGAACACTCTGGCAGAGTCTTTAGTAGTTAGCTAATGCTAACTGGAATCAAATGTTGAAGGACAGGCCCTGGCTTCATGCACAGCTGTGGTGCTCAGAGCTGGAGCAACGGAGTCAGCCTGTGTGTGGGCTAACCTGGAGCCTTCTTTGCTCAGGTTTAGGTCTCTTCTGAGCAGGGCAAACCTTCTTCTAGCTACTGATGGGTTGCTGACCCTGAAGAAGAGAGGGTCAAAGGCCACCCTGGTTGGAGGCCTGGCTGCCTGAGCTGGGGTGCTGGCCATAGGCTCAGCAATAAATGCTTTCTTCTCCTGCTACTTTGCTGAAAAGACTCTTGACCCACAAGGAAGGAGCTGCATATGGCTAAAATCAAACATGTCAATCAAACAGTGAAGGTCTTTAGGACCAATCTGACTTTGAGTCAATGCCAGGGTCAAGGAATGACCCGGCTACCCCAACAAACCAGCTAGGCATCTGGGGCTGTGACTGCCAGCATGAGAAAGGGCTCAGACAGACTATGGCCTATGGCTAAGGAGCCAACTGTTTTGTTTTAGTTTATAGACTGTAACACAAGAAAAGCATCCCTGATAGAGCTAGGACGGCCATTAATGAGTACTTCCTGTATGCAATACTTACAGTCACATTTTACCTGTTTCATCCCACTCATCCCCTGTATCAGCCCTCTGAGAGTTTCCATAGGATTTGGGGCCTTGACTTCCAGACCACAGATCATGACAACTCATATTGTATCCCTATGTCTCCCAGTAACTATTCTTCAAGGGCATTGGGCGTTCCCTTCTCAGAGGAACCTGATTCTATATCCATCCAAGGCACATAGTTGAGATGCCATTTTACATCCATTTAAGGAACATGGCTGAGTCACCACTCCATGTCCATAAGAAGAACATAGCTGAAGGACTATTCCATACCCATCAAGATCTTGGCTGAGTCACCACTCCATATCTGTTAGATGTTTCCCTCATTTTCATCTCAGTGTGACTACCTCTAGGCTAGGCACACTGGCTGGCATTCTGTGCTCTAGTGGGCCAAGTCCTATTCTTCCTCGGAGCTCTCTGTGTGGTTCCTCTTGATGGGAATCCTTGGCCTACCCATGCTTTCCTCCAATTGCCAGACCAAGTCCTATTTGCTGGAAAGTCTACCTTTATGAGGACTCTTCTTAAGTCTTCACACTGCCCACAAATGAGCAATCTTAACTTACTCCTTTTTATGACACCTCATTTCATTTCCTCCACACCACAAACCCTAATTTGTTATTCTGTTTTATCTGTGCCTCCTGTTTGCTTAACTCTTCCTATCTGATGGGCTATCATGGTACCTACCATTTGCCACAGGATGCCCTTGACCCTGCTGGGTGTCAGACACAGAGCTGGGCTCCCTAGATATTTGTTCAATACATGATGGGTGAGAAGAACAGGCAGATAGGACCACCTGACATCCTAGTTTGTGAGGTTCGGCTTTGAATAAAAAGCCTGCGGAGGAAATCTGCTGAACTTTCTAAAACGCTGATCAAACTAGGTGGGAGTAAAAATCAGATTGGATGGTCTGAGTGGTGCATCGACTCATAACTGTCAGCTGCTGCAGAAAGTGATGCCAGGAGACCTTGAGTGACAGCCCAATGAGACATGGGCAAGAGGGAAGGTCGTCTCCAAGTTTGATTGTCTCATGAAAAAGAAAGTTATGTTGTTGAGTTGTCTTAATTGGAAGAAAAATTCAGTCCACAAAGAGCAAGATTTGAAGGGCAAAGGGCCCCATCTTTTTGTTGGGGAAGAGAGTGTTCTAGAAGTTTACACATGGATACAGCTCAACTGGACCTTCGGGCAGTTGTTTGAGAGCCCTGCACAACAGAAAGCTGTTTAGTGAAGCCATTAGCTCTGTTATGATCCTCATTTATGATTTTATTTACTTAATAATTCAGTCTTTCAAGTCATGAATTTTTGAGAGAGACATTCAATTAGGAATTATGGATGCAGTTTGAAGAGATGCATAGCCTCACTTTGGAGGGTTGGGTGCCAACTTTCTTTTATGGGTGTGCCTGGATAGAGTCCAGAACATACTGAGGAAACAAATTTTAGCACTTATTTTTCCTTAATCCCTCAAAGCCTGGGAGTTATGCCAGTTAGAAAAACCTTCCCATGTCCCCTCAACTCTAAGCATGGTGTTCTATTTGTCAGTCAAATAGACAGGGATACAGCCCAGCTGGCTCACCAGGAGAAACCTTTCCTACCATGCCACCACCTCCAAGGGCTCCCATGGGCCGCACTGAGGCTTTTAACTGGGCTTTCCTCCTAGTTTCTCCCAGTTAAGTCTTTCCCATAGGGATCTTCACAGCCTCCCATGAACCAGAGTTTCCCAACTGGAGTGGATTCCCTTAGCGCTCCTCAGTTGCAAACAGTGGGGAAGCATTCCAGCAAAAAGGAATGGAACTTATTAGTGGTTCAAGTTACTGCTGGAAAGCTAAGTAAGGAAGGGAAGGAGAGAGAGAGAGAGAGAGAGAGAGAGAGAGAGAGAGAGAGAGAGAGAGAAGGAGGTAGGAAATCCAGGCTACATCTCCAGTGTAGTCAAATGGGACCCAGCTGTTGCTGGTATCTGCTTAGCCTAGGGAATGGAGCTCAGTGAACTTTGACAGCCCACCAAACCATGTCCAATGGAAAGCAATTCACTCTAAACAAAGCAAGGTATATCATCCAAAGAAAAGAAAACATATTCTAGGTGGGTGGGGAAAATAAAACATCTATCCTCTGCAATCAGGCAGGTCCTAGATGTAATGCCACCAAGGAATGGTTAAAGAGATGTATGCTGTTCAGCCTGGAAACCAGAAAACCTGCTGTCGCAGCCTAGCCTTCAATCCTGGGAAAGCTGCTGTCTATGTTTATTGGCAGGTAGGTTGTGTGATGACCCTCATTTTATTGACAGCAAACAGAATCAGAAAAGTTGAGTAGTTTGCATGATGTCACACTGCAAGAGAACAGGCAGCTGGGTCACATCTAGGTTTCCTTGACCCTAAAGACCTCACTGGCACAGAGTTTTTCTCTCTTATTCTAAAGGGTGGAATTAAGAACACTGGGTAGAAAAGCCAGGTGAGATTTGTTTGTTTTCATTTAAATTTTGAAGAGTCTTTTTTTATTTGTGTGTTTTGGGCATATAGCATTCTCCAGCAGAATTCTTCAGAAAAGATGCTCTCCCTGGGATGGACGTTGCTATTTTCATCTCTCTGCTCTTGTCCACCCACCCTTTCTTTTGGCACCAATGGGTTGATTTAGCTTTGCAGGTGTCAAGGATTTCCCTGGCTGCTGACGCACCGGTGGTAACTAGAACAGACAGGCTCATCTAGTGGAGATTTGTCTGGGATGCTATGGAGGGGATTCTTGAATAAGGAAGAAGCAGAGATGACTCCTGGGGTCTTTTCCTTCTCTGGGATTCATTGAGTTTATGAAGGCTAAAGACATTCTACTTTGATTTAGGTCCCTTTCTGGTGTTTATAGAAGCAGAGATAGATAGGTAGGTAGACAGATGGATAGAAAAATGATCAGACAGACAGATGGACAGATGGACAGGTGGGTGGGGGTAGATGGATGGATAGATAGATAGATAGTAGATAGATAGATAGGTAGGTAGATAGATAGATAGACAGACAGACAGACAGAAAGAGGAGCATGTGTTTATATTAGTGGGAAATGTGATGTGGCTGGCTCGTCAGGCTCCCCCGCACCTTTGCTAAGATCACAGTCAAAGAAGGTATAAAATACAGGCTACTTGGTCACATTCCTTCCTCAAAAAGACTGCCCTTAGCCACAGTCCCTTCACTAACCCTGTCATCACTATGTCTTATCCCATTTTTCTTTGTCCCAACTCTGGCCATACCTGATTAGACGAAGGTAGACCTGATGCAAAAACACATTCAGAGTTTTCAGTGAGCCAATCAGCTTCTCTTGAAGGTCATCAACAGGTCCTCAGATGTGTTCACATTCATAGTGGCATTTCTCTTTCAACTGCACTTGAATAAATCAGCCAGCCATGTATTCTCTTGCATGACATGGGTCCCCATTACCCCCTTGTAATATTCAGACCAAAGGCTTCTGCAATCCATCTGGCCAGTCGGAGTTTGCATTCCTTGCGGGCTTTACGGCAGTTGATGTTTTTAAGCATTCATTTTCTAGGTATTCTTCCGAGTGCTTCTCATGAGTTCACTTATAGACTCCTCACACTGGCTTTATGATGTGAAACATTTGCTATTCCAGTTTTATAGAGCAGAAAGCTAAGATCACCCCAACTGGAAGCGGCAGAGTAGCACTACGAACCTAGACCACCAGGCCCCAAGGCTTCAGCGTCTTGGTTGCTTTAGTGTGGAACTTCAGCTGCAAAAGCAGCCCAAGACACCACATTGCTGATGTTCTGGAAGGGCAAAAAGATTACATGTCAGAAGAAAATGGCAGAGTGTCCCCCCAATCAGAGGAGTAGAGGAGTGACAGATGCATTCTTCTGTCCCACACCCCTTAGGACCCAAGAGTCCCTCGGTTCCACTTGGCCATTCATTCCCTTTCCAATCGATGTTCTGACCTAGGTGATTAACATGTTTCTTACCTCAGTCTCCTCTGCTTGTCATTCTTCCCTGATGTATAGCTTCACCTAGGCTAGGTCAACAGCATCTCTCTCCAGCTAAGACTGAGTCCAACCAGATGAGAAGCCTTCTCTGTTCTCGAAGTTCCTTAAAGCAAGAAGGTAATGGAATATCTGAATCATCTTTCACTTTGAAAAAATATTTCTGAGTACCCAGCCTGGGAAAGACATTCCTTTTTAGTGAGAATTTACAGATGCCCACACCGTTGGTAGCAAAAGCAAGAATGTCTGACCCCCATACTGGTCCCAGGCAGAATAAGTTCCCAGACCACCTGCTAGAGATCAAGATCCAAGTTTTTCTAGAGCGCTATGCAGTCGATAGTGTGGCTCCATGGCCTTGTTGGTGTCATTACAGGCAGGTGGCCAGTGTCACTGGCCAGCTTCTCTCCAGGGCTTTCTAGTCAGTGAAAAAGCACACTTCCTCCTCATCTTCCCTCTGTGACACTGGCTTCTTCAGAATCTGGAAGGAGGCTGGCTTCTAAGACATGGAGGCAGAGGACAGGAATTCTCCTAAGACTGGCACCATGACCTGCCTTAAAGACCAGAGGCACAATGGCCACCAGGCAGCCTTCCCATGGTGAAAATGCCCTCTGGAGCTGTCAACCTATGAAGAATGCCGGAAGGTACTTTTCTGCAAAGTCCAGCCAGTGAGGTATCAGATGGACCAGAGGGGCCTGTATTCCCAAGCAAAGCCATTTCTCTCTCTCCCTCTTATTTAAGCCACTTTCCAAAGAAAGGTGTTTGTGCAGGGTGAAGACACATTTATGTGAGGACTCTGGAAGTCCCTGGGACAGGTGGCTTAGAAAATAGCATCTGAAATGAAAACCAAGGGTCTATCCAAACTGCACTCGGTACTGTCTCTCTATCCCATTGGACAGACACGAAGACAAAGGCGCTGGGCGGTTGACTCATGCTACAGTAAGAGTAGACTGTCTTGGCTCAGAGGCCTCCATCCCGACTCTTCAGTCTGTAAATGGTCTTACACAGGCCCCAGGTTCCCTTCCTCTCTGGTTCATCCTTCTTCTGTTTGTCTACGCCTCCAGCACCCCATAAGATACCCCACTATGCGCCCTCTAAGTTGCCCCACACCTCTCTTTCCAGGCCCCGTGGCACTGGGGGTCCAAACCAGGTGACTGGAACATGACTGCTCGGCCCCCAGATCACTCTTCCATTACCAAACACCGGTGGTAGCTCTCTCTCCTCACCAACTTAGCTTATCTGTTCATTTCCGTTAGTTGAGCACGTTTTGAGCATTTTTAGGGATACAGCCTTGCTCTGTGTCTTTAGGATGAAACAACAAACAGGCCAAAGAAGTTCCCTACCTTTCTAGTTCTAGGTACCTAAGTCCTTTTCTGGGAGACAGACTACAAACAAGAATATAAACACGCACAGAAGCTACATTAGCAAGATGGAGGCCGTACCAATGAGGGAGCTGGGAGAGGCAGCCTCAGACAGGAAGGACAGCGTTTTTCTTTTTTTTTTTTAAATAAATATTTTATTTTATAATTAATTTTACTTATCAGCCACAGATTCCCTTGTCCTCCCTCCTCCCACCCTCAGCCTTCCCCCTCAATCCACCCCCCATTCCCACCTCCTCCAAGGTAAGGAGCCTAGGGCCTATGCTGAGACATTTTGCTCAGCCTTGGTGCAGGGAGGAGGGGACTGGACCTGCCTCAACTGAATCTACCAAGCAGGAGAGCGTATTTCCATCACCAGATGGGCCTTAGTGCCACACTATAGGGCCTGAGCAGGGCCATGCTTCAGCCCCCAGGGCTCTTAGCCTGCCAATGGTCCTCCTGATTCCCCCTTCCCTACACACATCCTCCCCCAAGGCAGCAGGGAGTCCTTAGGAGGAGAGAGAGTGAGCAGCCAGATTTAATAAACAAGGAGAGAAAGGCCGACTTAATTTAAGTCCACTGTCCTTGTCCCGAAGGTTTGCAGCTCATCCTCCTTTCAGAAGGACCACTGGGTTGCTCTGGGAGGTGTTGTCAGCCCCCTGCTAACATGATCAGTTGTCAATGGACCAGAAGGTCAGCATCCAGCTCTCTTTTGTCATCTGTCCAAGTCAGCCTCCGGGCTTTCCCAGTCCCCGGGTTCTCACCTTTGCATTCCCGGGCTCCATTTTGTAACTGTCTCCACTGACCTTCCACTAAGAGACATTTGTAAGCATGCTTCATTTATCCTCCAGGCTCCTGGGACCCCGGGGTTGCTCAGTCACTGGGGAGAGTTCTCTGGGGTGGGAGTTGCGGTTCTCTTCCCTGGGAACCTTACTCACCTTGCCCAGGAGCTCCTCGGTCTGGGAGTCAAGGTAATTGGGCTGTTGCAGTCTCCCATTCTGGAGGACAACTGGACGGATGGTACCCATTAGTGCTGTCCTCGGGGGTTTGGACCTGTGAGTCAGTAGACTAAAACCACTCACTCACCTGCAGAAGCCAAAACTGCATTCAAACCAAGTCAGTGGGCTTTTTTTTTTCCCTCTCTCTCTCTTTAGATTTATGAACCAAGCCAAGGTAATTTTCCATTTTCCCCAACATCAGCAGAAGACCCTTAATACCCACTGAGCCAGTTTGAACTTGTAATGAACTTGAAAACTGTCTGAAGCTTTTGAACCAGGTCCTTAGAATAGTGTCTGAAATAAACCCCAACAACTATTGCTGCTGGGGCAGGCTCAGTGTTTCCTCAGTCCCACTTCCGGCCTGTTTATCAGGCTGGACTCCATGCAGCTGCCAAGGGCTTCCTTGTAAGGCCTTCTAAAAGATGCGAAGGTGTCGGGTCTATATGACCCTGTGGACACCTGATACTTCATCCCCCACATAGTAACTTGGTGGTAGAAGTCTGCCATCTGCTCATGCCATTTGTCAATCCTTCTGACTTGCTAGTGGCCCTTAGCCTGGGCTATAGATCAAAACTATCCGGGCACAAAGGAACCAGCAAAGTGATTTGGTTCCCCATCATCAACCCAAATGGACCACTGTGAGCCCTGCTAAGGAAAGAGACAAGCTCAAAGTGTCCTGGGCTGACTGCCGAGCTCCTGCTGGGCTGGGTGAATCTCATCTATCTCTCACTCTTCCCTCAATCCCAGCCCATCTCCCTTGTTATCCAGCTGCCATGTTCTTCTGCTATAGTGAGGAAATTCACGTCTTTTTGCTGTGACCAAACACTTGAGAAAAGGGAGCTAAAGGGAAAAAAGGGGGTTATTTAGAACCAGAAGTTCCAGGGGCTTATTCATGGTTGTCTGGCTCCATTGTGGTGGTCCAGAGGTGAGACAGAACCTCACATTGGCGGGAATATGTGGTGGAGGGGCCTGATTCTCCATGGCAACCAGGAAGCAAACAGTGTGAAGAGACCAAGATCCCAAAATATTCTTTAAGGGAAGCTCCACCAGTGACCTACTTCTACAACCAAGTGAAACATCCAAATGTCCACTCAATTATCGGCAGTGGATTAATCCATTGATGAGGTTAGCTCTCTAATGCTTTCTCAAGGCACCGTCTCTACTAAACGGGACTATATCTGCCTTCAATACAGGAGTCTTTGGGGGCAATTTCATTGTTATTATTACCCAGCTGTAATAGCCACTAAGGTTTTGTGAGCTCAGAGTCCTGTGCTGTTCATCTGCCGCCTTTGATGACCATCAAGTGTTTGGCACAGATTGGGTCAATGAAGACTTGTTGGAGAGGTAATAAAAATGAATGAGTGAGGCCCGGCAGTGGTGGCACATGCCTTTAATCCCTTGGGAGGCAGAGCCAGGTGGATCTCTGTGAGTTTGAGGCCAGCCTGGGCTACCAAGTGAGTTCCACGAAAGGTGCAAAGCTACACAGAGAAACCCTGTCTTGAAAAACAAAAACAAAAACAAAAATCAAAAAAACCAAAAATGAATGAGTGAATAATATGCAAATAATGGATGTGTAAGAACAGAAATTCCCCAGATGAGAAGAACAGGCTGGCTTCTCTCTCCTGTTCACAGCGGCACAATTGACTTTGAGAAGCACTAGGCTATTGCTTGGAGCCAAATACTGATCACACTGTATTCTGCTTGATCTTGATGAATTATTTATCATGCATGAGCCTCCATGCAGCATGTATAAAATAGGGTAACCAAAGCCCCTGTACTAGATCATACATGGTTTCCCCATGTACAGTGCCTGACACACCAGGGCCTCACAAGTGTTCACCTGTGTTATCAGAAAGGAATTATCACCAGTGTGTCTGTTTCCTCGGTCACCAAGCTGACATTAAGCAGGGGCTGTGTTTATCAGCTCAACATCTCTGGCTGTCTCTGTCCCCCTAACAGAGCTCTCTGCCTAGCATGTTTTCAGAGTTAAAGAGTTACAGTCCACATGGCAATTGTCACATTAACTCTTTCATTCTGGTTGCCAGAGTCACATCTTCTCAGCGGCTCTTTGACTTCCCCCATGCGCGTTTACTCCCACTGTCTCCCAGAACCATCTACTTGGCAAAACCTTAGCTCCCTGTGTCTGTGTTTTTTCCCAGGCACCTAATGTTGTCTGTCTCCTTGGCTGTTTCCTCTTCCCGAGTTGTCCTCTTGATTTGGCAGGAAGAGCAAATGCTTTTCATCTGCTCTGCTAGCTCAGATAGCCTGCAGGGCTATAGTGAAGCCTCTAAGGCCATGTCTAGGGTCAGTGGGAAACAGCATCATTAATTGATTAGCCATGTCTGCCGCTGACCCAGGAGGGAAGGCAGAGTGTCAAGTATGGCCATTTCTACCCTTATTTGGGCAAAGGAACCACGATGACTCATCTTTACAGCTTTGCTATAAATCTTAGAGCAAAATCAAACGTAGGCTAAACTACAAAGTTAAATCATCTAATACAGTCTACCACAATTTGGACAGGTGCTAAAAAATGATTTCTTCTCACTCTGTCTCCTAGCCAGAGGGAACATCTATATCCCTCTGTCTTTGGGGAGATGGGAGGCCTTGGCAAAGAATATTATTCCCTCTTTCTAGAAAGCACAGACTGCAATAGAAAAAATACTTCCAGTTTAATCTAAAATCTGCCAAGAAAACCCAGGGATATGTTTGGCCAGAAGCAAGGCCAGGCAATGCAAAGGTGAATGGCGGGTGAGGGCTAGCTAAGATCAGGCAGGGTGCCATGCTTGCTCACTTGCTCATGGCCTAGGTAGGATCGCTTTCCCTCATCTCCTTGCTTGCCATAAGATAGCCAGGTTAGGGTTTACTTGTGAACAAAGAACTTACCAGTGCCCAGGCCTGGGCACATTCATGTCACAGTTATGAGGCTTTTTCAGCCCAGGCCGGGGCCAACTGAGATTCCAGAATTGGCTCCTTCTGTGTCTTCTCACAGGTCACCAGACTCTACCCCAGGCCATGTGCTCAGGCCTGACTCTCAAGACCATCCTGACTAGAAATCGTTCTTCTGCAAAGGGGTGCAGGCTCAGGAAAGCCACTGAGGTCACAGCCCCTCTGCCTGACTGCTTCTCTTTCAAGCTATTCCCTGAGCTCTGCAACCACTGATGACAGCCTCATTTGTAACTGCAGTTGAAATGCCCGTTGTGGTCTTCCAGACCTTTCTCAGGCTTGTTAAGCCCTCTGCTCCTTAGTTTCCTCAACTCCAAGATGACCACCAGACTAAGAATGCATTCATTATGTGTGCATTGCTGTGACCAAAACACCCAAGAGGACAGCTTCTAGGAGGGGGATTTGTTGTAGCTGTGGTGGCCTGGCCCTTTGCCCTTGGCAAGCATCATGACGGTAAAGTAGTTTTGTCACCTCCTAGCAGTCAGGCAGCAGAAAGGGAGAGCGAGCATCTGGAGCACAGATAAGATATAACCCCCTGCCATAGACCCTGTGACTTCCTAAATTTCCTCAGCCTCCCCAGATAGCGCCGCCAGCTGGGGACCAAGCCTTTGGCACACAAGCCTCGTGGGGGCCATTCCATGATCAAACCCCAGCATTCTGTCCAAGTGCCTACATCACATGCATGAAGCTTTTAGAATACAGCCCGGCACGTGGTAACTGATGGAAATTTTGTGACTAGGAGCTCCCGTCTGTCTTGTTTGAGGTCAGTGATCAGGGCTGTAAACAGCACCTGAGGGGACTGACATTGAGGAAGATGAGCCCCTTGCCTAAGCCCCCTGGTGGGGCCTGAGCTGGATGGACATCCTCTCCTTTTCAAGGCCCTTGTTCAGGACTGTGTGAGGCTACTTAGAACTTTTGGTACCTGACTCCACATTACACTAGTGACTGACACTTTTGCCTCTTGACCCTCCACCCTCTACAAAGGATCTTAGAAATGGTCTTAAACCTTGACAGTCTCCAATTTGGACAGGAATATATAACTCTGTGTGTACACACGCATGCGCGCACACACACACACACACACACACACACACACACACACACACACACACACCAAGTGTATAGTGATGTCACTGAAGACGAACCATCTGTAGTCCCAGGGAAGAACAAGGAAGTCATGACATTCTCATGCTTCTGGCCCACTATTGACATTTTCACATCTCTGAGACTGTTCACTTTCCTTGTGATATCACCTTGATTTTTGGTTGAATACCACCCCTCTGCTACTAGGCAAGGAGATGCAGCTCTTAGCCCCTCTCTTCCAAGCCTGGGCTCTGGGGCACCATGACGAAGAGAGAGTGTTCTGGTGTTCAAGGTATCCACTTTACCAAAGGTTATGTCAACTAGGAATAAGTTCGCCATTCTCTGAGCCTTTGAACCACTATTTCTGCCTACCTTCTTTGGCCTCCATAATGCTAACACTCTATTTCTGTGCATTGGCATTTTTCCTGCATGTACGTCTGTGTGAGGGTGTCAAATCCCCTGGCACTGGAGTTACAGACTTATAAGCTACCATGTGGTTGCTGGGAATTGAACTCAGGTCCTCTGGAAGAGCAGCCAGTGCTCATAACTTCTGAGCCATCTCTCCAGCCCCAATGCTAACACTCTGCAAAGCAGTTCACCATGCTTAACTCCACCAGGCTGGATTCTATTGCTAAGCAATTCAAGTGTGTAGAAGAAAAATCAGGACAGACTTGGTCCCAGGACTAACTAGGATCAAGAAGGCAACAACCTAGGTTGTTTTTTGTTTTGTTTTGTTTTTGTTTTTTCTGTTTCCCTATGTCGAGAATGACTCTGTATCCAGACAACTGCTCTACCACAGAGCTCCATCCTCAGCCCCAGGCCCTTGCACTGCTGGTGGGAGGGCAAAGCCTGTGGATCTGAAGGAGGAAGCAGTGTCATCAGGGAGACAGCAGCAGTCTACACCAGCTTAGCTGCAGGCACCATGTGAGGTAGGTCTGCAGTGACAGCGGAAACAGGGGAATGCCATAAGAAATCGGTGTCTGTCGCCTCACAGTCCTGGAAGACAGAAGGGCCAAGATCCAGGTGCTGGAAGTTCTACTCCCACTAAGAGCAGTGGAGTCATGTCTGGCTCGGGCCTCTCCCTAGCTTCTCAGGTATCTCTGTGTGTCACCCCAGCACCTGCAGGCCCTGATCTTCATGAAACACTCTCTCAGTGAACAAATCTAAATACTAACTTCTTCCCCGTTTTATAAAGACACTGATAGACTGGAGGAAAACCCACAATAGCAGCTTCATCTTAACTAATTATGTTAGATGTTTACAACGTGTCTTTCCAAAGAAGTCCACATCCTGGGGGCTGGGAGCCAGGACTTCAGTGAATGAAGTTTGGCAGAGGAATGGTTCAATATTATTAACACCTAGACATTCCACTTCTAGGGACCTAGCCTTGTGATTGGCTTGCAGAACACCAAAAAAGATCTTTATGAACTGATGTGGCCATAGCAAAATTGGAATACTATGAAGATGAGTGTTGTGGTGCACATCTGTAATCTGAGGCAATCTTAAAAACTGGAGCAAGAGGATCTTGAGTTCAAAGCCAGTCTGGGCAACTAGACCCTGTCTCGAAATAACAGGCAATTAGAACACTGTACTGAATAAGGAAGATGTAGCTTTACATACACCACCATGGAATAATTTCTAAGGCTTATTATTAAGCATCGAAGCATCTTTCAAGAAACAGCCTGATCCTAACAGAGCAGAACTCCACACACAAAACAGGAAGAGGAGGTAGGCGTGGCTGAAGCCTAGCTCCTCCTTTCTAGTATCTTCCGATCATTTGGGTCTTTTATGACAGTGCCTTCCCACACGATGTTGCTAATTAAAATAAGAATCATCTCTTCCACACCCATGGTCAGGATGAAGCCACAGGAATGGAGTTCAAGCCAGAAAGTCTCTGGAAGGTCTCAGTGGCACCATGAGAGTGGACCTAAAAGAGCAGCCAGAATGGAGCCGCCCAGAACTTCTCTCCTCAGGGGTCCAGTGGCATGGTACCCAGCAGTGGTGGGCGGGGGGGGGGGGGGGGGGGGGGGGGGCTTTGGGTTTGGGGCTGGCCACTCCTCACTCCTCTGTGTTTCACGTTCTCTCCAGCAGTGCTATTAACAATACCCTATAGGCCCTTTGTAGGCCAGAAGCCTACATAAATCTTAGCCCACAGATCATCACAGCACAGGTAATAGGTCTACCATTTCTCTACAGCACTCTTAGGGCACTGACCTGGAACTCAGCACCCAATCAGATGGCCATGAAATTAGCCAAGAAAAAGCCCAAGTTGGGCCCTAAGGCCTGGGTCAGAATTCAGTGGGTGGGATAAAGTGGATGGGCAATGATGGGGGAACAGAAACACCCTGCCACCTCTCCACGTGGACTTCTGCCATTTGAATATAATTTCTAAAAATCAGGCTATGTCTTCATCTAACTGTCGTTTTCTTTGTTCTTCAGAGGTTTTCGCCATGTAGCACAGCTGGCCTCACCAATGTGCCTGCTCCTTCACCCCAAGAGCTGGCATTGCAAATGTGAGCCCCACATCTGGTTGTTTTCCTGTTTAAAAATCTATTTACAGATGTATGTATGTGCATACAGTCTTTGTACTTACACAGGAGATGTGAGCCTATGCATTAATCAGTGCATGTCTATAGTGAAAAATGAGAGATGCAGAGCATTTCCGTTTCAGAAAAGTTACTGAATGGGGAAATTAGATAACAACTAATTAACTAGAACTTCCGATTCCATGAGGTGTATTGCAAGTATTTCTTATAGATGACTAATTTTCATACTGAGCAGTGGTGACACATGCCTTTAATCCCAGTACTTGTGAGATAGAGGCAGGCGAATCTCTGAGTTCAAGGCCAGCCTGGTCTACAGAGTGAGTTCTAGGATGGCCAGGGCCATGCAGAGAAACACAGACTCAAAACAAACAAACAAACAAATGAAAAACCATGTGGCAAATTCTCAAAAAGTCAGAGTCAGACAAAATCTCTTAAGTGAACATTGTAGAAATAGCTGTCTAATCTCGGCTATAGAATTTGGAAGGAAATTCCAAGCCCCCAGGCTTCTCATGGGTGGTAACTATTCCAACATCAATGGTGTGCTGGGTAGTTTTTTTTTGTTTTTGTTTTTGTTTTTTTTTTTGTCAGCTAGAAATAAGCTGGAGTCATCTGAGAAGTGGGAACCTCGATTGAGAAAATGCTCACATCAGACTGGCTGGTAGGCAAACCTGTGGGCCATTCTTCATTAATGATGGATGAGGGCAGTGCCACCCCTAGACAAACAGTCCTGGGTTGTGTAAGCAATCAGGGTAAGCAAACCATGGGAAGCAAGTCCGTAGCAGCATTCTTTCATTGTCTCTGCAGCAGTTCCTGCCTGGAGTTGATGTGATGGCTTTTCCGATGATAGTCTGCAACCTGTAGACCAAACAAACCCTTTCCTCCCAGAGTCACTTCCGCCCTGGCTGTTGATCGCAACAACAGAAACCTCAGTCGGACAGTGAACAACAGAAAGAGTTTGGGTTAGCAGAGTGTTCTGGGAATTTAGATCTGGATAAATAGAGGTGATGTTTCTACCTGCTTCTTCCAGTTATCTGGAGGCTGTGCACCTTGTAATTAATTGCTGGGCTTAGCTAATGCCTCCTAAATTAATGTAATTACCAGTGTCTCTGAATAACCACCTTCGTGCACGTGCTGTTATCCAAACACACTGTCGGCAGATCTGCAGCCAAAGCAGGGCCGTCTGAGAACAGAGCTGGGATTGATTTTAATTAACTTGTTTCTCATATTACAAAGGTGAGAAAATACCAGTTCTTAGCCCCTTCAGATGAAAAGAATAGGGAGGGTGTGTGGATGGTAGACTCACAAAAACAACAGCTAGGAGATATTTGTTCCAGAGCCTTGCTGGCCCTGCCTGGGTTTATTACTGCGGCTGGGGCGGACTCTGCCCGAGCCGGCCTGAGAGCTTGCTGGGCTGCTCATCATGTCCCCTGTCTAGAGCTCCCGGCTTAATTTGCTCCGGGCTGAAGTACGGCAGAGAAGACAAACACTGCATCTTGCCTGACCCTTCCCGTCCTGAGATATTTCATTAAATGCAGAGTTTTGGAATCAAACAGAGGTGGAAGCAAGTGTTTTGTTACTTTGAACGTGTTCTGAGCAGCCTTTTTCTTCTGTTTTTAAAGGCTTGTGTTTCCAGAACTGTGGCCCAGTCTGATGATGCAGCAGACAGTTTAGAAGGGGGACAGGTGGCTCCTAAGACTGGCTCAGGAGTGTCACATGACACAATATGTCCTAAGGCCTGTTCCTATGGACATCAGTTTGCCAGATGGTCACTGGAAGAAAGAAATCTAAGTTTGGCAGAAACTGACTGCATCCCTTGTCCCAGGACTCTTCCAGTGTGCCTGCCTTAAAGCATGCCAGAGACTCCAAGAAGTCCTATTCTAAGAAAGCATGATTCATCTGAGGTATTCTTTTGCATGGTAAAACTGGAGTTAGGGACCAACTAGGAACCTCAGATTTTCCTCTCTGCCATGTTTATTTCCAAACTCTTTACCTGCTCAGTCTTTGCTTAGGTATAGGGAGGCTCTGCTCTTAGAGCTTGCAACGGGATGATCCAGAGGATGTAAGAGGGCATGGGAGAGCAGGGAAGATGCTCTGGGGAAAGGAGGAAGAGGAAGAAGTGGCTAAGGGGATTTCCAGGGGCAATGACTTTGGACAGCCTGGGGTCAAGAATAAAAGACATCTGAGGTCAAGGATAAAGACATCCAAAGTGTGCACAGTGACCGTGGAGTGCCCTCAGGGGTCATCTACATCACCCCTCCGAAGTCCAGGGGACATCTCAGGATAAGAGGCAGAAGGAACAGAAGCTGGAGAGGAGTGCTGCAAAGCAGCTTCTTCTAGATAAGGCCGCTGCATTCACAAACTCAAGGCGTGTGTGGTTACGTGCACAAGACTGGGCCTGTCACAGGTCACCAGGCATGGGGAGGGGCCCCATCCCTCACTGAGGAACTCTGGGTAGTTAACAGGTGCTGGGGGAAGAAGATTGCTTTCTCCAGTGGTGTAGCCAGAGAGAAGTTGCCAGTAAATAACCTCTCACCCATGCTAATGTGAACAACCATGATTAAACTCAGTGGGCCAAAAGAAAAGATAAACAAAGCACCTCAAAGCACGCGCGCGCGCGCGCGCGCGCGCGCACACACACACACACACACACACACACACACACACACACACACACCATGTCTGCGTAGTGCTTAACAGCTTCTAGAAAGTTCTCCCACTACTAGTAGCCTGTTTTGCTGACTGTACCCCACTGCCCACTCACCAATCCTTACCCCTGCAAGCATGAGGTGCTGTCATCTTCCAGTCAG
Source organism: Onychomys torridus (assembly GCF_903995425.1). Classification (NCBI taxonomy): domain Eukaryota; kingdom Metazoa; phylum Chordata; class Mammalia; order Rodentia; family Cricetidae; genus Onychomys; species Onychomys torridus. The sequence continues at coordinate 14,542,629 of NC_050447.1, forward strand.
CAGACAGGAACAGAATACTCGGGCCCTGGTCACCGAGATTATGCATTTTCTGTGACCTGGGGTTACTGCTCTGGGGATGTGATTGCCATCCCAATGGAAAAGTCCAACCCCAAAGGCTACCAGCCTGGGTTCTGGTGAGTAGACTAGTCACAAATGTAGAGGGTTTCCAGTCTTTCCGGTGCTCCTGGCCTGGAAGGATCTGTGCATGCAAAGGAGAGGACCGTGTCTGAGTGTGGTGCTCAGTGGCAGAATATTTTCCTTTCACCCTCAGCACCACAGAATAAACAAACACATATGTTTCATACATACATATTAAGGCAATATGAATAGGAAGTGTAAATGATCAAAATGCAATGTCTAGTAAAGATCCAGTCAGGCATGATTGTGTATGAACAACATCCCAGCACTGGGAAGCTGAGCAGGAGAATCATGTTTGAGGCCAGCATGGCTCACATAAGCCAGACTCTATTAGAAAGCTAAGGTGTATGTGGAGTTCTGGGTGGAGCAGCATGGGGAAGTCTGCTCTTTCTCAGAGCTACTCCTCATCCTGCTCAGACAAGTCCCCGGGGAGGAGTGACTGGGTCATGAGATAGTCACCATCTTCACAAATATTGTAAACGGAAAATTGTTTTAATCTTAAAAACCATCCTAATATGGCCAAGAATTATCTTCAAAAGGCTAAGCAGAGAAGCATCATTACAGGCCGGCCATTGAGCCCGACCCCATAATGCTACCCTTTCCTTCTCTCTCCGAGCCTACACACAGTCAGTACTACCATTTCCCTGTTGTAGAGACAGTGTAGTACTGTGGATATCACTCTGTATAAATAAAGTGCTGATTGGCCAGTAGCCAGACAGGAAGGATAGGGTAGGCAGGACAAGGAAGAGGAGAAGGCTGGGAACAGAAAGGCTGGGAGGGGACACTGCCAGCAGCTGCCAGGAGAAGCAACATGTAAAGACAACGGTAAGCCACAAGCCATGTGGCAAAGTATAGACTAACAGAAATGGGTTAATTTAAGAGTAAGAGTTAGACAATGGTAGGCCTGAGCTAATGGCCAAGCAGTTTAAATAATATAAGTGTCTGTATGATTATTTTATACATGGGTTGTGGGACCGCAGGGAGCTTGGTGGAACCTGGAGAGAAGCTCTCCAACTACAGTGTAGTAGGGTTTGGAGGGATAAGGGCCCCAGAGGAGGCCCTCCATCTGGAGATGGCCTGTTTCTGGGCCCATGGAATGCGGATTCTCTGAGGATCAATGTGACAGACTTGGCCCTCTGCACACGTCAGAAGTTCAGCCTCCAGTGGTCTTCCAACTGCTTTTGTTAAAGGGTTGCTAGTTGCTACTCCCAGGTCCACAATGTTCCCAAGAGATTTCCCCTAGATGGAATCTTTAGAAGTCATTGTGGGACCAATAGAAGGTTGTTCCATGCCACAGCCCACACCACCTCTGTCCCACCCCTCCATCCCCCCCATCACAGAAAAGTCTGTTGTCCGTGTCCTGACTGGAACCTCCACATTGCAGGACAGCTATTGTTCCTCATAGACCTCTCTTGAGAACTGAATCTGCAGTATAGAGACAGAGAAGTCAGGAAAGGGGTGACTGTCTGAGGCGAGGGACCACAGAGAGAAGTTCAGAGGCATGCAGATGTAAGATAAAGGGAAGGTGAGAGGTGGCGGCTGCCATGATGGTGGGAAGACAGAATGGACAGTTGAGTCAGCCTGCTGGGGAGAGATGCCTGGGGCTGGCACAGGATGAAGAAGAGGAATGTGTACCAGTTGCCCCTACCGGCCTCTTTCTGACTTGGGGCCAGGAGTCGGGTGGCGAACTTTGTCTCCTCTGCTTTGTACTCTAACACTGATCCCATGTGATCTGGAGGAGAAGGGGTCAGAGATGCACCTGGCTCTAGAAGCCCAAACCCCACACACATATACTTTTATGATTTTCACTCCATAATGACTTCAGCTCATTAGGTGAACTGTCCACCTGCATCATTCTCCAGACCTGCCCTGCTCAAGCATCCTCAGAAAGGACCTGGCCCGCCACCCAGCATCACCCGCTCCTGTCATCTGCTCTTCTCTGCTTCCTGTCTTCACTTCTTCATCTCAGCCTTTCTCATTCTCTCAAATGAGACTTCAGAACTGCCCAGAATGGGCACGCTCCTTAAAAAGGCTGTCTGACAGTGGTGTGGGAGAGTTCCACTTGAGAAAGAGAGAGCCAGAGAGAAAGAACTTCCAGGAGAGATCTGTCAAACAGTGTCAGATCCCAACCTGTCAACTTTGAACAGAAGCACAGCAAACTTCTAATTGTATTCCTGCTTTGTTTTTCAGTCCAACAGCATGGTTGCTCTGTCCCAGCCCCACCCCCAAGAGCAAAGGGTCCTGGCAGGTGTGAGATTTGTATACAAGCACCCGGGAGAAAGCTCCCAATGACTCAGCAAGTGTGAACAGCACTCCGGGACAGACATGTTGGTGTCCAGGGTCTCCTGATCTCAAAGACCAGGCAGATTCAATACTCCAGCCCCCAAAGACCATACAGAAAGCCACAGTTTCTGGAGAGGTACCCAGGAAACCTCCTGTAACTCAATTTCTTGACCTTGAATCTTATATAACTTTGGGGTGTCTGGCTGCCAGTGACAGAAATTACATAAATTGTAAAAGATGTGATAAGGATATGGGATTGCTCACCGGAAGAGCTCCTTTACAAGCTTGGAGGAGTCAAAACCAGGCTGCTCTGCTGGGTAAAGAAACAGGGCACCGAGTGTTCATTAGACTGAGTGGCTGTGGCTGTTGTGTCCCTCAAGGCCCCTGCTCTCAGAAGACAAGAGATGCCAGTGGCCATTTGCCAGAATCACGAGCAGCGTTCTCACCTGGACCACAGGCAGTGAGGAAGGAGGGGGGACATTAAAGGCAAACAGGGTCTGCTCCACAGGGAAGAGAAAAGACATAAAAGCAAAGACACAGATGGAAGGGAGGGACTCAGGCAAGGAAGGACAAGTGTAAGGGAGTGTGGTGACCGGAGGACGTATGGAAAGCAGACAACATGGAGGAAATGCACAAGAAGGACTTGGGGAAGGGTGCATTTTAGTTTGCAGTTCTGGAAGGATAAAGTCTGTAATTGCAGACATGGTGTGTCAGCAGCAGCACGAAGCTGAAAGATCACATCTCAACTCCATACAGGAAGCAGAGAGAGAGCAGGATGTAGGGCAGAGCTATAAGCTTGAAGCCTGCCCCCACTTGGTGTACTTCCTTCAGTAAGGCTGAACCTCATAAAGGTTCCAAAGTCTCCCCAAAGTCACCACAAGTTGGGGATCAACCTGTAAATACACAATTCCATGGGGATGTTTCTCTTCCTAGTCAACATGATAGTTATGACAGCATCTTCCCAATGTGGATCCTGATGCTTGTGGTTGCATTTTCCCCCAAACCACTGGAGCAATGCTCCCACTATGCTGCCATAGGATTTGATGCCTTGAGTTCATTTGATTTTCCCCCCACTCATTCAGTAGAACCCTAGATGACCAGTTCTAGACCCATATTCTGTGAAAAGGGTAAGAAATTATGGGGGAGAGTGTGGTTTTATGTACAGTAAATGCTACGTTATCCGATGTGGCCAATGTGTGAGTCTAAGTCTAAGAAGGGTTCTAGTCACCTGGATGGGGAGATGAGAGAAAGTACCGGGTGCTGAGGCACTGAGGATGATCACTCAGCTGGGTGATATTGGGGCCTGGTACTATGGGGTACCACACCCCTAAGTGGAAGTGGGGCATGTGGCCAGGAGTAAAGAATGGGTCAACAGGATGGGTTAAAGGTGACCCAGCTCTAGATTAGCCACGCCTTCTGGTAGCTGAGTGACCTAGGGTCTCTGACAGGGTCTGAATCCTGGTCCTGTCTAGCTTGAGGATCCCAGCCTTTGAGTCTGATGAATTCCTTGTGCTCCAGGTTGTGCTGGATTTATATTTCCTCTTTATGCCAAAGCCAAGAGAAACAACCCAACAGCCTGTCACAGAAGAGGGAGGAGATTTACTGCTTTTAACCAGGGTGACTCTCACTACAAGAAGAGCGTCAAGCTTGCCTGTGAGATGGGGTGGGCAGCCAGCTGGGCCCATCAGTCACATCCCTGTCAAAGCCTTTGTGGCACAGTTACCAGGGGTTGACAGGCTTCTGACCTTTGGTGTGGAGTCCCAAAGGAGAGTGGGGTCTTGTTCTCAGGGGTGGGGACTGTTAGATCTACAGACTCATATCCAAATCTGCACATTTCAGTCTGTTAGGATCAGCTAGATCAGCTTCTGGAGCACTGGAAGGCTGTCATTCAAAATGACTCTGGCCATCTCCGAAGTACAGATGGAAAGTCACTGCCCCATAAAGACAAATATGGTTGGTGGTAGCTGGCCTCAGACTCATGGCAGGAATCACTTGGACTAATCTATAATTTTAAGATCTACCACAAGAATATAGGATTGTTCATAGAAGGGGCTTGCCAATAAGCTTCAGGGAAACAATGCCAGGCCAGTTCTGGTGGGCAAGCAAAGTAGCGACATTCATGGTCCACATATATCCTGGCAATACAAGGTCAAAGGTAGGCTGCCTGTTGGACCACAGAATGGCAAGGAGACAGGATATGTTGTTGACCTCAGTACTGTCTGGTGAGACTAACACACTTGAGAGACTTGTGTTACAAGTTGCAGAGATCCAGAGGGATCTTTCTGTGTCTTCAACCAAGTGGGTCTCGAACATCCCTTTAGGCCATGAACCAGGGCTGTTTCCTAATGCACAGGGACTAGTCACCAGGGCTAAGCAGTTCATGCATCCAGAAGGGCAAATGCCAAGCTTTAAAATGATGTGTGGTTGAATCTCACTGAATGTTAAAAATACAATCAACAGAAAAGCACAAGTCACTTGGCATCTGTGAACATCTGGAAATAATATCGTCCTCCTAGGTTATGGCAAGGACTGAAAGATGTAACAGGAAAAGTGTCAGGGAGTGCCATCTTCACAGTTGCACAGGACAAAAGGTTTAGCTCATCTTTTCTCCCTGGGGAGACAGGCTACCTCCGAGGTCACAAATTGTCACCTAGCCAGTCTGCGCAGCCCTGGAACTGAACACTGAGTTTTCTATAGACCCCATCTGTGCACTCCTCAGTGCTCAGCAGAGGAGCGGGGGCACTCAGCAAACACCCCTGGAATGGGCTAGTGGGACTCAGCAGGGACAAACTGTGTATGATTAAAGCCACAACACACTAAACAAGAGACATGCCAGCATCTGAGAGACACTAACAGCTATCATGGGTTTCACAGGTAACCTACAGTGCTATGGTAAACAGGGGAGAGGGGGTACCTGCTCCTCTTCTCCAGTCATGCCTACTGGTGGTTCCTAGTTGTCATAGAGAGTATGGATCCATTGGCATCAGATCTTCTGTTTATCAAAAGCCTGGAGTCTCCCTATTTTCTAAGTAAACAGCTCGTCTAGATATCACAAGACAAGATTAAGCCCTGTGCAGAGTTCTCAGAACACAGGTGTTAGCCAGATTTGGTGAGAACCTCTCCTGACAGATCTCAGGCTACGTCTTGCATCTTCTTATGGGTGAGGAGAGAGGGGCCCAGATGTGAGTATGGCTTGTCCAGACACAGCTAAAGACAGCAGCCATTGGAATGGGAGGGGGATGTTTCAGTGCCTCTGGCCGCCTTGCCTTCTTTCCAGTGGATCTCAGAGCTTCATTACTGGGCCATTGGGATACTTCAGGAAGGGTGGGCCATGCCACCTGACCTAGTTCTCAACATCTGTAGCACTGATCATGTCACCATTTTCAAAGCTTTGGCATCGACCCACAGAACAGGAGACAGTGGCTGAAGAGTTGCAGATACAAAGGCCTTCCCAGGCTTAGCCCAGCCTGCTTGACCTTGACAGCCCAAACACAGCCCTGCAAGCCTGTTAGCTTCATGTAGACAGGCCTGATGAGCAGGAAGGAAAGACGAGGACATCTCAGGTTTCCTTCTTCCCCTCTGTTGAGCTATCACCCAAGGCCTGGGGATGATTTGTTTGCCCACAAATCCAAATAAGATGACAAGCAAATCATCAGACCGACTGAGAACGACTTGTTAATTAGGAAATAAAATCAGGGCCGGACACGCAGAGCTGTTTGTGGGTTTGTGGGAGTTTGCTTGATTTTATTGAGTGGGTGGTTCTTGCCATCTTGGTAATACAGCCACTAAACAGAGAAAGCACTGGGGCTCACTTGGCTTCAGCCCAAACTGAAGACCAGAGGGAATGAGCATGCCCATGCTGGAGAGGGCAGAATGGCTCCTGTCTACAAACCAGGACTCGTTTCCTTGTTCAGAGCGAACCTTTTAGCCCAGGCCACCAGCATGGTGAATCCTCGGGTGCTGCAGGTGTGCCCCCTTCTCAGAGCCCCCTCCTCTGTCTGTAGTCCAGCTGAGAATCCATGTGTGGATGGGCTCTGTGGGAAACAGACAACTGCAGTCCTCTCAAAACAACTGCAGTTATCCATTTAGACATAACTGCTGTGCTTGCATCAGGAATGCCCTCCAGAGGGTCCTGTTTGAACACTGGTCCCAGGCTTGGAGGCCTTTAAGAAGGTGTGAGTGCTGGCTGGTGGAAGCGCACCTGTAGGCAGGCCTTTGGTCCCACCGCCCTGCCCTCTTTTCTCTAGTCTATTGTGATGTGAACAGCCTCTGTCTCCCACCATCAACCGCAATGTTCAGCCGTGCACTAAAACCCTTTGAGACCTTGAGCCAGAATAAATTCTAAATTGTTTTTGTCAGCTTGCTGGTCACAGTTACACAGCTATGAACTAAGACATAATGAATAAGATAAATTAAAAAGGGGATAAACCACAAACATTAGAAAGTTGGTAAAAATTAACATGATGCTTGTGTTAGTGTTGGTATCTCTTCAAAGTATTTCCTAGTTGTCCCCATGCTTGGGCTTAATACCTTTGGTGGCCCCTTTCCAGGAAAATGCTCTTAGATGATGTCACTTTTCTGTGGAGAAGATGGAGAGAGCACCTTGGTGAGGCTCAGAGAAAATTCTGGTTGCAGATGAAATGGTATGTACTGATTAGGAAATGGCATGTTTCATACCTTTTAAAGTCAAGACTGCTTTGGCTGCAAGAAACAGAGTCGTACTCAAAGTGCTTCTGCAGGAAAGGGCACCTCTGAGAACACAGAGCTAAGACCCCAACGTGCACAGCATGGCCAGGGGTCTGCTAACCAAGTCTAGAAGCAAGAGCTGGGATGCCACCAGGAATCAATCAAGTGTGCTCTCTCCCCCTCTTCTCTCTACCTTGAGGCGCCTGCAGAGCAGCCCCTCAGACTGTGGGTGGGGAAAAGCCCCTGTCTTCCATCTACCCCCCGCAGAGCCTAGCGGCTGAGCTATGGGCCACCCCACTAGTCTATCTCCAGTGTGGCTGCACCTGCTTTGCTGGGGACATTAGGAGGACCGAAGGGAAGCACCAAGCAGAGGGAAAAGCTGCTGGAGGCTCGCCCGAGACCCGAGGCTAATAAAGTTGATTAGCTTGTCAAGTCTCTCTTGTTTCATTACTGACAGCTTGTGGCCTCATTCTGATTTATCATCACCACACCCACCTGAGTCAGGAATGAAGATTAGCCCAAATTAAAGCTCTGGTGACTCAAGAGAGCTGAGGCCTGACAGCAGGGAGGAGAGGATTAGAGGCGGGCTGGGGCTGGGGCAGCAGCAGCTGATGGGGGAGGGTGGGATGACAGGACCAGTGTGCCTCAGGGAGCCTGAGAAGCAATCCTGAGGACAGACTTCCCTCTTTTCAACCAGCAAGGAGGAGGTCTGGATTTTTCTGGCCAGGTAAGAGAGTTCATCAATAAAGCTGTGGTTATTGTGTGTGGCTCTGAGATTCTCAGGGGGGTAATAAATCTTAGCCAAGGGCCACCTCTCAGATCCCTGGCAATGTGAGCAAATTTGTCTCCAACAGAAAACAACCTCTGCCCTGTTGCCCTCCCCAGAGACACTGGCTGGAGCTAGCTGTGGGCTGGCCAGAGTGAATGCCCTTGAGGGGCACTTTGCAATCCTGCTGCCAACTCCGAGACACCTTTAAGAGCTGCTGGCTTCTCACAGTCCCCAGACTTACCACTTAGTGGCCAAATTCGACATTTTGACCCCATGCCTTCTGGTTTTCAATGAGAGTATAACTGTAAAGACCTATCTAAACACTTGAGTGAGCACGGACAGTGAGTGCCACATCACTGGGAGTACTCCAGGCCGTTCTGGGGAATCACACAGAAGAGATATGAGTTATGACTCTTTATACATTTCCTCAAGGGAGTACCAGGAACAGCTACCTGAGTGTCCCCCGTACTAAACCAGGTATCTGATACCTAATGAAATGACCATTTAGCTGGCATGTTCCTACCACATGTCAAAGAACCAGAACCCACCAGCCTGACTTTGATGGCAGGTCATCCTTGACACAGGTTCACATCCCTGTGTGACTCAACACTGGCCTAGGTCTTAGGGTGCAGTAGACCCTTGGATATGCTGCTGAGTAAGTGAGGCCTGACTAGGAGGAAGACAGGTTCTTAGACAGCAGTGGTCAGAAGCAGCTCTTGAGAACTGAGGACCCTACAAGCAGGCTCTTGGATCTTCTACTAAATGTCTTCCTGATGTCTCTGCTAGGGTGTCAGATAAGAATCTTAAACATTCAGCATCCAGAAAAAGACTCAGTTCTTTTCCAGCCTTCCTATGTCAAGGTTGGACAAGGCATCCAGCAGCCAACCACTCAGATGAAACCCATGAACATCTTTGAATCTCTCTTTCTACTCTTCCCTTTCCCAACAACATCTGGTCCCATTAACTCTCTCTTCGGAATGTCCCCAGATCCGTGCACTTCATACAGGCTCTCTGCCCCGCCCCTTTCAGTTGTCAGTCATGTTGCCCCGCCACAGCGTGGTTTTCTGAGGGTCATCTCAGCTGCTGCACTGCCCCATCACCCACCCTGACAGAACTGTATGTGTGCCATGGCCAGAACAATCTTTCAAAACACCAGTCAGAGCAACTGCTCCTACCAGTGTCTCATTTCGAAACCCTGTGAGTTTCTGCAGCACGTTCCCCCATCTCACACCACACTTAATATTTGCAGATTCCTCTGCTTTGGGAGACTCGCCCCAGATCTCTATATATCTGAGCTGCCTCCTTTCACTTAACTCTGAGCCCTGCAGCCTTGCCCTGCCCTTTTTTGCTTAAGTACGATTTCAGTCTCTGGCAATCCTTGAAAAACTGCTTATAGTCCCTTTATTATGTAATATTATGTTTACTTTTCCTGTAAACATAGCATTTTTTTTAAATTCCTGCTTCCTCCTACTAGAATATAAGTTGAATTCCCCAGGCCCCTGTACAGTGTGAGCACACAGTTGATACTCTATTTAGTGAATGGGTGGATATAGCCTGTGAGGCAGTTGGTCTGCTCAGAACACTGATCTGAAAGCATCCTGGCCACACCTCCTTCTGAAAAGGAGCTGGGGTCTTTGCCTTGAGCTGAACCGGCAGCAGCAGAGTCCTGGGTCTGGCTGGGACCACACATGCCATGGGTAAGGCCAAGGCATCTGCCTAAGCAAGACCCCCACCTGCTGAGATGCGTCTCTGGACCCTTGACTTTGCCAGGCTTTTCCATTTTTACAGATTTTGCTTTTATCCGTTTCCCACCCACCTTATGTAATGGGACTTTGCTTTGGATTCCCAAACCCAACCCATACTGCAATTTGGAAGCTGGTTTGCCCGGGCTTGAAAAACTCAGAGTGCAAAAACAGCCAGGAAGTTAGAGTTTTCATCAGAGAAGATGAAACTCATTGTATTGATTGAGGCAGGGATAGGGGGTGGGGAGCAGAAAACAGCCTAGAGCTCCAGTTCCTATGATTCTAACGAGCTCAGGGTTAGCTTCTGCTGCTTTACACTGGGGAAAAGAGAGAGAGCCGCCTTACCCCGCCCCCACCACCCAACACACCTGCAGGTAATGGCACCAGCCTTGCACATCATTTTATTCTTTTTTAACTCTTTTCCTTATTAAACTTGCACTGGGCAAATCTCTATTGGCCTATTGATTCGAGTATTAGGCTGTGTATCAACCATATGAAAATACAAATTGTTGTTTCCAAGAGAAATGACTGTCTATATTGTTTCTGTCTCCAGGGCTCTGACTATTCCCTGGGGTGCCCAGGCTGAATGGAATCAGAACACAGCCTCTTCTGGGCAGATGTGAAGTGAGTAGTTTCTCTAGGTAGATCTGAAGTCACCTCCTGCTGCTACTGCCAGAGGACCAGTAACAGGACAAAGATTTTCTACTTACTCTTCACAAACCATACATTTACTGTAGAGAGGAACCTATATAAAAGGGATCCTGGCTATGCCGACTCGGCATTCCAGTCTCGGCACAGGCCTGTGAGTGGAATCCCTCTTTGGCTTAACTAACCATGGCTGGTTGGTGTAAAATCAGCACGCCATTTATCACCACCAGTCACAGAGGCTGCAGCTCGAGGTTGAGATGGGAGTGACCTCAGACAAGTTATTTATGTGTGTGCCAAGACCATGCTCCACGCCAGGCAACAGCACGCCAGGAGACACCAGGCAGTGAGATGCGGGTTAAGCTGTGCTGTGGCTGCCCAGGCTGGTAGTGACAACTCTGGAGAGCAGGCTTGGGCAGGGGACTTGGACATCACAGTTTTCTTGGACTCGAAGTTCAGAACAGAGAGAGGAAATGGTAGGTTGCCCACTTCAGTAAACTGAGATCTCCCAGACTCCAGGATCAAGTTGCAGACATTGCCACGAGGCCAAGGTCATGTGCTGTACACACCCCAGATCTTGGCTTCTCAGCATTGGGCAGCTTTCTTGTTTCTGTGAGTCTGAGTCATTAGACAATAGGACTCCGTCTAGCTCTTTATGCCTATTGACTTCTGGCTCCGAGAATTTCTACTGCCATCAAGGTCTCACTCATCCTTGACTTGCTCAAGAAAACTTTTCGCCACCCCCATTAAGCTCTCTCCCCATATTCCCACAGAACTTTGAATTCCGACCTCCCTCATGGTTATTCTGAAGTCCTCCCTGTCCTGTCACTGAACAACAGCAATGATGCTGTTGATAACAGTGCACCTGGCATTTGCCAACCACTTCCTCTGCTGGGAGTTTTACAGGTTGCCTGATTCAGTCCTCACCCTGCCATTGGTAAGCACGGTCATTATTCTTACTTTGTGAGTAGGAAACTGAAGCACAAAGGCCGGACAAGTTAGGCGGCCTGCTCACGAAACACAGCTGCTGTCCCTCTGGCTCCCAAATGTTCAAAGGTTGGTCAAGTGGAGATTTTGAACATAGGCATTCTGGTTCCATAAATGTGCCTTAGCTTCATTATTTCACATCTAATCTTCATGCTCATCAGCCTAGGTTCCTGGAGGAATGACCTTGGTCAACCCTTCCTTTCCCATGGTGCCAAAGTATTTCTGTTATTTTATTTTATCTGGGGAAGGGTCTTACTATATAGTCCAGGCTCTTACTTCACCCTCCTAAATGTAGGGTTATAGGTATGTGCACCACACCTGGATGTTTAGTAGGACTTTGGCAAGCTGTGCCTGAACTGAGTGTCTAGAGTGGTAACTCACACCCTGAGATAGAGATGGAGTTGTTTACATCAGACCTTCTCTCTGCCCGGCTCATCTTTCCCTGCATTGAGACTAATAGCTCATGTAAACAGTATTAATCTTTTGGAAGAGGCAGCTGCCTCAGCAGAGGGACTGCAAAGATCTCAGCTCAGGATCGTGTGTACAGATGAGCAGGCTGCTGCACCGTGGCCCAGCATGGCCCCTCTGCAGCCTTATTCCAATTTGTCATCACAGGACTGAGGTTTTCTCTGTTAAAAACATCATTTTAGTCCTGGGTCTTGGGGAAGGAACTTGATGCTTTTACTGGGGCTAATCAGGCAGAGTTATAAGCTCAGGACAACAGGAAAAGGTCACGGGCCTTCTTCCTAAAGGATTAAATTATGGGTGAGTGACAGACACTCAACCTGACCCAGCTTAGATGCAAAGATGCCCTGTATCCTGAAACTGGAGGCCAAAGAGAGGCCTCAGAGGCTTGAATAAAGTTCCTTTCTCTCTGTCTCTGTACCTTTCCCTGCTCTTTCATCTCTTGCTTTCTCTGCATATCAGCCTCAAACTCTCTTGTCATTCAGTGGTGGTCTCTCTCTTTGCAGGTCTGTGGGAGCTGGCATTGCCTTATCTAGCTCTAGGCTTAGCATCTTGTTACCCAGCAACATGGAAAGAAAGAGCATTTCTCTGGCCAGATTGGAGGAAAAGGAAATCCTTGAATGGCACTGATTGGCTGATGTCTACTCGTGCAGCCATTTTGAGGCATTGAGAGCTGCCTGTGGGAAGGCATTGAGCAGTGAGGTCTGTGCCTGTGACTGCTGTTTAGCCCATCAAGGAGGATAGTATGGTTAGTAGCTGCTGCTGAAGCAGGTGAGGCGGGACTTGGGAGTTTTCCAGTTGAAGGGCATTGCTACTGCACGTTAGAAGGTAGTTGGACAGACAAAATCAACTCGTGTCCTTGGCAGGCCCAAAGAGTAAGTGGGGATTCCAGAGGGCCCACAGAGCTGGTGGTCCTAACATATGAGACCTAATCCCTGGTGCTTTCATCTGGGTTGTTAGAGTCTGGGATACTATACCAGTTGTCAATAGTCCCTTAGACCTTTAATGGAAGACTTTGGACCTTCTCCATCTTCCTCACCCTCTAAACATGTAAAGAACCTTCTAGACTTCCACTAGGTGTGAAGTATTTGAGGAAAATCTTGGGTTTAAGTTTTTTTAATTGAAATGATTATTGGGGTGATTGTAGATTCACAGACATTGTAAGGAATGTGCCCTGTGCATGACTTTGTCCATTGACAACATGTTAGGTAATATCACATGCAGGGTAGTGGTGGTGATACAAATTAAATAAAAACTTTGGAGTTTAGATTTTTCCTATGTTGTTCATGTTATCTTGATCTAAGAATCCATAACACAAAGATGAAATGACTTATCACAACAACCAAACTAAAAATTGCCAAGAAACTTCACCCAGACTTGGAAACAAACCTATTTGAATGTGAAGAATCGAGGATGTGACTGAGCAGGCCACTTGGCTATTACAGTTGTGTTGTGCAGTGTCCCCATGGGTTCCTATGTTTGAACACATGGTCCCAGCCAGGAGCACTATTTTGGGAGACATGGAACCTTTCAGATTGGCACACTTAGCAGAAGTAGGTTGCAGAGGTGGATTTTGAAGCTTATGTCTTCCTCTGGTTTGAGTGCTGTCTCTCTACGCTTCCTGATCTGCTGGGATGTGGGCAGCTGTGTTGGAAGCTCCTACTGCCTCAGACCCAGCTGGTTTTGCTCCCATGCCTTCCCTGGTATGATGAACTAAACTTCTAGAACGGTGAGCTGAAGTAAATCCTCACTCACAGTTACTTCATCGGCTATCTCGTCATGACAATGGAAAAAAAAAAAAAAACACTAATACAGAGAAGCGGTGTGCAGAACTGTACTCGAGACTGAGGAACTTAATCACATGATTCACAAGACTGGAACTGATGTATATTGAAGTTTGGCACTATAGACTACCAAAGGCCTAGGAGGCTCGAAGCAGAGCTCAGTAGGCCATGGAGAACTCCGAAAACCAAAATGCCAATGGAAATATGGACAGTGAATGGCTGGCCCATGAGAGTTCACAGGAGAACAAGGACTTACAGGAAAGTATCCCGGAGACTCTTCATGTTACAGCCCAGCAGAGGGCCTGGCCACAAGAAAGCCTGCATCCTCAAAATCTAAGTGAGGCTGAATTCAAAAGGAATGAATTAAAGTGTTTGGTGAAAGGAATTTCTAGACAGCATAGTGTTCAGACTGTGGCAGGTTTATTGCTCACTGAATTTAAATTAATTTATAGTGATCATTCAGAGCAGAAGGAAGAGTAGGAAGCTATGGAAAAACCATGCAGTTTGACAGGAAAGGAGGATGGGTTAAAGTCGCCAATCAGGAAGGTGCAGCGCTATCAGTGAGTGGCTGTGAATGTCAGAGGACCAGTGCCAGTGGGAACAAGCCACACACTGTGAACACGGTAACAGGAAAGGTGCCTCAAGGGCAAGAAAGACCCAACCCATCCAAGACTCCAGGGCTTAGAAATGTAAACTCAGGCCAGGCGGTGGTGGTGCACACCTTTAATCCCAGCACTGGGGAGGCAGAGACAGGAGGATCTCTGTGAGTTTGAGGCCAGCCTGGACTACCAAGTGAGTTCCAGGAAAAGGTGCAAAGCTACACAGAGAAACCCTGTCTCGAAAAACAAACAAACAAAAAACAAATGCAAATTCATTGGAAAAAGTGTCATTTAAAAGGAGTGTGCCTGGGGGAAAGGTGGGGAGGGGTCTGGACTGAGTGTCACAGTTACAGGTGCACCCTGTTTGAACCTGGCCTCTGGGTAAATGTTTTCCCATGTTCAGCCAGGCAGGCATGGAGAAGCCATGTCCACTATAGTACAAGCGGGCATGTGTGATTCCACCTTCAGCTAGCAGAAGAATTTGGCATCATCCATGTGGAATTGATCTTTCAGGACACAGAACAGGGGTAACAGGGTCGTTGAGACTGACATCACAGGTCAAGAATGAAAGCCGATGAGGGCAGGCAGTGTGTAGCTGGACCCAGTTCCCTGAAGAGAGGCCGTGAGAGGTCAGGGTGGGAGGTGCTGAGGGTAGAGCCTAAGTGTGGATGGAGAGCCCCAGGACGTTAAAGACACAAGCATTGTAAAATATCTGCTCATTAAAGCCACAAGCAATGAGTAGAGAAGGCCTAGGGTGGGACAAGTGTGCTACAGGCCGAGGGCTATTCAACCCCTCTGGGGCTCAAGTAATGCCACAACAAGCCCTGAAGGCTAAACATGGAACTGTAGGGTTTGTTGTTCACCATGCTCGGGTTTACACACTAACTGTTACTGTCTCAAACTCACTACCACCTCACACTCACTACCAACCCATACTCACTACCACCTCACACTCACTACCATCTCACACTCACTACCAGCCATTGCATTATAAGATGGCCATTCATCTCTACTGGGACAGTAGTAAAGGAGCCTGGGAGAGGAGACTCTGCATGGGGACCAGGGCAGAGTATGATGGTTTGGATAGGAAGTATCTCCCACAGGTTCTTTTCTTAGACACTAGATGATGGAACCTTTGCCACTGTCCAAGCTAGCAGAAGGGAGTCACGGGGGTGGGAGTGTGTGAGTGGGGGTGGTGGTGGTGGTGGTGGTGGCAGGTTTTGAGGTGGCTTCAACTGACTGACTGAGCCATTATCACTGCCGTGGGTCTCTCCACCATGCCTTCTCCACAAAGATTCTGTAATTCACAACCAAAATGAACCTACCATCCTTTAGGTGGCTGCTATCAGGCATTTCTGTCAAAAGAGCAAGAAAAATAATCACTATACTAAGCATGCTGGTGAAAGCCACAGAGGCCTGGAAACCCTGTCCTGGGTTGGAAAGCCATGAGCTTAGAGTCAGACCACGCTTGCTTAGCTCACCCTGACATCCAAATTGCCCTCTTCTGGAAGCATTATCCAAATTATTTAATAGTGTATGATGAAGATGCTGTGGATTCAGAATGAATGCCAGTCAGTCATGACTTGGGGCCAGATGTGCTTCATGTTAACCTTTTAGTTGTTGGACTGTATTGGGTTCTGGGACTTTCAGAAGACAGCCCAAGGTAGCTGAGGTTTCAGAAGGACTCTTGAGAGGGCTGAAGTTAAATACTTCAATATGAGTATGGGCTAATTTTAATATATCTTAGCCACAATCCAACTCTACCAGTTCACACTGGCTGTATGTCTAAGTTGCCCAATCGCCTTCAACTTTGCAGTCTTGCAGGCTCAGTTTTAACATTATGCATGTCAGCAGCCAGCTATGTACCTCAGTTATTGTTGGACCTGGTCAGATATACAGTCTGATGATTATTAGATGTGGAATCCAACACTTTGAGGAAGGTTCAGGAAGGATGTTGAATTGCTCTCCGCATGGCCAGTCCTGTAGCTCTGGTCTCTTCAAGCAATAACAGTTTTTCTCTCTTCTCTGAGTTCTTATGTAACACAGGCCAGACAAGTGCATCAGCCAAAATGAAGTAGAGTCAGACACAGGAGCCCTGAGCTGGGAGGCCAGCTGCCTGCCTGTCTCTCTGCTCTTCCTTTCCTCCCTTCTCCCCTCCCTCCTTCTGTCCTCTCTCCCTCCGTCCTGATCTTCTTTCATTCATTTATTCATTTATTTATTTATTTATTTATTTATTTATTTTTACATTTTCCTTAATGATATACACATTATCCTAAGCTGTGGGGGTGGGCAATAAATCAGACCAAAAGGAAACTGATCACATGGAGCAAACTGGAAAGAGCAGAGCTCTTACGGAACGCTTCCTCCATGATGTGGGCTTTGTGGAATACATGGGGCTCAGGTCTCAGGAACAAAGAATAGTGGGGCTTGGGGACACACTGGTAGTGGCCATAGGATGGAGCTGGGGGTAAAACCATATGAGGAAGACTGTGGAACTAGCTCCCCTCAACAGGAAAGTCTGCCCTGGGAAGCATGATGCTGTAAAGAGAAAGTGAGGTATGTACATAAAACAGTCGTGACTTAGTGTCACAGCCCAAGGCAGGAGACATATGAGCAGCTGTCACATAATGTTATTTGTACTTAATGGGCTAAATACAGGAAGAATTATGGGTGGGTGGGGCAGAAAAGAAGGAGGGGGATGGGCAACTACCAGTAGATGAAACTGGAAAGAGCATGTAGCCTCAGACCGGGATGGCACTCAATACCCTGAAAAGGAAGAGAAAGAGCCTCCATCCAGTTTTAAAGCAAAGAAGTGATGGCATCAGAGTTGTCCACTAGCACAGGTCTTGGATGGCATGAGGAGTAGCTGGGCAGAGCAGAACCATTGGGAAAGGAGACCCATGGGAGACTGCAGAGGCAGTCCAGGTGTGCTCAGACTGTGGGGTGAAGGGACATGAAGCAGAGGCCTTTAGAAGCTGGGGCAGATGACTCACTGTATGCAGAAGATGAGAACCGGATAAAAAGGGGACTGTGGGGATCTTCCATGTGTAGCTTTAGGTATAGCATGAACTGTGACACACACCAGGATTAGGAATACTGGATGCTCCAATGGTGTCGGGTGTGCAGGCAGGCATGATGCTGATGATGGAGAGTGGGGGTGTAGGAGCTATACTCCAGAGTTGGGGACTGGGCCTCTGGGCGGGATGCTCTATGGATATCTGTTAATTGGATGGGACTAACAGGGAGCAGTCACTAGTCACAGGATGGATGTGGGATGGGGGCCAGAGTGTGGTTTCAGGAAACCGTGAGGTGGCGTTATGGTTTCAGCAGCTTCAGACAGCAAACACGTTTTCCAGTGCTCCAAGCTGGGATGCTGGGACCTCCACTGGGGTCCTTGAGTCCTTCCCTTCAAGACTATGTCCAGGAAAATGTATGTCTTCTGTCTCTTCTTGATGTCCCCAGCCTCCCAGCACCAATGAATGTCCCAGTGGGCCCAGGGAATGGTCCCCCAGGACACTGCTGCTGCTGCTACTGGAGCATCTGGAGACATCTTTAATCTTATTTGCTTTCTCCTTCTCCTTCTCCTTTTTTCATTTGTGGTTTGTTTCTCCAGGCAGATCCTGAAGGGAGCAGATGGCGGTGAGAAAGGGC
Source organism: Onychomys torridus (assembly GCF_903995425.1). Taxonomy (NCBI): domain Eukaryota; kingdom Metazoa; phylum Chordata; class Mammalia; order Rodentia; family Cricetidae; genus Onychomys; species Onychomys torridus. The sequence continues at coordinate 14,560,378 of NC_050447.1, forward strand.
AGATCAATGCTGAGGACAGTGGCCTGCTTTGCCCTTGAATTTTCAGATGAATGTTCTCTGTTCTTCCAAGTGATTGTCAGACTCTAGCTTACGGCTAATTATTCGTGTGTCCCAAATGCTCCTAGGGAGTTAAGCTTGTTTATAGCTGTATTTCCAGACTCCTGTCTAAAGCCAGGCCATTGCACACACCAAAAATCTGTGCAATTGCTTAAGTGGTATGAGTGAGTGCCAATCAGATGGTAGATGCTTTTTCTCGGGGCTCTGGAGATTCAGCAATCGACCAAACGAAGGCGTGTCCTCATAATGACAGCCACTTCTTTGTTTTGTTCTGTTGTTTTGGTTTGGTTTTGCTAGGTAGATGGGATCTAAGTGACACAGGGTCCTACCACATTGCTCAAACCCAGTATCCTCCTGCCTGAGGTACATAATGAGAGAAGTATAAACATGCACCACCACACCCAGCTGACAAGGACGGTTTTTAGCCCTGTTTTGCTGGAGACAAAGGTGCTGTCCAGGTGCTGGGGATGGAGCACAGTAGTGAGCAATCAGAGGTTGCCTGCCTTTCAGGGACTTCCATTCTAAGAGGTACAGTTTCTCATCTGACCAGCAAATCAGTTAGGATCAGTATACAAGCCATAAAACACAGCAGGTTCCTGCGAGCAAATGATAATTTCCTGGGAGGTAGGTGAAGCAGAGACCACACGTGCGTTGCTAGGTGCCGGATGCCTAACACACCACCTCTGAGATTGCTTTCCCTCAGAAGAGCCCTGGTTGCAGAGGTCAGCACACAAATCTCAGTTGTGAGGGCACTCTGAATCAGCTCTGCGCTCCTGTAAGGTCATCGAATCTCCACATCATTTGGGGAAGGCTGGTGTTTGTAACCACAAGAAGTCGGCTAGTGAGAAGCTGTGGGACCAGGCAGGAGTATGGGGAGACTGGCAGCAAGATATAGGAAAATAACATTATTACCTGATTATTTCACAATGAGAAAGGAAGGACTTTGCAATTAAAATACAGTTGGAATTAAAGGAGATATTTAATTATGGGAGGAAAAAAATGCAGGTACTGTGTGGTGCTGTGCTTGGTACAGCAGTGTCCTGAGGGACCAATAGTGTGGGTGACCTTTGGTCTCTTCAGAGACTATTCTGGGATGGAAAGAAGAAAGAATGAAATGGCTTAATTTGCAAAGAAAGTTGACATATAGAAAAACGAACTTTTTTCAGCTGGTGTGTTTGAATTTCCTTTCCTGTTCCCCATTTAAGGTTTAAAAAACAAAACAAACAACACACACACACACACACACACACACACACACACACACACACACACACACAACACACCTGTACAACATGACATGTGTGGGATTTTTGAGGATATTTTTTTAATAAGCTTAAGGAAGTTCCCTCTATTACCAGCTTACCAAAGTTTTCTTTTTTCTTTTTTTTTAAATCATAGATTGTTACTAAATTTTAAAAATGCTTTTTTTAATGTCAATTGATAGGACCAGGTGGTTTCTTCTCTACTTTGTGAATTAAGATTAAAATGGCTCATTCTCTAAAGCTGAGCCAGCCTTGCATTCCTGGGATTAAAATTTGGCTGTAATTTTTTGTCCTTTGTATATATTCTCAGATTCTATTCATATTTTTAGTAAGGATTTTTGTGTCTGTTTTCATGAAAGACACTGGTCTTTGTAATATTTTTTTCCTGGATTTGGTGTCAATGAAATGTCAAGTGAATGGGGAGTGTTTCCCTGTGTTTCCTATCATACTCTAGACAGAATGCCTTCTTTAATGTGGTACCAATTTAATTTAATTTAAATGTGAATACCAAGGGTTCATCTGTGCCTACAGCTTCCTTTTCCAGAAGTGTTGGCTGTAATTTCGTATCGCTGAGGGTGAGGACTGTTTAGGTTATCTAGTCAGCCAGTTACTAGTTTTGGGGTGTCAAAGAAATGATTCCACCTCAGCTGCTGAGTGTGTGTGTAGGATGGAATATGATATTCCCTCCTTAACTGTTATTGTGATCTGTAAAAAACAAAAACAAAAACAAAAAACAGCCACCCTTTCTTCCAATTAATGGTAATTTGTGTATTTTCTATTTCTGTGAGAGTCTGCTAAAGACTTATCAATTCTATTGATCTTTTCAAAGGACTAACTTCTGTTTTCATTGATTTCTCCATTTTTCTATTTTTTAATATCATTGATTTCCAGTCTTTTTTTTTCTGTTTGCTTTGAGTTTATTTTTCTCTTCTTTAGTGTTTTTGTTTAAAGTAAAAATGATATGCTATTGCTATGAAGCTGTTTTTTAAATATAGAGATATATTTTCATAATCCCTGTCTGATGATTTATATATATCATGCTGTATTTTGTATTTCTTTAATTCTTTGTTCAATTTCAACTCCTCTCTAATTTCCCTTTGGACTCACCAATGATTTTCACGAGTGTGCTGTGAAAGTACCAGCATTTGAGGACAGCTCTTGCACCCCAGATACCTTCATTGTAGATTTCTAGTCTATTTCAGGAGACTTCAAATTTGCGCTTCATACCCTAGGCTGCAGTCAGAAATGTCTGTGCCCTTTCCTTCCATATTTCTACATTTTGCTTATTCTCAAAGAGGTATTTATGAAAATTTGCACAAGAAAGTAAATATCTATCCTCTCCAACATTTAAAAAATTTAATTACTAAATATGAGACTAGTGCACTAAATTATGTGAATCTAAAAAGTGAAATAACGCACCTGTTAACCCTCGTCCTGGAATTTCGGTATGTGGGAAGGGGCTGATGATGCGCTGTAAAGCCTTTCTAGTGAGTGGATCAGCCTCCCAATGAAATGTGGCCTCAACGAGGTGAAGGACACTGTCACTTGTCTCGTTGTTGTTGTTGTTGTTGTTGTTGTTTTAGGATGAGGTTGATGATCTTGGGGTGCGTGTGCGTGTGCGTGTGCGTGTGTGTGTGTGTGTGTGTGTGTGTGTGTGTGTGTGTGTGTGTGTGTGTGTGTGTGTGTGTGTGTGTGAGAGAGAGGGGGGGGAGGGAAAGGGAGGGAGAGGGCGGGAGAGTGGGAGAGGGAGAGGGAGAGGGAGAGGGCACTTGACAAATGGAAAATACTCAGATAGATTTTAAAAAAAAAAGGAGAAGGTGTTGGCTTATACATAAGCCTGTGTGTCACCCAAGGACCTTACTACGCAGCCCAGGCTGGTCTGGGATGCAGGATCCTCCTGCTCTGGCCTGTGTTCTGGGATTACAAGTGTGTGCCCACACCTGGCTACCTCATCTTGCTCGTGTTTTCTGAGTTGCACTCTTGTTCCTTACACTGTCTTCAGGGATGTGCATTTCCCACTTCTGACTCGTCCAGGTTCATCTGCTGATTCCCTGATGGTGGAGCAAGTCTCTCTTTGGGGCATTCACAGTCATAATCTCTGACCACTAGTGACAGCATCCTCATGAGTATGCACAGGTGACATACTTGTTCTCTGGGACAAACAGAACTGTGCTGAACGTTCCTGGTGAGTTCATGTCAGAGGTAGACCTTAGTCAAAATATTTGGCCTCGGCTTGAGCTCCTTCCCTCTGCTACCCTATCCCAGCATCTCTGTCCTTCCAGAGGGAGACTCTGAAGGCTCCAGCCTTGCTGTGGATATAGCTCTGTGTAAATAAAATTCTGATTGGCCAGTGGCCAGGCAGGAAGTATAGGCGGGACAAGAGAGAAGAGAATTCTGAGAGGTGAAAGGCTGGGGAGAGACACAGCCAGCCACCGCCATGACAGAAAAGACATAAGGTACTGGTAAGCCACAAGCCACATGGCAAAGTATAGATTAATAGAAATGGGTTAATTTAAGATAGAAAAAGTAGATAACAAGAAGCCACAGGCATATAGTTTGTAAGTAATATAAGTCTCTCTGTGCTTACTTGGTTGGTTCTGAGCGTCTATGGGCCTGGCGGGTGAGAGAGATTTGTCCTGACTGTGGGCCAGGCAGCAGGAAAACTCTAACTACACAGCCTCATCTGGGTCTATGACCCACCAACATCTAAAGCAGCTGTTCTCAATCTTCCTGATGCTGTGACCCTTTAATACATTGTGACCTCCTACTATAAAATTATTTTTATTGCTACTCCATAACTGTAATTTTGCTGGTATGAATCATAGTGTAAATGTCTGTGTTTTCTAATGGTGCTTTGGGGTTGCGACCCACAGGTTGAGAACCACTGATAATGCATCTGGCATGGATAAAGTTTATCAGCCCGGCATGGAGGGCCACTGCACTTTGCAGGGGTTCCTTTTTACATTCCTGAAGGCTAGAGGGTGTTGTCTGCCACAGCACCTCAGAGTCTGAATTAATAGAAATACTTATTTAAAATACTGGACAATGGGACTGATAGCATTTTGCCCCTCTAGAGCGTATAAAGCCACAGTAAGTTCTGGAAGTGCTCTTAGATAGAAAGCCCCGGTGGGCTCCAGTGGTCTGAGAGATGGTGATGGGTCACTGTAGAACAAGGCACATTTCTGAATCTTCCTGGGCATCACTTTCTTGCACTGTGGAGGTAAATGTACTAATCATGGCGGTCAGATAGGAGAGAGGACTCAGCGATGGGATTTTGTGACATGACAGTCCTGTCCTTTTGGCAATGATGCTCTCCATTCCCTTCTGAGTGTCCCCTAGTATGACAGGAGGCTCTGCTGGAGTTGGGGTAAGCTCCACCCTCCCACCTGCCTTGTCTCCACCCTCCTCCTCCTCTTCCTCCCCAATGCCCAGCACATGCCCCGCAGATAGCCAAGCTGTCCCAGCTGAACTTCTGGAATGGCAGCTAGAGTGAGTGTCTTCAACCCGCTTCAGATGTTCTCTCAAGGGTATGCACGGACGTGGAACCAAGCAAACTAATGGACCCTGCAGGCACTACAGGACTCTTAGCATCACCAAGTGGCTGAAATGTCCCTTATGGGAGCCTGTATTTAATCACTTGGTCCCCAGCCTGGAGCACTGTTTTGGAAGGTTGTGGAACCTTTCGGGACTGTGGCTAGATAGGAGCAAGAGGTCACTAGGATCATCCTTGAAGGTCAGAGCTGTTTCTGGTTCTGTCCCAAGGCCTCTGCTTTGTGGCCTCCCAATTCATGAGGAGCCCCCTCTACCCATTCTGCTGTCCAAACTCCACCATGTCTTCCCTGCCGAGATGGACCACATCTCTGCAACGGTGAACCACATGAAACCCTTGCTCCTTTAGACAGCTTCTGCCAGGTCCCAGAAGAACTGTGGGAACAGTGGACAGACATTTGGCACCCTGCCCAGCCCCTCTTGTGTCCCAGTTCTTCCCTGGCATTGAGGTCTTCCTCCATGATCACAGCCCTGCCCATGCTCAGGAGGTACTAGTAACCACCCAGGAGGGAGGAATGGATGGTTTGAGCCCCAAACCAATGGCTGCATCTTGCAGAGGAAGTGAGGCTGTGGCCCACCCCACACCCTAGAAAACAGAGATGCTTCAAAGGGAAGTTTGGCCAGGAGTTTCGGTTTTATTCCGTAAGGTGCAGGAGCTGCGGCATCATGTCTGAGCCTCTCTTCCCCCTCCACCCCTGTAGTATCTGCACAAAATGCTCTGCTTTTGATCGTCTCTCCTCAAACAGAGCATCATTGTCCTGCTTCTGCCTCTTTTTAATGAAAGAGGAGCGAGGAAAGCTTGTACATGCAAAATTAGCACAAATCAGAACTGTTGCTGGTCTTTGATCCGTCCTGTATTCCGCTCTGTCAGCCTTCTTATTTCCCCACCGAGGGTGTTCAGCTCAGGGAGGATTACATGGGAGGGAACCGCTTACCACTTCCCATTTGATTAACACAATTTAAAGCTGCAATAATGTTCAGGGAAGTTCATTACAGGGAAATGCTCTGCCCTGGTGTCTGGGGACTGGGGCTTTTTATTTAAAACGCAATCAAGCCCCAACAGTGAGGGGATCTGCGAAATCCACCTAAGCTGGAGATGGAAGGATTGCCATTTAATGTAGGCAGACAAAAATTGCTTCCTTTTGTACAGCTTTTGACAATTTATTCATACTGTTCACAAATACTTAGTGTGGCTTGTTAAATTCAAAACCCTGACAGGCAAAACCCTCCCCTGGAGGTGCTTAGAGCCCGGAAGGAAAGACAGACCATCCGGAGGAGCACATGCCTGGCAGACACCAGGATATCACAGGGTGTATGAGAGTGGGTAATAGAATACCTGACTGGGAAATCAGGGAAGACCACCCTGAGGAGGTGACATAGGAGTCAAGATCTGATCTGGTAACAAAGGACAGCCAGAGCTTCTCCGGCAGGGAGACGCTCTGTGCACAACAGTGGGTGGGCAGCCTGGCCTGTTAGTGGGAGATGCCATAGGGCCTGTGTGCCTGGGCCGATTTGGGGAGTGGCATAGGAGAGGTGGAGCTGGAAGATTCCCCAGGACGTGCCAGCATCCCTCTCTCGGGCCTAGCTGCAGTTAGTGTAGCTGGTGGGCTGCCCTATGACTGAAGAGTAACGAAGGATATATGGCCTTTAAATCAGAGTGTCCCCACTTCTCAGGCCCTTCCAAACAGGAAGACAAGGGCCAGGAAGGCTTGGCTTGTGCCTTTACCCTGAATTTTCCCAGAGGACTCTATCATTGGACTCTACTGTGCCTCAGTTTCTGCCTCTGTGGAAGGGGTGTGTTGTGGTTCACCTCTGTAGCGTATTGGGTAGAAAACACAATGAGAGACTCCAGCCGACTCAGAACTAGAGCTAGCCTAGGGATGGCTGTTTGTGAGAGCTACAAAGCACACAGACAGCCAGAAGGTTCTGCCAGCTCCCAGGAATGAGGGGAGTCTGGCCAGGGGCCTTAGCTCTCCACCATAGCATTCTGGCAGTTGTTGTTCCAGCCCATTTTCTGTGGCTATAACAGAACAACTGGGATTAGGGAATATTATGCGTTAGAGTTATTCGGCTCATGGGTTCTTGGGGTAGGAATAGTCAAGGTCAGGTACTAGATCCAGCCAAGACCACATGCTGCATCCTAACATGGCAGATAGCATCATGGGATGAGTGGTAGCCAGCCAAGGAGAGGTGTGGTAAGAGAGGTCCAAGGAAGGCACCAGACTGCTTTGTACCAGCATGCTCTCTCAGGAGAATGAGTCCATTCCCAGTAGGAGCCATGCAGTCTGGGGAGAACCAGTCCAGGATCCCAAGTTGTAATCCAGGTTCCATCTCCCAAGAACCTCTTCTGCTGATCCACCACATTTAAGGTGATCTTACTGTGGACATTCATACCCAAACTACATCAGTCACTAAAGACTAACTCATGCCATAGTGCAAACAAGTGTGAGCCCCTGATGTAGCCGAGGGGCAGCAGCCAGCTGCCGCAGGGTCATCAGGGATTCTCACACAGCTTTAAGTGCTTCTTACTGTGAATGACACATGACACTGCTGTTCTCATGTCATTAGCAGAATCGGGCCATGTGGCCCAGGTGTCTCACCTGGGCAGATGGTCCTGGAGATCGGCCCTGTCGGCACCACAGTCTCCACTTGCCTCAACGCTTCTGTCCTCGGGACTCAGGCATGGCCCTTCGTGTCTTAGTCCTCTCAGTACAGAATGCGGATCCCTTTTGACAACTAATGGGCCTTAAGACACAGCCCCTGCTGTGTGCTGAAGTCACTTCTGCAGGAGCACTCTTCCAGACAAAGTCATGAGGTCCCTCACTCAGCCTTCCTCTTCTCCAGTGTCTAACAAGTGCCCACTGGAGTGCTTCCTGTCTTCATGGGAGCAGGTCTGTGGGGGTCAGCATCTCCTGCTCTCATGAACTTTCTGCCCTCTTCCTTACCGCTCCCCACCTCCAGCCCAGACAGCTGCTTCTCCTCATGTTTCAACAGCGCTCGGGATGCCTCCTGTTCCTCACACCTTAGACCCCTAGGTCCTGTTATTCCTTTCTCACCATGACATCGCTCACGGTATAACACACTGAATTGCTTGCCTTTCTGCCTATTGCTTGTTTAGGGATCTCTCCTGTAGAGTCTCAAGTCTTCTAGGACAGGGATCAAGATCTATGTTCACAAATGCATCTCAAATGCTCAGAATGGGACCTGGCATACAGCAGGCACTCAGGAAATATTTACAACTCCAACACCAGGGATGAGCAGCCCCCTTCTGTGTGATAGGTCAGGGTTGTTCAAGAGATTCCTAAAACATAGGCTGTTGTTACCACCCTGGACTATCTCCCAGAGGCTGAAATTAAGTTCCTATTGCTGAAGACACCATGTACTTCAGACACAGAACCTGGAGGTCCTGAGCTGATCTGACCTGAAAGCCTCCTCCCTGAAGACCATCTTTCATGGTACCAGAAGGCTTCACACAAGCTTCCAAGGCAGGGAATCTACCAATAGTCCTGCCCAGCTATGATGCCTATGAACTAAAACAATGACCAGCCTGGCCGGATATCCCTCAAGGTGTAGTAGTGGCGCACATACTTGGCGGTAACCAACAACTCTCTAATCAGACTTAAGACCTGCTCAACCAGATGGAAATCATGCCTGGGACTGAAAACATAGCCAACTACCTATGGTTAGTGAAGACATGGATCTTGAAGGAGAGCACACAACCACCACTTTACTAAGTCAGAGTAATTACTAACTGCATTCTGAATATTTATCCTTATATTTGCAGACAAGTATAGTTCTCAGCCTTCACCAAAGAAAGGCCTCCTTGCAATAGATGGATACTATTACAGAAAACCAGTCAATCAAAATGCAGAGAACAAGTGACTTTGTGGTCCTAGCCCCAACTGATACATCTACAACATAACTCCTGCACCTAAGACTCAGGGGGATGATGGATTACAAGAGCTGGAGGAACAGGAAGTTTGCTCTGAGATTATATCTCCTAGAAATGTCCGAGAAGCCGCACCCATGAAGAAGTCTCATTAACATAGCTATCTAAACAACCTACAAGGGCAGTACCAGTAGACATCCTAACACGACAGGGAGAGGTCTCATGGAGCCTCCACCCTAGGCAAGAGACTATAGCAACCAAGGAATGCAGAAAGGGAGAAATAGTCTTCCCCAGGGCAGAGCACACCAAATGAATGGCCCTGAAAATACATGCTAGCGAGGTTATTTGGACTGAGCAGGTTAGGTTTCTATACTTAGGAATGTCTCTCTGTGTGTGTGTGTGTGTGTGTGTGTGTGTGTGTGTGTGTGTGACAATTAAAGAAATAGTAGAGAGGCCATGGATTTGAGTAAGAGCATGGTGGAATGCGGGGTTGTATGGAAGGGTCGGAGGGAGGAAAGATAAAGGGGAGATGATGTTAATTATATTTTAATTTCAAAAATTAAATATTTACAGAATACACAGAGCGATTGCCCAGGAATGGCACATACCACCCCACTGTGTGCTCTCCGACTTCTCCCAGAAATCTCTCTCTGGCCCAGAGGATGGGAGCGTCTCTATGTGACTCTCATGTTTGTGTTCAGCTAACCCCACAAACACACAAACACACAAGCACACAAACACACAAAGGAACCATAGCATCTAGGCTGATTCCACACCTTGGCTGTTGAGAATAGTGTCACAAAGAGCAAGATGCCATGTGTTAGTGTCTCTACAGACTGGTGCGTCCCTGGAGGGTGGTAGAGCCGGGTCATGCAGCATTTCCACTTGCCAATCTTTAAGGGTTTTTCCATACTAACTCCATACTGGCTGCACCAGTTTCCGCTCCCAGTGTTGGTGTGCAAGCTTCTGCTTCCCCCTTGTCCTCACGAGTGTGTCTTTTGAGGAGAGTCATTCTGACTGGGGTCACAGAATGCCAGTGTGGTTTTGACTTGCATCCCTTCACCCTGAAAGATCCTTAGCCTTGTTTTCTCATGCACTGTAGAGTGTCCCTGTGATCAGAGTAGAGGGGAGGTTGTTTTCTCTTATATGTGGAATCCAGACTGAAGCAAACAAGACAGCAGCAAGAATTAAAGGAGAAGGAATTAGGGGAGGAGGGAGCAGCCCTGGAGAGCGCAGTGGTCAGCAAGTATGGTGGAAGCACATTGTCTATGTGGATGGAAATGCCATGATGAAAGCAGTTCCTTTGTGAAATTAACATAGGCTAAGAAAACGAAAACCAAGTCTTCATTAAAACAAAAACCAAAAGCCTGCAGACAGTCTTGGTTAGCCCTGCCTGTCAGAACTCTAATGACTGTGGAGAGAGGATGGGGATTGAAGGCTGCCATGAGCTGTGGAGCCAGAGGAAGAGCAAGGAGCAGTGAAGGCCATGGGGAGAAGGCCCAGGACCTGCCTTCAGCCTCCCTGTCCACACTCCTGTGCTCGGTAAGGTAGAGAAATATCAGCTCTTTGCCGTTGGCCCAGCACAGCAATGGTAGAAGAAGCAGTTGTCTTAAGCAAATAGAGACCGACTGATTACTGGATTTGGACCAAATGATTTCCATGGAAGTTGTGACCTTGGAGTCAGGCACCTGGGATCACCAGGGGTTTTACCCGACCACACTGGGATGGGAGAGCCGATCAGCCTGGAGGGCTGTTGAGACTTCCTTGCTACCTCCTAGCCAGGGGGAGTCAGCTTCCCCACCCTGTAGACACTGTCACAAGCGACCTTAGGAAGGCACTTCATGTCCCTCTTGCCTGTAGAAGACACCTCTGTAATTAGCCTCCGCTGTCTCTAGTAGGACTGGGGGAGGAGGGTCTGCACCGGCTGTCACCACCTGGGCAGAGTACTGAGATGGGACTCTGTTGACAAGCCCTGAGTCCATGGGGAGGTTCACCTGCCAGAGTTTTAATAAACTCTTCCTTGTAGCACTGACACCTGATGACCTTTACCCTATGTGGGGCTGGTGTGTGTGTGGGGGGGGGCTTTTCCTGTATCACATGCTACTTATTCTTAGGCATGAGGATTCCAGGCAGGAAGGCAGAGACCTGCAGCCATTTGACAGGCATTTGAGATATTGAAGTACACCACCCAGACACATTGTCCCTTCAGATAATAGAAATAGTGTTGCTTCTTAGGTCTGGGGTTCCTCTGTTCCTTTCCCCTTCCTCTGCACAGTGACGACTGTCTCCTTCTCGCTTGCTCACTTGCATTTATTTGGTTTTTCATCTGTGTTGAGGAAGGGCACAGATGGGTGATGGGCTGGTGCCTTGGACTCTGGAGGTGCATGGGGAGGGAGTCCTTAGGAGACTGCTGTGCTCTGACTTGTGCATTCTTGTCCTCAAAGCTCCCTGCCAGGGAGACAGGGGAGGCACCTTGTCCTCCTGCTTGCAGATGAACCTGCTCGGGGTCACACAGGCTCAGTGACTTGCCGCAGCAGCATCCAGAGTGCACTAAGGAAAGACAGGAGCCCACTTGCTTGGGTTGATATTAATATTTGACAAACACTTGCTGAGTCGCTGTCTTTCCGGGGTGGTGGGAGGTGGAGAGGCAACCAGGACAGGATGCCTGCAGGAAGCTTCCAGCCTGGGCTCCTTCCCAGTCTAGGACTGTGCTCTGCAGCTCCTTCTCTTTCCCTCCTCTCTCTTCTCGCTTTGTCTCCACTGCTTTCTCTTCCTCTTCCATTCCTACTAGATCAAGGAGGGTGGGTCCCAACCCATTGCTGCCACTGTCTCCTCCTTTTCTCTCTTTCCTTCACAAGGATTTCAATAGCTTCTGATACAGCGCACCAAAGACTTTTCTTACGTGGGAACAAAAGGTGAAATGTTAATATGATTTTATTTGGGCTCAGATTGGGTAAGGGAGACCTTACGTTTCTACCTCACATCTTCAAGTCAGCACTCGTTAATTAAATTGAGCCTGTGGAAAGTGACCTTTGGGGGGAGGGGACCTCCTGATAATATAATGTGCTTTAATCAAATGTACACAAATAAACAAGCAAACAAAGGGCTGTTAGAAACTTAAAGATGAGAGCCCTCACCAGGAAAGTGATTTGGGTAAGAGTGCACACTTAGGTAATGAGCCACAAAGGCCCTGCAAACAGGGCCACGTGGACAAGCTCATCACCTCTCCAAGCCCCCTGTGCTGGACTGGTAGAACTGCACAGTAAGACCACCAGAGAGGTTGCAGTCACAAGAGGGCTGCCCTCTTTCTCTCGGCCCATGCCTCACCTGGCCACAAGGGGGCGCAGAAGAGTCATCATTTTCCTCCGCAAGGCGCGGCAGACCTGTGAGGTGACTCACCTTTGGGCCAGGTGTGGCTGGCTGGTGAATAGATGATTTAGTTACTTGGCGTTGGGGAAACTGAAAGAGAATGGACATCTGCCTGCCTGAAGGAAGAGAGTCAGGTTCACCCCAAATCTGAAGACTATGCCAGACCAGAAGCACAGAGAGGAAACGGCAAGGCAGCCTTGGCTGAGTGATGGCATGGGCAGAGAAGGTTCCAAAACGTACTTGCAGTGTGATTGTAAGCGGCTTGCTTAACCTCTTAAAATTCTATTTCCTTGTCCATAAAATGAGATTAATGACCTCGCTTTCTAGGGTTTCTGATAATTCAAAAGTATAAATTTGAGTGACAAGAACAGGTGCCCAGGGCAGGTGTTGTTATTCTGTGGCTCTGTCCCTCCCCCACACCAACTATACCCAAACATGAGCTACCTTCAGGGGAACCAGGCACCACGCCACACTGCCTCTTGCACTTTGTGCATTTGCAGGAAGTCCTGTTTGAATACATAATGTCGTCTAACGTACCTGTGAGATGTTCGTTCATTCAGACATTTGTTTGTTCACCTAACTATTGAGTGCCTATTCGATCTCAGGTAGGTATTGCAGAGAGCATGGAGTGAAAACCAGGAAGCAAACCAGGGCATGCTGTCTGGAGCTTCCGGGCCGGTGACAACCGACAGAACTTTCTGTGGCTGTTAAGTTGTTCCCTATCTGGACTTTCCTACATGACAACTAGTTGCCACCTGGAATCGTGAGCACTTGAAATGTGACTGATTTTAGGATGTTCGTTTAGTTTCGTTTATTTAAGTGTAAACAGCCGCCTCTTACAGCTGTGGAATCACATAGGACAAGCCTGGAGGACCGATGGGAAATGTCTAGCACCTACTTCAGCACACAGTCAGCACTCAAGGATGCTGTGGCCCCTGTATCTAATGCATAGCTCTCTTGCTTCTTGTACACTTTCTGAAGGATGAAGGAGACCATCCCAAGACACCTCTGGAAAGTCTTTTCAGGGTTTGCACACAGTTTAAGTACTTTAAATGCCTCTTAAATTAAGATACAAAATGGTGTAAGAGAGTAAATGCTTTGAAGCTAACCAGAAATGGATTTAAACTGTGGCTCCATCAGGCACTGGCGACGTGACTTGAGCAATTTACTTGCCATCTGGGTCTTTTGATAGTTAGGGTGGTGATGTCCACTGCATAACAGTGGAAAAAGATCCTGCAGAAAATGAGCTCAGCAGAGATCAAAACCAAAGTTGTTTTTCAGACATGAGATGTGAGCTGGACAGTGATGCTTCGCTAGACTCTCTCAGTCACCTGGATGTGGCTCTGAGACTCGGCTGTCCTGGCTTTGCTGATGGGTCTAGGGTTGAACACCAGATTCCAGGTAATCTAGTCATGTCCCTTACTTGGAAGGCTTTCTGAACATTGAGTCTAAGGAGAGCAGTTGAGTCTTTCGTTGGTGGCAGGAGCTGAGACTCTAAGAACCATGAGCCCCAGCAGAAGCTACTCTACAGCAGGAAAGAATAAAGCCAACAAACACAAGACACACTGAGGAAAAGGTGGGGAGAGAAAGGGAATCGAAACTCAAAATGGTGCCATGTTCTAGTCCAGTTGGCCCTGAGACCCAGCTGTGGCCTCCTGGTCACCGGAGATGATGTCCCCATCCTTCTCAGACATTGCCCTTTCTGCTCCAGTAAGTTCGTCTTGGCTTTTTCTTGTTTACAAAACTGCAGCTAAATTGCAGCCAATCAGGCACCTCTTCTGTCTCTGTCTCTTGGTCATGTGCATCCCGTCAGAACTTAGCATTGAACTTTTCCTACCTTATCTTCCCACATCTTCCACAGGATGACTCAGAACTTGGAGTGGCTTCAGGGTTGGGGGGTTGCTCAGTCTCTGGGAGTTAATTAGTGCAGCTGGACTTGTTTCCTGCAATCTTTAGGAATTGTTGCCTCAGGACAATTCAGGAGCAAAAGAGCAAATGCAGGTGTCTCTGAAGTGACTCTTTAGGAGAAAGCCCACTGTTGTGAGCATGTTGGACCAGGAGACAGGGGCACAGTTTCAAAGTCCCCACTATATGGAACTGGAGAAGGATGGCCTTCCTGCCTGCCTCTCCTAAGAAGGCAGATGGACCCAAAGGGAAAACACTCACAATGTTTCTTGACTTAGGTGACAGTGTTGATACATTCTCTAATGACATTTTGCAGCTTACACTTGGGGCTCCTGCTGAGCCTCAGGGTCCCCTTCACTTTCTAGGCTTGTTCTATGGCACCGCAAAGACTCATTTCTGTATCCTTCTTTAGCATTGCCATCCATGGCTGACTTGTCCTAGGCCTGAGCAAGGCCAGTGGAGCTGAGAACTGGCAGCCTTGCCTGAGTTCTGGTCTCAGGGTTGCTCTCAGACCTTGAGCATATCATATCTTACATCTTCTGCTTCTTAGAGGCCCCATCTATAAAGCAGGGATAAAAATATCTGTCCTTCTGACCTCACAGATAGGAAATTAGATTAGAGATGTGTGGCCCGGCAAGGCACTATGTGATTGCAAGGTGCTAGCATTGTTTTTATATACATATATAAGCTTAAAAATCTTATTACTGTAGTGATACATGCTTACTGGAGAACACTGAGACAATGCAGATAAGAAAACGATGGAAATAAAAATAGTCCATAATCTCACCACCTAGGGACAACTGCCGTAAATCACCTAATGGGCATCATTCTGAGATCCACATCAGTTTGCTTGAAATAGGATGGCAGTCTTTGTGCTATTTTGCAATCTGATTTTTCACCTAATGACATGTAATCACCCACCAAAGATTGAACTTGTGGGATTTCGTCTCTATATTCAGAGCCAGAAGCCA
The DNA here is from genome assembly GCF_903995425.1 of Onychomys torridus. NCBI lineage: Eukaryota > Metazoa > Chordata > Mammalia > Rodentia > Cricetidae > Onychomys > Onychomys torridus. Next base: position 14,575,380 of record NC_050447.1, read on the forward strand.
CCCTGGAGCTGTTCAAGGTGCTCTCTCTCATCTCCCAAAGAGCAGGTGTGGATACCTTAGACTCACACAGCAGCCACCCCTAGGAAGAATGGCTGTGGCTCAGTGTCCAGGAAAGGTGGCTGTATTAAGTTCCTTTCTCATTGCCATGACAAAATTCCTGATGCCAACACTTGATGGGAAGAAAGACACGTTTTTGGCTCATAGCTTCAGAAGGCTCGTTCAACACATTCTGGCAGGGAAGGCATGCTAGATCACAGCAGCTGACATCACGTTTGCGCAGAAACAGAGAAAAGGAAACACAGGAGAAGGCCAGGACAAGATATAACCCATAGACATGCCCTAGTGACCTACTACATCCTCCATTTAGGCTACCTCCCATTTTCACCACCTCACAATAATGCTGTAATTATATAAACCTATCAAAGGATCAATCCATTGATTAGGTCCAAGCCTTCATGATCTAAATGTCTTTGGGACACAATCACAGTCACACCTGGGTGTGTGATTTAGATCTTAAGTGTCTCTCAATCCAATCAGATTGGCAATGAAGATTAGCCATCATGAAGGGTTAGAAAACCAGGCCCTTAGAGGAAATACTGCCTGTCCCGTGGAGGACTATTCTTGGGAGATGGGTGTTGGAAGCTCTGGTTCTGGGAGGTGGTAAGAAATGGGTCACCAGTGTGACTAGCATCCTGAAGCTATCTGGATCCAAGAAGGTAAAAAGTGGTAGGGAATGAGAAATGAGCTGCATCCCTGCATGCCCCCATCCCAGGGCATCCTGGACCAAGTTTGGTACGAAAGTGTTGATGATGCTGTCCCTCCCCTGACAAGATGACACTAACAGGGATCAAGGATAGAAAGACTGTAATGGCAGCTCATCGTGTAGACCAGCATGGTTGTTCTTCAGGGATTGATGGGTGGTCCATGTCAGCAGCATCTGTTTTTCCCCTGGCATTTTCTCCATGGTGAACTGGGTTGGCCACATGTCCCCTTGGATATGTGTCAAGTTGCTGAGGTTTCTGGAGAGGCCTTGGTTGGAAGAGGCTGTAAGGTTGTCTATTAATTTTAAAGGTGAGTGATTGTGTAACTAGTCAGTAAAGCATAATAATGTTGCTATTTGTAGTGAGTCAAATGGTGTCTCCCTTCAAAAAGAATATATGTCTACCTAGAAGCTATGGGCTGGGCCTTGTATGGAGAAAGGGAGTTTGGAAATGTGGTCAGGTAAAGGGTCTTAAGATTATATCATCATGGATTTAGGGTGGACCCCAAGTCCAATGACAGACGACTTTAGAAATTAGGCAGAGGGAAGCTGGAGACCCAGTAAATATGGAGGGATCCCATAGTGACCTCTGTCACAAAAGGTCAGTAGGTCAGAGTTCAGGAAATTATAGACACACATCATGGAGCAAAATGCAAAAGCTGGAGTTGAGACTCCACAGATGTGATATCTGCAAAAGAGCCTGCCTCTGCCCTGTCCACCCTGCCTCTGCCCTGGCTAGCCTGCCTCTGCCCTTGGTAGCCTGCCTCAGGCCTGGCTAGCCTGCCTCTGTCCTCTCTAGCTCTGTGCTGTCTAGTCTTGGTGCCAGGCTTGTGGACTGTAAGCTTCCAATGGATTGAGTTTTGTCAAGGCAGCCAGAGTTGATTCCTGTTGCTCACAACCCCAAATATCTAGTAGCAGAGATATGAGTTCATGAGACCCTTGACCTTCACTCAGGAAGTAGATAAAACCTGACCCATTGTACAGATGAGTCCACTGAGGATTGAAAAGGCTCCTACTCCTACCTGCTCATTAGTGTGAGGGCCAAGCCTTGCCTCTTTAACAAAAGGCTTTTCCATTTGCTTCCCACCTGGCCTGCTGGAGGCAGAAAACAGCAACAGATTTGTTCTTCAGGTTTGGTGACACACTCCAGTCTGTGCAGGAAACCTCTGTACCTTCCTGCCAGCACAGGCAAGCTGAGGGAGGTGTCAGCCTGGACATTGTCTTGATGGAGGAGAAGAAGCCATCACAGCTGTGTGTTGCTGAAGAGGTGACGATTGAATTTGAGAGAAGGGGCCTTTACATTTCTTTTAGGCATGACTTAGGGCTGATGTAAGGCAGAAGGCTGGTTTCCCTTCAAAGCCTCTCCCAGCAGTCAGGAGCAGCCTGGGATGTGGGATCCTCATGAAAGCCACTTCCTGCAGTTTCTATGGAGGCGAGGGTTTCCTGGGCCCCAAGTGAATCTCTTCAGGCACTCTTGAGAGTCGGTCGTGAAGACCCAGTGTAGACTGAGTTGCCTGCAAGTACTCTGAAATGGAATACGATCTCTTCATGGTTTAGAAAATTAAAAATGACTGAGACACTGTGCTATTGATTTCCCCCCCTCGTCTCACACCACTGGGTGAATAAATTATTCTTGGGGGTTTTGCACAAATTACTCAATAAAGTCACAGCGATGTGTCTGGTAAATGTGGTCCTTTCTGGTTCCAAGGCAGAAACTGCTAAGAGGGAATAGAGCATATGGGTCATGGATTGAGTTCATTTGCCTCATGGCTGTGAACAATGGGAAGGGAGGGAGTGACCTGAGGGTCACGGAGCACATTGGTAGAGAGTAGAGATTAGAGTTCAGAACCCTGGGCTGAAACACCCATCTCCATCTTCAGAGGACTAGAAGGCAGAGTCTTTGAGATGGTGAGTTCCTGTGTCAGCTGGACCAGCTGTGAGTCTCCAAACATCTAGAGATCTAGTCAGACTATTCTGTCTGTGAGGGGACTTTGTGACTAGCAGTACCTGAGCTAGTTGTTCGAGCAAACCTAATGGTCCTCGATAATCTGGACGGCCTCAGGTGATCAGTTGGCAACCAATAAACAAGAAAGTTGAGTGAGAAGAACCCTCCACCATCCGCCTTCAGCTGGGACGTGGGTGTGGCCTCTTGAACACCAGCTCTCCTTGGCTCTTAAGCCTGCTGGCTTGGCTTTCAGGTTGGTGTGAGACACTGGGTCTCAGTCCCTGGCTTGCTGACAGCAGAGCCTGGGGTCCTCGGCCTCCATAACCATAATCACAGGAGTCAGTCCCTAGCATGCTGTTATTGGATCCTAACGGCTGCCTCGGCTGCCTCGGGGGAGAGGTGAGAAGGCAGGCGTCAACAGCACAGACACCAGGAGTCAGTTGAAGGCAAGTAAACGAACTCATTTATTCAATAACAGGGAAGGCCTTATGTACCCTCCTCCCAGCACCCAGTCTACATAGTCATCCCTCATTGGCTGAGCACGATCAGGAACTCTGACAGCGCCTGTTGCTAGGCCCTCAGGCAGACTCTAGGTTGATTCATAAGGAAGTACATTATGTGCATGCCTTGGCAACTGGTCTGAGCCAATTTCCTTGACCCTATGGGCCTGTCCCTGGAAAAACAGCACCCTGCTTTTTCCTCCCCCCCAAAAAAATATATCAAAACAAACAAACAAAACCCACAAACACATATTCTAGTCTAATCCAGTCCTGGTTCGTGTAAGTTGGAGGGGAAAAGGAACTTTTGTAGGAACTAAAAGAAATACTTGTCGTTCTCATCTCGAAATTCCTAGGTGTTTGGTCAGAGGCTGGAGCCAGTGAATGGTTATGCTGTATTTCTCACTGCCTCGGCAGAGACACCTGGTAGCTTAGAGTTGGTACCGCTCCAAATAGTGTTCTGTGTGGTCACTCTCGGGGTTTTCTCTAACTTGGTCTTTTTGTAGGTTGGTTTGTTTGTTTTTAGTTCAATATGTCTTAAGCAATGCTAAATTTACATATAAGGAACTGGGAAACTGCACATCAAAATTCCAGTCTGTTGCTTTGTAAAAACCCAACCACCTTGGGTCTTATTGGCTCCTGGACTAGCTAGGATTGGAGGAGCTGCTGTCTTTTCAGTCAGCTTCTGTCTCCTGGGTTTACCATAGTCCCCACCAAGCCCAAACAGCTCCCTAAACTGTTTCTGGAATATCCCTCAAAAGTCCTTAGCCCCCCCCCTTCTCCCCCACACCTGGGACCTTAATGGGAGGTGGTGGAATTAATAGGAGGTGGTGGAACATTTAGGAGGTGGGGCCTAGTGGGAGACAGTGAGCCGGGGCCTTTGAAGGAGATATCAGGACTGTTTCTCATTTCCCAGATGCCATGAGCAAAAACAGCTTTGGTTAAAAAAAAAAAAAAAAAAAAAAAAAAAAAAAAAAAAAAAAAAAAAAGCGGGAGGGGCGTGGCGATGGCAATAAGCTGAAACAAATTATCCTCCTTCCCGCCTCAACAAGCAGCTAGACTACACTCCCCAGAATTCTCTGTAGTTAGACAAGACCATGTGACAGAGCTCCAGCCAATGGAACAAGGGTGATAAGGCAGTCCAAGCCTGGCTCCTTTTTAAAATTCTTTTCTTCTTTCAACAAATGAGTAAATGAGGTTCTGAGGTTGTAGAAAGAACCTTGATCTCCCAGTCACCGTAGACATGACACCAGCAAGGAGCAAGGATGTGGTCAAGAAGCACACCTTTGCTGTCTTAGCCACTGAGATTTGGGGATTAACTAATTTTAGTAAACATTCCTCTCTTAGTTGACAGTAGTAACAACAACCACAGAAGTATGTCAGGTTCCTTTTCCACGTGAGGCTCTACCTGTCACCTCAGAGGCACTGTCACACGCACTCATCCCAGGCCTGGGAGCTAGGTAGGTATCGCCATTCCCACTTAACAGGAAGGAAAACTAAGGTTAAGTGACCCATCCAATACCATACAGCCAGGCATTAGACCTCTGCTTTATAGCAGGGTTATTCTGAAACCAAGGAGAAGCATGGATGGGAGAGAATCAAAGGAAGCAGAAAACATTCAGAACAGAGTAAAATGTGGTTCCCTAGGCCAGATACTCAGGGCAGCCAAGGCTAGGGTACCTGGGATACAGTAGGAACAGGACAGGCCCATGCCACCCACACCAGGCTTGTCCGGCTGTGTGGGTAGGACACTTGGGAGCTTAAGGAAGCCTTCTCTCCATGACTCCTACATCTCCAAAGACCCCTTGTTCTGCTTCCAAAAAGGCAGGTATGTAATTTATAGCCTGAGGCTGGAGATAGTCCTTGGAAACATCAGTGGAGAACCTTCCTGCTGGTGCTCATGCCAACCACTGAGTAAGAGTTCTGGGCTCAGGCAGTGGCTCTGGCCATTGGGGGACTTTGTTCTTGGAGTTTGGGGCACCTTGCAGAGGATGAGGATGAACAGGGATTCAATGACAATTGAAATTGGAAGAGAGCTTGCTGCGGCAGGTCACACTGACCCAGTGTGCTCCACTGTTGTCAGAGCAGGCAGGAAGCAGCAGGGCTGGCAACTGGCTTCTGGAAGGTTCTTTTCTGTCCCTGGGGAGCCTGAGCTAGGCCAGAGATATGGTGCCCCACCCCTGCTGTCTCTGTTCCTTTAGTATCTCAGGAAGGACTCTGGCCAGACACTGTATCAGGTGCTGGCAAACGCATCCACGGGGCCCTCTCCCCCAGGGCCGGCCTAGTTTCTTGTATAGACAGCTAGAAGACAAGGGAATAGACCAGCAAGGTACTTGGAGCTCTAAGGAAGAAAGAAGAGTAGTTGAGGCACTCCAGGTGGGGGTTGTCAAGGAAGGCCACAATGAAGAGCTGACAAGATGAGTTGACCACGAGATGCTGCCGAATGTCTATGACGTAGAAGGGGCAGTGGTGGAATGATTGGTTTTGATTGTTAGTGTGACTGGATTTAGAATCACCTAGGAGATGAAGGGACAGACACACCTCTAAGTGTGTCCATAAGGGCCTCTCCATAGAGAATTTAACAGGGGCTGGATCCATCCTGAATGTGGGCATTGCCGTCCCATGAGCTGGTAGTCCATGTAAACAAAAAGGGAAAGAGAACTTTTCAGATTCCAACATCCCTTCCTCTCTGCTCTATCTGCAAGAAAAGAATAACAATACCCACCATAGGTTCCCACTGCCACAGGGCTGTGTCTAACTGGATGGGGCCAAATGACCGTGGGCGGAGATAATAATAAAGAGTTCTGCCCTATAGGTTGTTCTTGGGCATTTTGGTCAATGATAAGAATATACATCAAGAACAAAAGTCAGGAGGAGGTAGTTAGAAGTGAGTTTGAGTTGGAGTGATAGCAGGGAGGCCAGAGGGGCTGGAGCAGCATGAACTAGGGACCACACCACAGAAGAGGCAGATATTGGATTGGAAGGAGCCCTGGCCTCCACTCTCTCTCCTCTATGGACCCTGGAGAGGAGACATCAAGTTGGGTGCTGGGTGTCAATCTTCTACTGCTGGTGTTAGGGGCTGGGCGAGGTGTGCCCAAGAGCAACCTTACTACTGGTTGGTTTGTGGGAGTACAATGAAGGTCTTAGAGTCAGGGTTCAAACTTCAAACTAGAGCACTGGCTGTGTCCCACACTAGGATAGTCTGCTGAGGATGGTAGTTTTGATTTCTGCAGTCCCTTGGGATAATGACAGCTGTGAAGCATCTTAGGATTCCTGAGCGCTGGGCTGCTGTTCGCCTGCCAATCTCGGGGTCTGAGCCTGAGAACTCTTCTCACCCCATTCTTCCAGGGCCCAGACTGTCTAACAGCCCCAGAGCTGGGGATTGGGAGGTCAGCTTAACTGGCCTCGAGAATTCTCTCGTCTGTCATTGAACTCCCCAAGCTCTGCCCATGTAACCCACCACTCTTCCTAGTCCCTGAGGAATATACATCTTTGTATTGCCTGATTCTCTCCTTAAAGGCCCATGGCTGATCTCCTCATTTATTTTCCAAGCACCCCACAGTTTGTTAAAGCCAGGCGCATCTGTAAATTTTCTTAACCATTACCACAATGCCGTCACTGTAACTGTCTCTCTCACCCCAATATATCAGCCAAGGCTCTGATAAGAGAAGCAAACTGGTCCTATGGCAGGGCTGGGACCAGGCCACAGAGCTCTGGTTTCCATTCAGCTTTCCAATGGAATACCACTGGCTCCAGGGATTTAATGGAGATGGCTTTGAGGCCTGGAAGAAGAAGACAGCATTTCTCTGTACTCTGAATCTCAGAGTCGTCTCCCCCTGCAAGCATCAGCTCAACCTTTGACAACCTTTGACTAGCGCTGGGGGGAAGCCCATCCAGGACCCGAAGCACAGGACTCCACAGACAAATCATTACAGCATCTCTTGCCTGCCTGCCAAGCTTCCTTCCCTCCACCCAGCCCTCACCTCCAGTACCAGCAGGAGCTCGGGCCCCTGCCTGGCTCCCACCTTCTGCCATCTGCTGGGCTACACACTGGCCTTACTGTGCCCGGGAGTGGGCATTTGGCCATGGCAGCACACAGACCTGCGTGCCAGCCTACCAGGTGAGCATGTGTGAGCCCTGCATGTGCTGTGAGGCTGCTGCACAGCCAGGATCCTCAGGCAGAGAGGATGGCCATGTGGCATGATTGGTGGGATGAGTCGGGGTGGAAGCCTGCGAAGGAATGCAGGTGGGGTGCACACTTCTGCAGCTGCCGGGGTAGACCCCCAGCCTGGGTCAGGTTTGGAGGAGTGAGTGGCGGGAGGGGGGTGGAGCGGAGAGAACAGGGCAGCCCCCTTGCTGCTGCTGAGTCAGGTGAAGAGAAGGGAAGGGTGGGCACTCCCTGACTCTTTGGGAAAGCATTGCTTTAGCTGCAGAAGATATTTTCCCATCCACTGAGTACCCACTGCGTGCAAGGCCAGTCTATGTACTGTCCTCCATGACACTGCCTCTTCCCCAAAGTCCTGGGAGACGGAAGCCAATTACTCCACTCTGGTTCAGGAAATGAAGTTCTGGGAGGGATCCTGGTTGCTCAAGGAGGCCATATTAGTAAGGACTAAGAATCTACAGTCCCAGGTCCATCTACCCAACTCCAGTCATCATGCCTGCCTCTGCCTCCGGCACTCAGCAAACCTCTCCTGGCTCCCCAGGACTCAGCATTTTAAGTGGCATTTGTCAGGCAGTGCCTACTTGCTTGAACGTGTAGTGTATGAAACAGCAGAAATGGCTTTCTAGTGGCTATTGCTTACTGGGAGTGGAAACTGAGGAAGGGCCCAGGCCCAAACCTGACCAGCCATCAGAAGCATCAACAGCCATACTTCGACCGTGCAGAACCTATACTGGTTTTCCCAGGTCTGGAAAGCTGCAGGATCGGGGCTGCTGGGGGATCCTAGGGAATTCCAGAGACCAGCTGACATGGGAGGCTCTTAGAGAAGTGTCCAAGTTACTGAGGCTTTGAAGAAGAAGCCATTTATGGAGGGTGAGCGGGTCAGGGAAGGTTTCCTAGAAGGAGAAACTGGGGACTGAGAGTGTACACTGGAGGGTGTTTTGTGGGTGATGGTACAGGAATGATAGGCATGCAGGCTATGAGCAGGCATAGGCAAGCTCCGCACAGGCTCAGGCAGCATGTTTTTGAGGATGGAAGCGAGGCCCATTCCATTAGCACAAAAGACACGAGAGGCATGAAGAATTCTCAGCCATGAGGGTAGGAGGTGGGAGAGTGGGTTTCACTTCAGACACAGACACTTGATTCAAGAATTGTATGCCATCCGCATGGACGGCACCTACTGTGTGCAGGGCACTGTTTCAGACACCGGGGTTCCCAGTGAACAGACAGATGGGATGTGCACTTTCAGCTGTAGACAAGGAAGTAAGGACAGGAGTGAGCTGCTGCTGCTGTCTTGGTGTGCACTCCCTGGAGCAGTGAGTGGGTCTTGGCTGGTGAAGTGTCAGCTGACTAAATGGTGCAGTGACCAACAAGTGCTGATAGCCCTGAGGCCGGAGAGGGTGGACATACTCCCGGGACACCCCCACATCCATTGTGGCCAGCTCATGAGCAAGGCAGGGCAGGACAGGGTGTGGGGCCCAGCAGAGCAGGGGAGGAAATACAATACAGTATCAAGACCCGTTTACTGCCCCAACCTGGGGCCACGTCCTATCTGGAGACTGTGGACTGGAGAACCCTTAAGGGCCTCCATGCAGCCCTTCTCCCAAGACACCTATCTGTCTATTAGCATTCACCTTCTCCCCTCCCACACATGGCCTGCCTGTGTCCTCTCGAGCCCCCTTTTTCCACCCCCCCCCCCCCCCCCCCCCACTCCTTTGTCTCTCCAGGGCTTCTTTTCAGAACCTACCATACCTCCCTCCACTGGGCCAATCCCACTGTGCTGGGCCAAGCCCAGAAAGTCACACAGAACCTCCACCCCAGTCTCTGTGATAAGTGTTCTCTTCTTTTGCTGGGCTCAATGCCTGAAGCTCCTGAGACAATGCTGCCCTAATGGGGGCTTTGTTCCTCGGGAAGGCAAATTTGAGTGATAGATCTCCTTTACATTCACAATTTACTGTACAATTGCCCTGGTGCAGCCATATTAGGAAACTTAATGCTTTTAAGTAGAAGTTAATTGATTAAAATTAGGCAGCTGGCACCTGCTGCAGAATGGCAAAGAAATAGCACTAGGTGAATGATGACTCTCCAGTGAAGCCGGGATGGCTGTGGACTCTCCAGGCTACAAGAGCCTGTGTGCCACCCTGCAGCATCTCCTGTGGACCCTGCATGGACATGGACAGCGTGGTCGTGGGGGTAACAGCTGCAGTGGCTGAGCTGGTGTGCTTCTGAGTTGCGTGCATGCTGAGTATGATCTATGCTTTGTGTTTCACGTGCTATGTGGATGTGAGTGTCTGTATGCATATGGTGTGCCTGTAGTGTGGTATATGTGATGAATGTAGGATTCGTACAGGGCATGAGGGCTATGTCAGAAAGAGAAGGGTCCCACATTGCTCAGCCCAGAATCAAGGTTCTTTTTTTGGTTGTTGTTTTTTGTTTTTGTTTTTTTCAGACAGGGTTTCTCTGTGTAGCTTTGCGCCTTTCCTGGAACTCACTTTGTAGACCAGGCTGGCCTCGAACTCACAGAGATCTGCCTGGATCTGCCTCTCGAGTGCTGGGATTAAAGGCATGAACCACCGCCCAGCTAGAATCAAGGTTTTTATGTGGACAAATTCACTCATCTGCCCAGTGATATGAGGGGGGGGGGGGCTTTTGACAGCTTTTTTTTTTCTTTTCTTTTTTTTTTTGTGTGTGTGTGTGTGTGTGTGTGTGTGTGTGTGTGTGTATAACAAGATCTTGCTATATGTTCAGGTTGGTATTGAACTCTAGGTCCATCTGCCTCAGTTTCTACACTGCACCTAGCCCTGTACAAATTTGGTCTCATTGAATTTTCACAGCCACTAAAGCAACTGGTCAGTGAGGTGACCCATGAAGGCTCCAGGGTCCATGTCACCCTTGTCCTGACAGCATCAACTTCCAGACTGCCCACATGGATGTTTATGTTTTGTTCAAATCACGTCTTTGACTCTGCTTTGGTGACATCTCCACAGGCAGATGTTAGGAGAATTGTGGATGCAGGGCAATGGTTGCCTGGTAATTAGGAAACACCTTCTCACAAGCATGGGAGAAAGCATGTACTGTGCATGGAATTGCATGCCATAGTAGCTCCTGCTCTGTCCTTTCAGAAGACAGAGGCTCATTCCACTTGGCAGATAATAATGCCTGGGAGTTGGCATTTTAGCAAGCATTTATGCATTTCCTCCTTTTGTCCCTACATGTTAAAAGGAATCACAAAAGGTATTTACATAGCGAATCCCTTTTCAAATATCTCCCTTCAATCAAACCAAGGCCAGTTGCACGGATAGTGAATTAATCACTTGTAGGTTCCATGGGAAGCCAAGCTTTCACTATGCATGCTTCTGGATGGGCCTTCTCTCTTCCAGACAGTTTGTCTCCTCTACCAAACTTTAGACACTCGGTGTGTCTTTCTGTTCTCACTGTTCCTAAGCTTCAGCCTACCTTTGCATGAGTCCTCATGTGTAGGCTTTGGAATATTCAATTTTATCTGTTCATGCTGATTTCAAGTCAGATCTTACCTCCTCACTCAGCATCCCAGCCGCTGTATCTAAATCTGTATGTTCAAGATTGTGTCCCCGTCATCCCCAGAGACTGTCTAGGCATCAGCCATCACTCTGAGCTCCCTGTTCCTGTTATTCTGCTATGGTCCTCATGGCCTGAGACCAAGTCCAGCCTGCTTCCTAATTTTGTATGAACTCAGAGATCAGAATGGTTTCTCCATGTTTAAAAGTTGAAAACAAACAAACAAAAAACAAAATCAGAAAACAAAAAGAGGGCTGGAGAATTGGTTCAGTGGTTAAGGGCACTTATTGTTATGAAAGACATGGGTTCGATTCCCAGTACCCACATAGGGGCTCACCACCTCTTGGGCACCAAGCACACATATGTTTGCTCTTCAAGATTCAGCCTAGAACTCTCTCTGGCCTTGCCCTGAGTCCGGGATGGGTTGTTTTGTCTGGGTTTTGTCACATTGTGGACTATCACTGGCGTGGCACTGGTTAACAATGACATTGTAACAATGCGCTTGTAACAATGATGTTGAGTCTTTGCAGTGAGCCAAGCCACCACGTTCTTGAATTTGCCCTCACTACATCCCAGAGAAGTAGCTGTTATAATGCCCATTTGACAAATGAAGACACTGAGGCCCAGAGGTTACAAATCCAGCTTTCTCTTGAGTAGACAGAGAATCAGTCTCACCTCAGAGCCCACTCTTGTTCCCACCTCAGACTCTCCTGTAATTGTGTTCCTTTCTCTGTTTCCTCCAACCAGAGCTCCTTGATGTGGCTCCCTGAGCCCTTTTTCCTTTCTGTATCAGGAGGGCTAGTCAACCAAGGATGGGCACTAGCCTCTGAAGGGTTCCATTTTTCCTGTACCACAGAATCTTCACCTTAACCAACCAAGCACATCTTTACCATTCTTTCTGCCCAACCCATCCCCCATCCATGCAGGCATCACTCATTTAATCATTGCTTCCCTGTGAAGGAGGCCAGGCCAATGCCAACAGTATCCTTAGACACATGGGGAAACCAAGGCTCAGGAGCATTAAGGGAAATACTTGGTGCCAATGGGAAGCCGAGTCAGGATCAGCACTCAGGAGCCCAGCCTCTCCTTAGTCTGAGTTCAGGACTTTGATCCAGGACTTTTATCAGTGGACCAACCATTAAGTGATCTTGTTGACAGGCAGACCAAGGAGTGTGTTGTCTTATGAGGCTTTTTGTTATCAAGGATTAAAATTCCACCAGTCCCCTAGGCAAGGTGCCTGTGGCACCCTTGACAATGATTTTTCCTGGCAGATGCCACCCGGGCACACACTGCAATATTGCACTACAGTGCCGGTCGGCTCCCCACCCTCTCCCTCCCTCTGATTTCTGCACACACTCCTGCCTCTGAGGGCACCGGCTTCCTGACCAGCCAGCCGTGCTCTAAAGCACAAACAGGGTAGGAAATGAAAACCCCGGGAACAGCAGATGAAGTGGGCAGGAGGTGGAGGTACCTCTACCCTGTGCGATCTGCTTGGCTCCCCAGGCTGGCAAGGAAAACTTAAACATTATTTACTCAACCATGTGTGAGTTAAAACCAATATCTGTGTGCCATCTGTTCAACCAAGTGACCCCGTGACGTCAGCCTCATTCCTTCTCATCAGTTTCTCTGTCCCTCTGTGGCCCTTTCCCAGGTTGCTTGATGGGGAGGGAAGGGCTCTGGTAAGTAGGGCCAGCTCCACAGAGCTCTCTGCAGACACAGCCATAGAGGTGGCTGGTCACGCTCTGCACTCGGCCCTTAAGCTACCTGAGGAGGCTGCCATCACGCCCAGTGGGGTTCAGTGGGAATCCCAGGTCCTCCACCTTCACTTCCAGCAGCCCTGGCTCTGCCAGCAGAGGCTGGGATGACTGTCTTAAGGCATGTCAGTTTGTGATCATAGTTTTCCTACTAAGTACACAAGGGTACCAGCTGTCACTTCTTCAAGGCTCCTTTGAGCTGTAATGTCTCTCCTATCTGCCTCGGGTTGTGCCCCCATTTCTGACTCAGGACCCTCATACCAAGCACCACCATTCTTTCTTCCATTCCCTGCTGCGCCCATTTGTCCGCATCTGCCAAGGCAGACTCCCTGCCATGATGTCTTCCTGTTACCTGGCAACCACCATCACCATACCACACAGGGCTTTGGAAGCCTGCTGGCCTGCCTTCCATCACACACACACACACACACACACACACACACACACACACACACACACACACGCCCAGGAAGGGGGAGAGATCTGCAGGTACAAAGAACTGTCTGTTGGGCAGAAACCAGGAAGAGATGCCCAAGAAAGGGTCATGGTGCAAAAAGCATTTTGTTAGAAATAAGAATTGAGTTCCAAGTCCCCGACTCTGCCAGATTGCTGTGCATTCTTGTGCAAATTATTCCCCACTCTGGGCTGGGTCTTCCTAGTTGCATACTGGGGGCAACAGAGTCATTGATTTCTTGCCAGCTCTTCAGTCAGATGCTTTAGCACCATGAAAGATCTGGGTCCTGACAACATGGGAAATGTCTGCAGCAGAGAATAGCCCTGCCTTCTTTGTGTGCAGATAGGAGTTAAGGCAGTGACTAAGGCTGAACAAATAGTGATCTGCAACCTAATTAAAGGTGCATAGGACAGACTAGCCCCTGGGGACCAATATGTGCACCTCTTCCCAACCCTGTTCAGTGAAGTGACACTGGACACTTGGCCATGGAGGGAGTGTTTTCTCCATGGAAACGTCTATCGATCTCCATCCATCCATCTATCATCACAGGACTTCTTGATACACATTTATCCACAGACCATTGCCCTCACCCCTTTATACAGCCAGCAGTACAGAATTCCCTTCACCCCAGCACCCTCCAGTGACAGCCACACCTTATGTCCTGAGAAAGGAATTGCACTACCCACCTAACCACCCTCCCCCTTAGGAGGCCTTCCAGGGATGCAGATACTAAGTGAGGAGAGAAGAGGGGGTGAGCCTTGGGCCTCTCTGGGCCATCAGGGATGAATTGCATAAAGGCTGGCTCATTTGTGTACTATCGGGAAGACTCGTTAATATCAGGGTGTTAAAATATGTAAATAGCATCAACATGCACCGCTTCCTAATTACTGTTTTGCATTATCAAGTCATTTACTCTTTATGACATTCTGTGACTGTTCAGCTGTGTCAGCGAACACTTAGCAGACCTTCCTACCAGGGATGATGGAGTCTCTGCTTCCTGCTACACAGGAGGGGGAGGGAAGGAAGGAGGAGGCTGATACGCGAGGTGCAACAATGCCTCCTGGTTCCAGGTGCCTCCGCACTGGAGAAGGACGCCCATTGTGGAGGTGCTTTTTGTGTGAACAACATATGTTTCCATTTCCTGGCATTTTCCCGTCATCCCTCAATCCCGTTTGCCTCAGCGGCAGATTTATACGCAGGCTAATGAGAGCTGACATTTCTTGCACTGCTTGCTACACTTGCTGCACTGAATTATGGCAGGGCAGGTATCCCCCAGCCACAGAGCAATCTCCCTCCAACACTTCTTTAAGGCAGCTGTGAGGTCCCAACTGGGGAAGCTGCCTGCTCTATCTGCAGGGTGACATTCAGGTTGTCAGGCTGGATCCTGGGACTGAATTCCACCTGCTCTTTGGGCCCTGAGCCTGCCTCTGAAGGAAGCTGTCTGCTAATGTGGAAAGGTTAAAGTTGTGGTACTCCATTTCCTATAAAGGGTTAGTCCAAACCAGAGGTCTCACAGAGGCATCAGGGACACCAATACCCACTCGTAACTATATTTTGTAATAGTTTCATTGGTCACTATAAAACATTAGCACATTTCATATACACGTTCAGATTGCTAATATTTTCGAAGACAAACAAAACTAGCCCAGAAATTTGGTGCTGGTAGCCAGCCAGGCATCTCGTGAGGTAACCGTCGGTTGGAGCGAGGTAGAGTGCTCACAGAGTGGCTAGGATACAGCTTCCAACTCTGGGTAGCCTGTGTTTGAAGCCGAGCTCCACTGCTTATCTGCTCTGTGACTTTGGGGCAGTTACTCAGCTTCTCTGTGCTTAGCCTCCTCATGTAAAGAGGACAGTCTTGATGTCACCCAGTCAGAAGCACTCAGATCAGTACCTGTCACACATTCTAGCGCCATGTCAGATTTATTTATAGGACTGACACCTGGCTGCTTTTCAGGAGGTATGTGCTTCTCATGCATTAGGCTCTGGAATTTTCTGGGGTTGGTTCCGTGTGTTGTGTTGTAGTGGCTGTGATAAAGCCACTGGGTACCTACACACAGCCAGAGCAGGCCAAAGCTGGAGGGAGGTGCATTCTAATACTCTGCCTCCCATCTCTACCATCAACTGTTTACACCCGTCAAGGTCCAGTGTATTCCCCCAGGCGACAGGTTCACAGAGTGAGTAATTCTGTATTGGAGATTATTAAAGATCTGCTATCGCTAGCAGGAAGAAGGGAACAGAGAGGTGAATGGAGACAATTTCCATTAAAATAGAGTTGGGAAACAAAAGGCACATGGAACTATTTTGAGCCTAAGGCAGGTGACACAGGATTCAAAATTTAATGAGCCTTAAATGCCATTGGATGAATGCAGCAGAGACACAGGGCTATATCAGACAGGTCTTAGCTGTTGCTTCCCCATAACCTCCCCCTTTTTAAGGCTCCCAGCACCAGCTAGCTAAAGCCCAGTCAAATGGGGGAGGGACATGCTAGCAGCAGGAAGTATAGAGAAAGGCCTTGGGTACCTGCTGAGGGGAGGGGCCTGAGCACGGATGCTCACCCTGTGTAGGGTCAGGACCCCCATGTTCACATGCATATCTCCGCACACTGACCTGCAAATACCCAGAGTTGTTACAGGGAGCCCACCAGAGATGACGACTCATGCAATTTACAGCCAATTGAAAGTCTTGGTTTCCGCCGCTGGGACTACACTAGGTATTTGGGACCCAAATTAAGCCTGGGTATTGAGGGTAAGAGGTTTTTAAAGGCAAAAACCACATTCTGGTATCTCTCTTGGTAGCTTCAGAGGGAGGTTTGCACAAGCAGGCAGTTTACAAGAAGCTCAGTTAGCTGGGGCATCTTGACCTCGGGTTCCTAGAATAGAGTTGGGTAATTTTCCACAGGACTCTCCATCAAGGAGATCAAACTCTAGTTAAACCTAAAATGGCCTCAGCAAGAATGCAAGATGGAGGAAGCTCTGCACTGTCTTGTCCTGTCCCAGAGTGTCTCTTGGCTCCCCAAGTCTTCCCTGGAGCTACCTTGATTTCTCAGCAAGTGGATGTTATCAGATGTCTGGAAGGCTGTTTCCCGTAGGGCACTGCTGAGTGGTGGCCTCAGCTAAAGGGCCTGCACTTGTCTACGGCATCAACAAGGAGACCAAAGTCATTGTGCTGCTGAGTTTAGCTTCTGACAAGGTGGTGGTTTTGGGAGGGGGCATTAAGCCCCCTCTTGCCTGTGCAGCACCCATGGTGGGACAAGTTCCCTGGAGGCCTCTGTGGCCTTCCCTATGGCCTTGGGCAGCTATCCAAGAGGCCTAGCCTGTGGCCTTGTTGCAAAG
Source organism: Onychomys torridus (assembly GCF_903995425.1). Taxonomy (NCBI): domain Eukaryota; kingdom Metazoa; phylum Chordata; class Mammalia; order Rodentia; family Cricetidae; genus Onychomys; species Onychomys torridus. The sequence continues at coordinate 14,591,821 of NC_050447.1, forward strand.
TGTTATTACTGCAATTAATTACATATATTGGTGGTGTAAATGGACAGGCCTCTCAGTGATATTTTGACAGGCACCCTGCATTGCTACCTGCAGCCCAGCACCTTCCCAGTCTCTCATGATCCCTCCTCTCATTTCAGGTCCTTGTTTCCACATGGGGATAAGAACTTGGGGTGCTCTACTTTCTGTGTCCGAGTCACTTTCCTTAGCACACCATCCTCCAGCTCCATCCGTTTCTCTGCAAGGGACAGAATCTCATTCTTGGTGGCTGACTATCCCATTGTGTCTACATACTGCAGCTGTAGCCATTTGTCTGTGAGCTGCATCTAACAGGTCTGTTACTGACAACCTGGAACAATGCTTCTGTCCTTGGGTGAGGTGGCTGAGATGAGGATGCCTTCCCAGGCAAAGAGAAGGCAACCTCCAAGTAAGCCTTCAATGAAGTGAGTGTGCACATAAGCTTTTAATGAAGTGGAAATGCTTGAAGGCACACTGTGCGGAAGCAAGACTTGAAGCCGGAAGGAACAGGCTGGCCCAGCTGCGAGCTGTAGCTTTTGTTGAAGCATAGGGCTGAGTCAGAGCTGAGCCTCTGGGCGGGAATGCATGGTGCACCTCTTTTACCTGGCTGCTCTCAAACTCCATTTTGAGGAAGTACTATTGGAAGAGGAAATCCTAGGGCTGGGCTGTATGATCTTTGAAGTGAGCACTTGAGTAGAAATGTCATTTACCCTCATCCAATCTTACGTGACCTATGAAGACCCTGTCTGTTATTTGTACCCAATGGAGTATCAGGCTGCATGCACGCATAGTCCAAGTGCCAGGTGTGTGCCCTCACGCAGTAGAAATGGCCAAACATGTGTTGTTGTGGCTGTGGTCAGGACTGAACCGTCCAGGAGTTTTTTTGATTGAAAAACAATTCTTTTTCAGATCCCCCAACAAATCCATACTTAATCTATTGTGATCGATAAACACGAATATGCAAGTATCTCTTCAGTGTGGTGACTTACACACTGGGGAGTGCCATAGCTGACTCTTCAGAGTTCGGGGGCCAGGATTTGAGCAGCCGCCATTTTGATTTTCCACAGTTGTCCCACCAGGTCACCTCCCAGCAGAGGTAGACATTGGTTCCTCTTGTGGCTGCCTTCTCCCAGCATTTCTTTAGCATGCTTTTTAAATAGCGTTCTGACTGGACTGAGGCAAAATCTCATTGTAGCATTTGGTTTGCATTTTCCTGATGGTTCACAATATGAGATTGGGTTTTTCTGGAGCAACTGCAGAAAGTGCGCGGCAGGGGTCTCAGGGAAGCCCCTCTCCCACCCTCCATGCCCATGGTGCCCAGGCTCTCTTCCCTGAGAGCTCCTGTCAGAAGCTCAACACAGCTTCACACTGGTGAGAAGTCAAGATGTCTGCAATGCTTCATTCCTTCCAAAGATTCTTCTACAAAGCCTGCATCCTGACCATTCCCAGCTTGTCCATCCCCACCTTAAACGCCACCCCATGCCTGGACTTGTGGCTCCTTCCTCTGCCTTCAAAGACAACTATAAAAAACTGTATCACTCTAGCTTCTTACGTCTTCACACTGTTTTTAAAAATCTCTTTCACTTTTTGTGAGGATTTATTTGTGTGTGAATATGTCCTTAGAGTTTATGGTCACCTGGTTCATGCCTCACACACTGAGGCCGGAAGAGGGCATCTCCTTTATTACTCTCCACCTTTTCCTTTGAGGCAATGTCTCTTCCTGAACTGTGACCTGGTGTATTCTTGTCTAGGCTGGAAGCCAGAAAACTCTGGCAATCCTCCTGTCTCTGTCTCCCCCTGGAGCTGGGGTCCACACCAGAGTGTGTGGGATGCTCTGCTTATAATATGAGTACTGTGGTCTGCTCTCTGGTCCTCATGATTGCTTGGGAAGCACTTTTAACTGTTGAGTCATCTCTTCATCCCCTCTGACTTCCACGTTGAAAGATCTCAAGATTACAATGGGCTCACCTGTCTGAATGCAGAGTATCTCAAGGCTTGTGGCAGGAAACATGACTCTGTTTCCCTCTGCTACACAGTCAGGATTCTGTAATTCTTTTTGTCCCATTCAGTGACAGGTAAAGAATGACATATTTCTTGCCCACTTGATGTGGTATTCCGAAGTGTCTACCTACTGCAGGCAGAGACTGGTTTTGAGGTTTGGGATTGGGATGCATCATGAGGTTTCATCTCTTCAGGATGCTGCTCTGAAAATCATGGTCAGACCAGCAGTCGGGACACTCTTGCGACATGTGTCCATGAAATTACTACTTTCTACACAGTAAAGATCTAGATACATAGGTCCTCAGAGACCTGGGAAGGCACCCACTCCAACCTCTGTTACCTAGGACAGTGATCCACTTGGCATTCTTTTATTTCCTTTCCTTTCTTTATTTCTTAGAAAGAAAGAAGACTCTGATAGTCCAACCCTTGAGTTATCATGGAGACAATTAGGACAGCTGGGAGAGGAAGAGTTGGAGGAGGGCAAACAGACAGCAAGGGCTTGCTTGTTAAAAGTCTAGTCAACTCCCTTGTTTTACTGGGAGGGCTCCTCTTGGTCTCATTGAGAAAATGATGGCTTCTGACATTGCAAAGGGGTTGCAATGGGTAGAAGGGCAGCAGTCCTCAAGGTAACTCTCTTCTCCTGGCTGGCAGTCCAGGGAGTGCAGATGCTAGTTCTATGGTTGGCAAAAGTAGTAAAAAGTCCTTGATGTTGGGGGTGTCATGGAGCACTGTCCAGGGACCCTTTGGGATCATAGGCATTAACATGGTCCTGCTTGCTTAGTTTCTGCATGGCTTCCTTAATGTGCTCCAGATCATTCTCCTTTCACATAGTCTTGGTGTTTTGGAGTGGCAGCCTGGACCATTCCAGTCTCCAGGAATGGGCTTAGGATCAAAGGTTGTTATTATTCTAAGTTTTTACATGCACAATGTAAGATGAAATGGCCCGCCCAGAGATGACCTCCAGTGTGGATTCATTCACATGGTCTTGTATAGAATTTGGTCCTGTCTGGGGTCCCACTGGGCAGGCATGGCCTCAGCATTTGTCCCTGCAATCTTGACTCTGGCATATAAGCATGCCCAGTGGGAGCCTTCACAATATCCCTGCTATGGGCTTTACCTACCACTGCAGTAATATGGATGTGGAGGCCCAGGGAAGATATTGGAAAGCCAACCAAAATGGTGCCCACCTATTGCCATGAGAGTATGTTCCACTCTAAACCAAGGATGCTGGTTGCTTACCATATCTGTTATTCATTTACAGGTAAGGCTTACATTGGTCTCTGAAGGTTTCTGAAGGTTATACTTGAAAACTTCACCAACTTGTGGGGGGGGTCTTTGCAGAAGGGGATCCCAAAACATGGTACAAGGATGGGGTGTGTGTCACTGCTCGAGTCGCCAGACTGAAAAGTGCCAGAGCCATCCAAATTCCACCCAGGCCATTCTTCTACATACTTCAGAACCCAGGACATGGGTCTTGTAGCACATCCCTTCTCCAGTGCCATCAGCCCAGACATACACAGACTTTCTTGTGCCAGGGCAGGGACATGTCCATTTGCTGGATGCCTTTGTTCAAGTGGGAAGTTGCTGAGGCGGCCATGGTAAATGATGTTCTGGGAAGTGGGTAGGGGGTGTGGAGTGGAGTGGGGCAGTGGGCTTCAAGAGTGAGATAAAGAGAGCTCTGCTCACCCGCCATTCTCTGCTCTCCCCCTTTACTTCCTTTATCACTTCCACCATGTGGTCCAAGAGTCCATCCCTTGCTTCTGAAGGCAGCCTCCCGAGTCATGTGCCTGCATCTGCTTGTACCATCTGTGGTCACTTTGTCCCACATCACATCACACCTCTCCCTCCTGAAGACCTCCAGAGTCTCTTGTTTCTTATGATAAAACTCAGTGTCATGGTCCACACTGTCTACTTGATGTGATTCCCCTGTCTCTCTGACCTTGTCTTCCATCACTCTATAAAATAGGCCTTTTCTCTATTCCAATTGTACCCCATTTCCATGTTCAATTGCACCCCCAAACTTGAGGCATGCCATTTTCCCTTACTGAGTGTTCTCCCTAGATCTCCCCCCCCACACACACGGCCTCCTCTTTCCTTAGATTGGCTTTTTCCCACCACCATCTGCTCCTTCTTTGGTATCACCTTCATACATGCCACCCACTGCCAATACGTGGCACGAGCTTCCCTCTCTGCCCTTTGTGCCTTTCTCTAGAGTGTAAGCCTTCTTAGAGCTGGGAGCTGACAGACTTGTCTACCACTCTATCCCTGATATCCAATGCTTTGACCAGCATATGGAAGACTCTGAGCAAATATTTGTTGAAGAAATGAGTGAGTGAAGGCACAGTGGGCCTCAGGGACATTTCAGAAGTTCCTGTTGCCAAGGATTACTGCACCATGCTATCAACTAATTTAATTTCATTTAAAATTATAACTGCAGGACTCCTTTTGATCATCACAGAGTGGTGGAAGTGAGACTTTCCAGAATAAAGTTCTGAATGGGAAGATATACACCATACCAATCAGTGTTAGGGAGAGCTCTCTGGATAAACGCTAACCACACCAGCACTGTGTAGTCCCTAGGGCAAGATGAGTGGTCAACCCCTTCTTTCAAGGAAGTTATAGACTGATGGGGCAGATCCACACATGCCACATTTCTCTCTTTCTGAGACAGTCAGAATGAGAAAAAAACCATAAAATATGGATAAACCTTGGAAGGAGCCAACAAACACTGGCACCTTGGCTACATCTGAAACAGTGACCTGCATCCCCTGCCAGCTGACTTCAACAGGAGAACTTTAATTATATTGCTTAATTACACCAGAGCACACTAGCATTTTTAATTTTTTTATAACGGTAATTCCCCCCTGGGCTCCTGATATTTGCCTTACATTATTGCCAAGCACTCAAGAGGAGGGACAAACAGGAAAGGAGTTTAGTGTTTGGAGTCCTCAGCCCTGCTGTGTGTTATTTGCTTATACATTGAGAGCTAGAGAGGGCAAACTCTTCACTCGTTTCTGGTAACCTGTGAGCCCAGCTCCATCTGAGAAGCAGGAGGATAGGGACACCATGGCCAAGCAGCCAGACCATGCCTCAGACTTCACAAAACCAAGTGGAGATTATAGCTCTGCTGTTTTCAAAAAAAAGGAAACTGAAGCAGGATTGGAGCAGTGACTTATGCTGTGGAATAATCTTTTTGTACACTGTGAAGATGTGTCACCCATTTTGGTTTAATAAAGATGGCCAATAGCTAGGCAGGATTTCCAGGCACAGAGGATGCTGGGAAGAAAAAGGGCAGAGTTGTAAGGAGACGCCAGGGACGCAGAGCAAGCAGCATGGGCTTTACAAAGTAAAGGTAATTGAGCCACATAAAAGAACATAGATTAAAAGATATGGGTTAATTTAAGTTGTAAGAGCTAGTTAGGGACAAGCCTAAATTATCAGCCAAGCTTTCATAATAAATAAGAAGTCTCCATGTGGTTATTTGGGAGCTGGCAAGCAGGACAGAAAAATATCTAGCTACAGATTTATGTGCCTACACATCAATCATGTTAGAGTAAGAGATCACATGTCTAAGCTCCAAGCCTGATGTGTTTGTCCCCAAGCAGGGGCTTCAATCCCAGAATGTCCACACCTGTGCAAAGCCACACAGCAATGCATTGCATAACTTATTTACAAATATGTCTTCCTTCTGGCAGCTTCTGGCTAGCATATGTGTTCAATTAACATTTCTAATTAAAAGCAGAACGCATAATACTCAAATATTTTCCATGAGTTACATTCCTCCTGATCTGTAAATGGTCAACCTGCACATGGTAGGTATAGTATTTCAATTTTCCTATAGAGATCTGATAACATTTTTTATTAAATAAAATCAATAGGAACATGCTGAAAATACTCAGTTGGCTCCTCTCCATGGCTTAGAAGAGGAATCAGGAGCTGCTTTTTAGAGACGCAATAGGCAAGAACATCATCCCAAACCAGGCAGTGATGGTGCACACCTTTAATCCCAGCTCTTGGGAGGTAGAGGCATGTGGAGCTCTGTGACGCCAGTCTGGTCTACAGAGTGAGTTCTAGGATAGCCAAGACTACACACAGAGAGAAAACTGTCTTGAAAAACAAAACAAAAAAGAAACATCATCCAGGTACAGTGGACTGAAAGTTTGTGCTAGTTTTGTGAGTTGAAGTCATATGTGATGGTATTTAAAGGTGGGAACTTGGTGAGGCCATTAGGTTGTGAGAGCAGAGCCCTTATGACTGAAATTAATACCTTAGGGAGAAGAAGCTAGAGAGGTCTTGTCAACCTCTCTCCTGCTGGTTATATTTTGTCAACTTAATACAAAGCTAGACATACTTGGGAAGAGGAAATCTCAATAGAGGAATTGTCTCCATCAGGTTGTCCAGTGGTGATGTCTGTGATACATTTTCTTAATTTGCTAATTGATGTGGGAGGGTCCATCTAGCTGTGGGCTGTACCTCCTGGGCAAGTGGGCCTGAGGCATACAAGAAATTTCTGGGCAAGCCAGAGGGAGTAGTCCAGTAAACAGCTTTCCTCTGTGGTCTCTGCTTCAATCCCTGCCTCCACATTCCTGCCTTGTGATCCCTCCTTGATGACGGACCTGTAATATGAAATAAACCTTTTTCTGCCCAAGTTGCTTTTGGTCACTATATTTATCACAGCAACAGAATGCAAGCTAAAACAGGTCTCTTGGCTTCTCCAGACCTTTTAAAGACATAATAACAACCCATAAGATTCATCATCAGAATTTGATCATGCTGGCACCCTACTCTTGGTTGGTTGGTGTTGAATCCCAAACACACTGAGACACTGGGTCCTCCACGAGAAATTCATTTGGAGGGCAGGGGTGGTTGGGTTGTATCTTTGTTACTGTTTTATTACTGTGAAGAGACACCATGGCCAAGGCAATTCATAAAATAAAGCATTTAATTGTAGGCTTATTTACAGATTTAGAGGGTTAGTTCATGATCATCATACTGGGAGTCAGGCAGGCATGGCACTGGAAAGTAGCTGAGAGCTTTACATCCTGATCCATAGTCAGCAGGCAAAGAGAGCAAGACAGGGCCTGGCATGGACTTTTTTGAAACCTCAAAGCCCACTCTCAGTAACACACCTTCTCCAACAAGGCCATGCCTCTTAGTCCTTCCCAAACAGATCCATTACCTGGTGACTAACTAAGCATTCAAATACATGAGCCTTTGATGGATATTCTCCTCAAACCACCGTAGGTAGTTTGGAATACAAGAGAGGACATTACAGCCACATGGCAGAGAAACAAAATGCTCTATATAAAGACCCTGTTGCAATGTAGAAGAGATTTTAAACTAGAATTTTATCAATCTGTTCATCTATTTCTGTATAGACACCACAGAGGTCAAATATTATGTCTGACGTTTGTAAACACCCATGGCGGATAGTCTTGCCTACAGTGGGATTTCCCAAAACTTAATCATTTTCTCTGAATCTGTTTCCTTCATGTTTTCACTTTAAGTTGACATATTCTACTTAAACAAATTTATTTATAAAGAAACTTTCACACCATTCTTGTAAGCATAACCAATGTGACGTGGAGGCACACACACAGTCATCCACATACAGTTTCACTTTGCACCATTTTTTTTTTAACCTGTGTTCAACATGGTCTGAAATAGTAAAGGAAAATTCCAGAAATAAACAACTCCATAAGTTCTCAATTGCACATCATTCCGAAGGGCACTCAGAAAAGCAATCTTGAACCTGTCTATTCTGCTTTGGAGTGTAAATTATCTCCTTACCCAGCTTATCCACACTGTGGGTGTTACCATCCCATTTGCCATTTAGTAACACTGTATTAGTCAGGGTTCTCTAGAGGAACAAAACTTATAGGAAAAAATGTATATGTATATGAGATTTATTAGAACAGTTTACAGGTTGTGGTCCAGCTAGTCCAACAATGGCTGTCTATCAATGGAAAAATCAAAAGAATCCAGTAGTTGTTCAGTCCATAAGGCTGGATGTCTCTCAGCTGGTCTTCAGTAGACACTTGAATCCTGAAGAAGTAGGCTCTGATGACAGTGAAGGAATGGACTTGCTAGCAAGGGCAAGAGCAAGCAGGCAAAGAAAGAAAGCTTCCTTCTTCCCTGTCCTTTGTATAGGCTGCCAGCAGAAGGTGTGGTTCAAAGATGGATTTTCCCTCCTTAAAAGATCTGGATTAAATGTGGATCTTCCTACCCCAAAGATCCAGATTTGAAGTGGGTCTTCCCACTTCAAATTATTTAATTAAGAAAAAAAATCCCTCACAACCAACTTGGTTATCACCTCAGCTGTTTGATACTGTGGTGCTCATCCATAGCACCCAATGATGTCATAGGGCTTCAGGTGTTCAACGGGGATCTTGGGATATCCCCCCACAGATGTGGGGAAGCAGCTGTACAAATGTTGTGCTAAATGACCACTAAGAAATGTTTATGGTTCTCCAGTGACCAGCTCACCTAATTTTGGTGGCCCAGATACCATATTTGGAATGAACTGGGCTTTGCTCTATCACTTTTTTTTTTTTAAACAAAGCATTAATAGAATTTCAAAACTTAAATGACTTAGTAATAATGGTAGTCTTGCCAGTTGTGGTGGTGCACACCTGCAGGATATATTGAAGAGGCAGAGGCAGGAGGATCAGGAATAATGGTAGTCTTATATTCACAACTAGCAGGCTGACAACTTGTAACTGAAAAGTATTGTAATGATTGAAAAACAAAACAGTAACTAAGAAGTAAAACAAAGTGTAATATAATGGTAACTTTGCTTCAATTGTCCAGCTGGAGTGGCTTGTGGGTGCCTGTCTTCCCTCTCCCTCTCACTATGCAAGTGTGTTAGGTCTTACAAGTGCCCAGGCCAGCATACAGCCTCCTATTCCTCCACACTGCCCATGGCCACAGAGAAGCCCATCACCCCAGTCCTTTGAGCCAGCTCTCCGACCCTGCGTCCCATGCCTGTGATGTATGACTGCCCTTCCTTTCCTGTCACCCCACAGTGCTTCCTTTGCTTTGCATGACAACACATGCCCATCAAACCCAAGACCAGAAACATCAGCAACCAACTGTTATATTGTGTGGGCCACAGGAGTGACCTTGTAATTCCAGAAGTACCTGGAGCATCAGCCCTGCACTGCGCTACATGAAACATTGCTTGTTGCTGCTGTTATTTGTTCTGGCTTGACTCCAGAACGTTCTCATCAGGCTCATGTTTCAAACGGCCACCCACACCTTGTGGTGCTTTTAAAGGCCCTGTGGATTTGGGCTTAGCCTGGAAGAAGTAGGTAGAAGAGTGAAAGTTGTATCTGCCCCTGGGTACAGTCTTCCCTCTCTTCCTTCTGGTTTACTTCCATGTGAGGAGTGTCAGCCATGCTCTCCTGCCACAGTGGAGCTGCTCCCATCATACTTTCCCCACTAAGCTGACTGCATCCTTCTGAAACGAGCAACCAAAGCCAACTCTTCCTTCTTGAAGTAACTTCCGTCGGATATTTTGTCATAGCAACAAGAAAGATGACTAATTCAGTTTGAGTATGGTTTGTCTCTTCCTCACCCATTACTACTGAACCACATTCTGAGATAAGAAGAGGTGGCGGCAGTGGGACCTGTAAGAGATACTTAGGGCTGTGCCTTCATGAATGGAACAGCACACTTTTATGTGATTAATACATTAATGGGTTGATGTAAGAGTGTGTCTGCTAAAACAGAAAGGAAGAGAGAGGGGAGAGAGAGGGAGAAAGAGAAGAAAAGAAAAGAAAAAAGAAAGGGAAAGGCAAGGCAAGGCAAGGCAAGGCCAGGCCAGTTTGGCTAGGACTCTTGTATACACATCTGAAGACAAATTTGAATGGTTTGCCTTGAGGCGAGGATAACCAGAGCTGTAGTTTTCTACTACAATGGAAGATAGGGAAGTTGCCTCAGTCTGTTGTTATTGTTGATGACATGATGCTAGAGACTGGGCATTTATTTGGGCTCACAGTTCCAGCCCAGAGTTGAGGAGCCACACTGACTTAAGGATGTCCTTCTTGGTGTTAGTGCCCTAAGAAAGCACAGAGGATTACATGCTCCCGGGTGTCAGGGACTCAGCTACACTACCCTGCCTTTTATGGAAAAACTTATCTTGACCCACCTATTAACCTATTCACCTGTCAGTCTACTAGAAGTTCTGATCTGAAAGCCTCCTGCCTGAGGACTAGCTTTCATGGTACCAGAAGGCACCATGCAAGCTTCCAAAGGAATGAAGCATCCAATCATTCTTCCTGCTACAGCACCTATGGACCACAAGAACAACCAGTATGGACTGACGTTGTGGAATATTATTTTAACTAGGCAAAGATGTGTTACATTTGTTTATGGTGCACTTGTCTAATTATATAAAGATGTGTGTTGCATTTGTCTCATTTGCCTGCCTAAGGCACCTGATTGGTCTAATAAGAAGCTGAACAGCCAATAGTTAGGCAGGAGAGAGATAAGCAGGGCTGGCAGACAGAGAGAATAAATAGGAGAAAAGAGAAGAATGAGGAAAAAAAGAAGAGAGGAGAGAATGAGGGAGAAAGAAGAGAGAGGCCTGAGGCAGCCAGGCAGCCTCCTGTCAGCAGACACAGAGTAGGACATACAGAAAGAAAAGGTTAAAAGCCCTGAAGCAAAACATAGATGAAGAGAAACAGGTTAATTTCAGTTAAAGAACAAAAATCTATCCAGAAATGAGCATAAGCTAAGGCCAAGAATTCAAAACTAATAAGTCTCTATGTCATGATTTGGGAGCTGGTTGGTGGCCCCAGAGCAAAAGCCTGGTACAGACTGATGACACTAAGGATACAGCAGTGTCACACACACACCTTGGAGGTAACCAACACCTCTCTAATTGGACTTAAGACCTACTCAACCAGATGAAAATCATGCCTGGACCAGAAACCTAGCTAACTACTCCAAACGGATGACGTAATCTTGAAGGAGAACCTACCTAACTACATTCTAAATATTTGTCCTTATAGCCATAGATAAATGGAGTCCTCACTCCTTCTTGAGAAAATTTCCCTTCCAACAGATGAAGACCATTACAGAAAACCACAGCCAATCATAATGCAGAGCCCTGGAGCCCCATCCCAAAGAATACATTTACAATACAACTCCCACCCCTAAGCCCCAGAGAACATTGCAGAAAAGGAGGCAGAAGGATTATAAGAGCCAGAGAATCAGGGAGTTTGCTGTCTCCTTGGAATGTCAGAAGCTACATGCATAAAGGCTCTCTAACATGACGCCTAAACATGGACTGAACAAGGACAAAACAACAATAGTCATGCTAAAGTGAGAGAAACAGGCTTTCCCAGGGAAGAGCACACCAATTGGTTATCCAGTAGCAAATGGTCAGTACATTAAGTAACATTATGTGGATTGATCAGGTTATATTTAGAAATACATACATGCATGTAACAACAATGAAAATTAGGGGCCATGAATTTGAAAGAAAGCAAGGGGGTGGGAGGGATGCCCTCAAAGGAGATTAGAGGTCCAATCCCTTTCACTTTCTCTTGCTTCCCAGTGGGTTTGCTTACCCATACACCCCCAGCATAATGTGCACCATGACAGGCTCCCAAGCAACAGGACCAACTAGCTGTGGGCTAGACCCTCAAAAACTGTGGGCTTGACCCTTGAAAACTGTGAGCTCAAATAAATGCTTTTTTCTGTATCAGTCATGACAATAATGTGACTTTTCTCTTTTATCAGTGCGGTGTGCTCAGACTGACTTTTGCAGGTTATTCCTGGATAACTCCACCTTGGGCCTGTAAATGACCCTCCAGATGGCTATTTGATTCAGTCTGCTAGTATTTTGCTCAGAATTTTTGCACATTGTTTATCTAATATTTTGTTGAGGATTTTTTTGGCTTGGAACTCTTTTATTTTTTATTATTATGTGTTTTAAATTTTACACATCAGCCATGGGTTCCCCTGTCCTCCCCCCTCCTGCCCCCCCCTTCCCCCCAGCCCCTACCCTCCATTCCCATGTCCTCCAGAATCAAGGCACCCCTGGGGATTCATTTAAACCTGGTAGATTCAGTACAGGCAGGTCCTGTCACCTCCTTCCAGACTGAGCAAAGTGTCCCAAGGTTTCAAACAGCCAGCTCATGCACTAAGGACAGATCCTGGTCCCACAGACTGGATGCCTCCCAAACAGATCAAGCTATTCAATGGTCTCACTTATCCAGAGAGCCTGATCCAACTGGGGGCTCCACAGCCTTTGGTTCATAATTCATGTGCTTCCATTCGTTTGGCTATTTGTCCCTAAAGGCACATCTATTAGGGTGTCTGTAAGTTTCTCATGATGCCTGTGTCTGGCTTATGTATCATGGTAGTACCGGTTTCATAGGATGAATTAGGCAGTGTTCTTCCCTCAAATTTTGAAATAAGTTGTGAACGACAAGTGTGGATTCTTCTGTAAGTGTCTAGTTCTGGGAATTTCTTTGTTGGAAGTTGTTTTTTTTTTTTTTTTAGTTACTCAATTTCTTGTTATGAATATGCTCAGATTTTCTATTTCTTATTCAGCTGTAATCTGTGTTTCTAGGAATTTGTTCATTTCTGCTGTTGTCTAATTTCTTGGCATGTTATCATTCATAATTTCTCCCAGAATCCGTTTCCACTTCTGCAAGATCAATAACAGTGTTCTCATGCTCATTTCTGATTCCACTAATTTGAACTTTATCTTCTTTCTGGTCAATCTGGTTTGTCAATTGTACTGATTTTTTTAAGTGGATAATATTTATTGTCTACCACCCTTAGCATTTGAAATATATTATCTCATTTGGTCTCAGACTCTTTGAAGAAATAAATGCAGTTGGCCTTTCACATGTGGGAAGTGCCACACCCACAGACGAAACCAAATGGAGATCAGAATAGTTTTGAAATGATACAACTGTATCAAATAGACAGAATTTTTGTGTCATTATTCCCTAAATAACACAGTATGGCAACTATTTATATAGTGCTTACATTTTCATCAGGTATTAGAAGTAGCTTAGAGATATATGAGCTATACAGGAGGATGTTGACAAGTTATAAGCTACTACTGTGCCACTTTATATAAAGGACTTGAGCATCTCAACATTTCACACCTGTAAGAAATCTAGCTGTGAGCAGGGTCACTGTATTCATTTTACCTCCTTCATAAAGATGTAAATGACTCTGCCGCCCAGAAGTCAGTAGCCAGGGAGCCAGGAGCAGAACACAGATCTCCCAGTAACTGGCTGCCCAGATCCAACTTTTGACCACCATGCTGTAAAGACAGGGTCTGTGTGTCTGGCCACTTGGCCATTAAGCGAAGAGACCCTGTGTCTAAAAGCTGTGACCCTGATCAGAAACCATCTCACCCCCCTCTCTCTTGGTATCCACTCTAGCTGTGAGTTCACCAGGCTCCAGGCCCAGTACAGAGCCTGCCCCTGTAGCTTTGGGTCTCTCAATCTTCCAATAAACAGACCTGCCCAAAGAGCCCAAGGACACTGGGTGAGAGGGGACATTTTCTCTCTTCTACCTTTGCAGAATAGAAAGGAAAAGTGAGGAAGGGCCTTAGTGTAGAGAACAGAGGCCCAGGAAGGAACATGTGTGGCAAGCTTGCAGAGCCGAGGGCTGCTGAGCCAGCTTCTGCATGCCTACTGTGGACAGACCTCTGTCAACCCAGGGTCCGGTTTGGCACCACCTGCTCATGTACAGGACCTTCTCTCCATCAGAATTTCCCTTCTGTGGGAGTCCCTGCTGAACCCCAGGACAGGTCTCCCACCAGTGTGGCTGCACGCCTCCCTGAATGAGCTACTTGAGTGTGTTGTTCCCCAGCTGCCTTCGAGAGCCTCCCCCACAGCCTGGTCCTAAGTGAGGCTTTAATAACTGTCTGTCCGTGAATGAATGGATTCTGCTCTGCCTCGGCTTGCTCATCTGTGGAGCAGGGATCATAATGACATCCACTTCGTGGCCTTTACTGTGAAAGGTCAATAATCTTTTCAAAGCGACAGCTTTTGTTTTCATTTTCTTTACAGTTTTCCCATGCTGTGTTTGATCTCTCTATCCTAATCTTTATGATTCCACTTTGGGTTAATTCGCTCTTACGTCTCCCCTCCCTTACAATTGAAGTTGAAGTTATTTACTCGTGATGTCTTCTTTTTACTGTGGATATTTTTAAATTATTTATTTCTTATTTGTAATTGACATATAATTGTATATAACCATATATCTATGGAATGTAACATGATGCTTTAATGTAAGTTTTACTTGTGAAATTATTAAGTTAATCAGCAAATCCATCATCTTACACAGCCCTCCTTTGTTGTGGTAAAATATTTACAATCTAGTCTTCAAGTGATTTTGAAATATTAGGTGCATTATTGGTTATGATAGTCACATACAGCTAAGAATTTCCACGGAAAACAACTTCCACTACATCTCCTAGTTGTGATGCATTGCATTTTTATTTTTCTAATTTTGGTATCTTGCATTTTCATTTTGTTAATTTCAATTTCCCTTGTGATTTTTCTCTGGCCCATTGGTTATTCCAGAATGCATCATTTTGTTTCCACAATCTTGTGAATTTTTAAAATTACTTTCTACTTTGGGATTTCAGCTGAATTTTCATTCTTGCTAAGATGAGATATTTCTCATGTGTTGTGGTTTGTATGTGAAATGCCCCCAGAGGTCCATGTGTTTGAATGCTTTGTCCCCAGCTAGTTAGGGAAGGTTGTGGAACCTCTAGAAGGTGGAGCCCTGCCACAGGAAGTGGGTCACTGGGATGGGTAGTCAGGTTTTAAAGCATGGTCTCACTATGTGTTCTCTCTCAGCTTCCCTGCCAGGCCCCTGCTCCCACCACCACGCCTTGCCTGATAAAACAGACCCTGCTCCTTAAGCTGTTTTTGAACACTTGGTTCCCAGGTGGTGGCACTGTTCAGGGAGGTGTGCCACCATGCTGGAGGAAGGATGTTCCTGGGGCCAAGGTTTGAGACTCATAGCCTTGTCCTGCTTCCAGTCCACTCTCTGCTTTAACGTGTGGTTAAAGACGTGTGACCTCTTAGCTTCCTGTTTGGGCTGCCTGCAGCCATGCTCCCCGACCGGTTCAGAGTCTCTCTTCCTGATTTTGCTCTTGACCCTGGTGTTTGATCATAGCAACAAAAGGTGACTAATACCATACTTTATTATCGCAATGAGAAAGTAACTAAGACAATATGATTGCACTCTTTCAAAATCTTTTGAATATGTACTTTAAATCTTATATACAAAATCTTTAAAAATATGCTTTATTCTTCTCCTACTGTATGTGTAAAAAAGGCATATTCTGCTGCTGTAGGTAGGGTATTCTGTGGAACATGTCTTAGGGCTATAGCCAGTTCCTGACTTATCATGACTTAACTTCAAAAGCTTTTATTTTGTCTATGATAGTATAAAAACAGTAAGCATTGAATAGACACTGTGTTGTAAATCCTGAGCTTTTCTCAGGCAAGCAGCACAGAAAATTCTAGTCTTTATTTTCAGTGTAGCATGCAATAAACTACATGTTAGATTTGAAACTGTTTCGAAATGGGCTTTGTATGGGATAATTTTGCTCAGTTATGTGCGAATGCTCCAAGGGCACTTACAGCAGGCTGGACTAAGTGGGAGTATTTGCCAGATCAAATGCATTCAATGAACTTATTTTTAGATAGGGTCTCATGTAGCTCAGGCTAGCCCTTAGCCTTGAACTCCTGATCCTTCTGCCTTCATCCCAAGTGCTGAGTTAAGAAGTGTGTGCCACTCACTAGTTTAATGAGATACTGAGGCTCAAAGCTGGGGCTCTGTGCATGTTGGGCAAGCACTCTACCAACCAAGCTAAGCCTCTAGGCCCTAAGATGCATTTTTAAATTTTAAGTAAGTTCAATCTGTGATAGATTCTTGAGTTCTATAAGCGGATATTTTCTGTCCTGACTGCCTGGTCCCAAATAACTGACTCAGAGCCTGCACATGAATTATAAATGCTTAGCCAATAGGACATATCACATTTTAATTTAAAGAACATCTGCTGTTGGCTTACTGTGTTGTTGAATCTTGTGTTTGCTTGACGGTCTTCTGTCCATTTGTCCTACCCATCGCTGGAGGTGAGGTGTCGATATCTCCAACTCTTCCAGTGGGACCATCTACTTCAGCTGTGTCTTGTCAATGTTTCCTTCTCTATTTTAGAGATCTGTTATAAGTGCATATGTGTTGATGGTTGTGGTATATTCTTGGTAGATTGACTCATCACTGTGTATTTCTCTTCATTGTGTCTTAGAAGACTTACTGTCTTAAGAACAAATTGGTTTGCTCTTATTCTCGCCAGTCTGCACATGATGTGTGTGTGTGTGTGTGTGTGTGTGTGTGTGTGTGTGTGTGTGTGTGTGTGCAATTGGCTTTTGGGATTAAGTTGAGAGCCTCTCATCTGAAGAGTAAGTTCCCTCCCCTTTGTCCCTCTCACTCACTTCTTCCCCTTCTCTCACTTTAAACCTATTTGTGTCTTTGAATCTAAGTTAAGTCTCCATACATGGCTTATAATTAGATTTTTTTTATTTCAAATTTTATTTTTTTATTCAGATATTTGTATTTCAATTTTACATATCGGCCATGGATTCCCCTGTCCTCCCCTCTCCCGCCCCCGCCCCTGCCTTCCCCCCAGCGCCTCCCCCTCATTCCCGTCTCCTCCAGGGCAAACACTCCCCTGGGGATTCAGCTCAACCTGGTAGACTCAGTACAGGCAAGTCCAGTCCCCTCCTTCCAGGCTGAGCAAAGTGAAGCTCAAGTGGCTGAAAGACATTTAAGGAATTTCTCAACATCCCTAATTATCCAGGAAATGCAAATCAAAACGACTCTGAGATACCACCGTACACCTGTCAGAATGGCTAAGATCAAAAACACTGAAGACAGCTTATGCTGGAGAGGATGTGGAGCAAGAGGAACTCTCCTCCACTGCTGGTGGGAATGCAAGCTTGTACAGCCACTTTGGAAATCAATATGGCACTTCCTTAGAAAATTTGGAATCCATCTCCCCTAAAACCCAGCTGTAGCACTCTTGGGCATATACCCAAGGAATGCCCAATCATACCACAAGTGCATTTTCTCAGCTATGTTCATATCAGCATTGTTTGTAATAGCCAGAACCTGGAAACAACCTAGATGCCCTTCAACTGAAGAATAGATTTTTTTTTTTAATGCAAGCTACTAGTGCTGTGTTTTTGACTTGGTGATTTCATTTGTTTGTCTCTGTGGGACATGCTGTCTAATGTATGATCTTGGAGTTAATAATTGTGCATTTTGAATATCATAATGCAGCCACTCTGGAGGGCAAGCAGGCACACTGCAGATCATGTATTGTTCATTTGGTAACATTTATGAAATATTCTGTGAGGCTCATCTTCTTTGTGATGTGCAGCCTTGGTGCCCATTGGCTTAGTGGTCAGCTAGTAACTGGGCAGAAAATTTGTTGAAAGCCTGAAACCAAAATACTTCCTGCTCTTTGAGGTTTATGTGTATTGGATATGCCTTCAACAACCAGCCAGCCAGTTTACACATCGCCTTGGCCTTCCTCTGATTATACAGAATTTCAAGGTCAGTCAGAGTTGGAAAACTTTAGGGCTTTCTTATTTCTTTCCCAAGGCTGTGCCCTGGGAACATCCATGGCTATCAAGTTTCTCAGAGGTAGGTTGCAGGCTTTCAACTACTCATTCTCCAAAGCACCTCACTCTCCAGTTTCTCCTCCTCCCCAGCTTTTTGGTGAAAATAAATATATATAATACACACACACACACACACACACACACACACACACACACACACACACGTGTGTGTGTGTGCACATGTGTGTGTGTGTACATGTGCATGTATTCCCAGCTGTTACTTGTTGCCTCAGGCATCACTAGCTAAAATACTCACCCATGTTCTGACAAATGCCCCAATGTGACTATTGCAGCCCCACATGAGTCTACAGTTAGGTGAGGTGAAGATGGTTCATTTGAGCAGGTCACCATGGCATCAGACCATTTTTCAGCTGATAATTAGGCTTATTGAGTCTGTTCTGGACTGAGAATGGGAGACTTGCTTTCTAGTGCTGAGCTGAGGGGTGAGGAATGCACCAATGTCCGCTAAAATGCAACACTCTTACTACCATAGAGCTGGCTCCTCGACACACTTTCCCTGGATTGCTGCAAGATTTTGTTTACAGCTCAAGTGTTACAAGGAGATCCTGTCCTTCTTTGCTAATTTGTCCTTGCTTTACAGAGTAGACTTTTAGACACTCTCACCACTTTTGCCGAAGTTACTCCACTACAGAAGTGTTGAAATACTTGGCACACTGTCCACTCTACTCTCTTCCCATTGTGATATCGATGGTGACTTCTCAATCTTTCCATCACTGCAGTCTACAGCACATGCCTGTTGCTGTCCACAATGCATGCCTGTTCATTCACCTTGGCCCGCAGATGATTGGTGCACTAGGCAGCATCCCCGAAAGTGAACATGTGGCTAAAAGGATAATAAAACTTCCAAATAATTTTCCAAATGGTCATTTTCATCTACATCCCCCCAGTCATGCTTGAAGCATTGCCTCGCCGCAGAACTTTCCTCCATGGGTGGCATTGCTCAAGGTGTGCTTTAGGTGGTGGGGGTCAGGAGATGCCTGTTGGGTTTTATGTGACATTTCAGATGGCAGCTGACCAGAGAGTTTATGATGTTCATTTGATGCTGTGTTTTCTTTCTCTGTGCATTTCCTGTAGATGCCTGTGTGTGTGCACGTGCCCACACATGCGGTGTTCAAGACAGGGTTTCTCTGTGTAGCCTTGGAACTCACTTTGTAAACCAGGCTGGCTTTGAGCTTACAGAGATCACCTGCCTGTGCCTCCCAAGTGCTGGGATTAAAGGTGTGCGCCGCCACACCCAGATCTGCAGGCACTCTTTGTGGTAGTGTCCGCCTCTGGAGGTCTTACGAGGCAGGATCATAAACTTCAGTGGTAATCGCTGTCCACATGAAAGACATGCGACTCTCACAGCACCCTCAGTTCATACCCAAGGTCCTTTTGGTAGTTTTTACTCACCAGATTATGTCCCATTTTTTGCTCTTTTTTATTTTTTTTAAATCATGAGCTCAATGGCTTAGAAGAGCACAACCTCTCTTCCAAATCTGGGGATCAGAAAGAAGCCTTGAGATGTTACTGGCATGGGTCCCTCTTGAGGCTTTCAAGATCTGTCTGTCTTCTAGACTTCTCCAGCTGGAGCTGGATGCCATGGGTTGTGACCTCTTCTACACATGCAAAGTGCACAACAGCTGCAGGCTCTGTACTCCTCACACCACGGCCTCAGAGGGCCACTGTAGTGGCACGGGGCTCCCCGATATCCATTACTATCTCCCCATCTCAAGGTCTTCTACTTACATCTGCAAAACCCCTTTCCCATTTGTCCTAATCAAGACTCAAGAGAGGCCAAACAGATAGGATGGCTGTGGAGGGCAGGGTGCAGGGATGGAGAGGAAAGCATTTGAGGCACTAGTTTGCTTGACTCTGGAGAGGGACAAGCTCCAAGTCTGCAGGGCAGCCCGTAGGCTGAAGCCCCAGCAGCACTGATGCTGAGTCTGAGGCTCCTGGAGACAGCCTTCTCCCCCTTCAGCTGATTTGTTGAGGCCCACCCACAGACAGAGCACGACCTCTTTCCTCAAAGTTGACTCACATAAACATTGGTCCAGTGCCCAGACTAGTATTCGACAAAGCAGGAAAATAGGCAACCAAACAAACTGGTGGGCAGGACTGTTTAGCAGTGTGACAGTAAGCTAACCATCACAGGGATTAGGGTAGACACATACTTAGGGGACGTGTCACAGTCTACCCATGGCATCCAGGGCATTCCTTGAATAAAAAGAAAATATTCTCTATTGAGAAAAAGTAGATAATGATTCAGAGCAAGTAACAGAAGCATCCTAAGCTCCCATCCTCATCGGAATCTCACAGCTCTAAAGAGAATTTCCCGTGATTCATTTTACCTTCATTATGTATAGTGTGGAGGAGAAATTCATATTGTATTATCCTTGGTAATAAAAAGAAAGATCTGCTTTTCTGATTAAAAGCCCCCCTTTCCACACTTTTAAAGAAGAAAATCTCTCTCTCTCTCTCTCTTTCTCTCTCTCATTGCTATTCTTGGCAGGACATATTTTATCAGCTCAGGCTCCTAATTGGATAAGAACATGGCTATTGTGGTGATGTTCTGTTGCAGACAGGAGACCTTTAGGTTTGGAAGACGGAAGACACATTTAAGCAGGAATCTGTTTCCTTTTGGTCCCTTATAATATGTGAAAATGACTGTGAAATGGGAGGGAAATTCCTAGAGAAAAGGTTCCAAGCTTCCAGAACCCCATTTCTGAGCCTCTGACTTCCTCCAAAGACAAAAGAAACCAAGGTACAAGGAAGAGAATACTTTGTGAAAGCTGGCTTCTGTTTCACATATAAAATAACAGCCATTGCTATTATCTGAAAGGTTAATTCTGCTTCATACTCTTTGTTCCCAGGAGTCTTTTGCTTCTTTACCAAAGGAATTTGAATTGCGATGGAAGTCTTTGTTTGATTTCTAAAGTGTTTCCTTAAGTCTTAGACTAAGGAGAGTTGCTGAGGCTTGGGTTTGGAGTCTGACCTCTCATCCTCAATTGCCCGACTCAGAAGGCCTGGCACTGAGTCGAGTGGACAGCATTTCCAGGCCCACATGTGTGGAGCAATCATAACAGCCACTGCAGCCTGCCAACCTCTTACCTTCTGGGTCACAGTCTGAAGGCACTGCAGACATTCAGCTTGCCCTTTCAGTCTATTGTCTGTTATCACCTTATTTTGCAGAGGAGACCATGGCTTAGCAAAGCTGATGGTCATCTAAGCACAAGGCTCATGTTACAATCCAGGCTTGTGTGACAGCTGTGCCATGTTTACCTCTGCTGTGGGTAGAACATGCTCCCTTCCAAAGCTTGTTTGCTAAAGTCTGAAAGTTAGGGTGATATGCTAATGGATGTCCCTAATAAAATATGTCTGGTGTTCTTATGAAAGAGGAAATTTGGACATGGAGACAAAGTCATAGAATAAAGTTAATGTGATGAAAAGGAGTAACAATGAGGACATGAAGCCTGGAATAAAAATTTCCCAGAGTCCCTCTGGAACTCTCGGCTTCTATCCACCAGGACAGACTCAACACTTCTGTGGATTAAGTCATCCTTTGGTACTTTGTAGCTACAGCCCCAGAAAACCAACAGAAGCCCCCAAATCACATGGCTTGAACCCTCCCTTCTTTTTGTGTCCTGAGAGAACTCCAGACTTGTCGCTTGCCCTCAAATGTGATTACTACAAGGTTTTTACGGTACCTAAGCCTGAGGTCTTAGGAGGACTCATAGCTAATCCAAGTGTACATCCCAGCATCCAACAGACAAAGAGCTGCAGGATTGCAGCCCAGCCCCCAGTCTCCCAAGTCCTACAGATGGTCCTGGGCCAGATGGCTCAGGAGGGGGCGAGGGTCAGGCAGAGGCAGCCCAGGTGTTTGTGGTGGCAACAGTGAGGTGCAGGGAAGAGTTCACCTGTCTACCTCTTACCATCCTTCTGGTCCCTCCTCTGAAGAAGTACTGGCCAGCTCTGACAGATGTGCAGGCTGGGAAGGATTCCAGGTATCATGTTGGGAAAGTAGGCAATTAACCCCATGCCAGGGCGAGTGTTGGCAAAGTGGGCAGCAGTGAATGTGTGATGGGCCCTTAGGCTCCTCTGTTCAGGTCTCCTACCTTCAACCAATGACCCTCACGACCTTCCAAGGGGAGATCTACCTTCTACCTCAGCAACTTCTCCCCACCACCTCTCCAGCATGTGCTGCGTCTTCCACAGATGCAGGGCAGCAGAATGCCCACAGTGGTGCTGAGGCTCTGGTTAGAAACAAGACAAAGAAAAGCCTGCTGTCTCTCACCACTTCCTGGAGCAAGCTCACCATGAGACAACTCATCCTTCAGTGGCCCTAGGCTTTAAAAGAATGTTCTAGACTAATAGATATGTACGCATGCCTTCATGTTCCAGACTGGGAAGAACACAGGCAACTGTGAGACATGAGTATTAACTCATGTCAGACCTCCGGAGGGCTGTCCTTGCAGATGAACACCCAGAAGTGTGACCCGTTCGCACCAATGTCACAATAGTAGTCAACGCTGAAGAAAGCTCTGGAGAAATGAGGACATGGTGTATCAGAGCATGCTGAGATGCAGGCAGAGCATCATCCAGTCCTACTGTGTGCCTGGCTTAGCTCCAAGGAGTCATATACCTATCTCCTCATTTCATTCCTTCAGAAACTGGCATGCTAGGACCTTCATGGCCTGAAGACTTGCAGAAAGAGACTCGGTCACCCTTGCTGCTCCCCTAAGTTCACATCACCATACATGACCAAAATCAAGGGAGCCCAGGTTGACTCCAGAGGCTCACACAAAGTCCTGGTAGTTGGGAGAGTACCACACTGTGGAGGGCAGGAGGCCAGGGCTTGTGAAAGACATTTGCATCCACCTCACAAGCCAAGCTGTTCCTCTTCAGCCATTGGATGGAGGGTGTGTGTTAGAATAATTTAGCAACGGATTTTTTAGAACTCCTGTGCTCTGATCTTGGGCTTCTAATTTCTCTCTCTGGTGTCAGGCCCACTGGACATCGCTCCAGACTTGAGGGGCTATGCTCTAAAGAAGATCAGGCAGTGAAGATTGCCTCCATGAGGGATGATCCTGCTTCACTCATCAAGGGGTGAGTCTGTTCAATTCTTGTAGGGACTTTCATGTCTGACCTAACATTTTGTCTTAAACGTTGCCATGAGAGGGAGTGACTATCAGGTCGGGGAAGGACAGGCCACGAGAGAGAAGAGTGATTCTTCAGATTTGGCTGATTTCACACAGTGGTGACTGTGCCTAAGCCTTTGGATGTGCTAGAGGAAGGGGAGGGGCCTTGACCTCACCTGCCAGGGGTACAGTGAGTAGGAAGGCCCGGATTCTCTAATGCTAGGAACAACCAGGAGACACAGCTGAGTTATGGGCCCAGCTAACTCCTTCCAGACAGGGGCTGGACAATGTGAGCCCCAGGAGCTCTGAGTGAAGTGGGGTGATAAGAAAGGTCAGGTGGGGACAGTAATTGCAGGTGCAGGCTTCGCACTGACAGCGTGGGAGTTGTGGTTTTGTTCAGCCCTTGGTGAGGTTGGACAGTTCTGTTCTTTCTGGCCTCATCACAGGCTGACTGAAGGAACCCTGCTGTCATTTCCAGCCCTGTTAGTCAGCCCTTCCACCATTCTGACAAAACGCCTGGACAATCAGATTTAAGGAAGAAAAGTTTGTTTTGAGTCATGACTTCAGAGAGGCTAGACTGTGATTTCTTTGCCCTATTGCTTTGGGCCTAGAGGCAGAGCCTCCTGTCAGGAGGTCCCTGGGAGAGTAGAGCTGCCTACCTCCCAGCAGCGGGGAGGCAGAGAGAAAGGGGAATTAGGTTCCCCCCAGGGCACAGCCCACAGCTCCGTAAGACTCACTTCCTCCTAAGGGCTCTGTTCGCTTTCCGGTAGTGCCCTAGGCAGCTCTCCAAGCCTTCAATGCATGGACCTTCAAGGCACATTGAAGAGCTAAACCACAGCAGGCACTGACTGCCCAAGGCTGTCAGGGTGAAGCTGGAGATGTGCATCAGGAATCCAAGACAAGGGAATCACAATCTCACGGCCTGCCTCGGTTACATGCAGAGTCTTCCTTCAAAAACTCAAGGGCCAGGGGTAGAGCAGTTGTACAATATGTACAAGGCCATGGGTTTCAGCCCCGACCACACACACAGACACACAGAGGAAGTAGACCCCTATGGTGGAGATTGCAGGAGTCAAAGGTTTGGGGAATGCAAAATCCTGTGTCGTCTTCTTGAACAGGAAGCATCATCTGGACTTACTCAACCTTCCCTGTGGAAGGACAGGTTTTATCCAGTTTATTCTTTACATTCTTAGTCCTGCTTCATAGATGAGAAGACTGATTCAAACTGGAGGACATTGGCTTTCCTGAGCCAAGCGGGCCTCCTCCACCGCAGCTGTCTACAGTAGTCCAAAGCTTGCAGAGTGTTCAGGGACCCAGACTAGCTAGCCAGCCAAGGCCCAAATCCTGGCTCTGGCACTTCCTGGCTCGTCCATCTTGGGGAAATCATTTCACAGTTTTGTGCGTTGGTTTTCACATGTGTAAGATGACGAGATGATAGCTGTACCAGCCCCACAATGGCTGCTGGGGGAAAGGCATTGGTCTTCGGCATACATGACACACTTAGAATAAAGGGTGCCTGGTGTGAAAGCTGCCAGGAAACTGTCCTACTGAAAATCATCATCAGACTCTCTCCCCTTGAGTCTTGTGGTCCTCGGGCTGAATTCAAAAACACAAACAAGATGTTATTAGTCTTGGAGAACGTAATAACCAGTTTGGAGGCTCTCGAGGCATTCCTCAACTGTGGGCAGCACCAAGAACTGTTCCTTAGTTCACTGTGTCCCCTGTGGCGACCAGAGATGATTTGATGGGCAGAGCAGAGTGGTGGGGGGCCATTTGCTGCTGCAGCAGAAGAACTGAGGGCAGGCGCGGTCCCCAGTGGGCCCAGGTGTGTGGAGAATGAGCTCTAGGAACCGGCATTTCTTTGTGCCCCTGAATTCGGCCCTTGGACAGAGGGTGTCCAGGCCTGTGTTTGTTTGCTAGAAGCACATCCTGGCTTCCTGGAGGGGAGCTGATGTGGCCTAAGAATGAGCCTATCTGGGAGTGCAACGGTCTGCAGCCAGCTAATACAAAAATAGACCTGTTTCCCCAGCCCTTTTATTCAGTACACAATGGGATCTCCAGGCCACTCTTTCTTTCTCTTTCCCACAACAATGATGCCATCAATACCCTCCTGGGGACTGCTTTATTTGAAGGCTGGGAGCTGTGAATTTTAGCGTTGCAGATAATCTCACTGGTTACAAAATAGTCTAACCAAAGTGAGCTATCCAATTGCTCACTGAAGTTGGTTTTCTAGAATTGAATGGACTTTTATTTGCTGAGCCCTTCTCAGCCTCAGCCCCAGTCCCCTTTAACTGTCTGAATGTCCTCTGCCAATGGGGGATGTTTGTCCAGAAAGTCACAGAACTTGACTTTAGCCCAGGACTGAGCCCCTTGGGGAACTGGTGTATATTAGTGTTGCTCTCACATGGTGCCTGCTCACATCGAGCACACAGCCTCTTCCCATGGGTAACAGTTTGTTGGATTGATTCAGGGCTTCTGAAATGTCCCCAACTCACTAAATTCTCCTCTCACCTTGTCTTTTTCAAGTGGGGAAACCAAGGCCGGGAGACGCGATCCCTCAGTTCAGTGAGTGGGGCTGGGAGGACGCAAAACTGCCCATTGTCTCCCAGACTGTAATTCATGTCCTGTGGATGGCACCAGGTGGCTTCAGGTGGCCCATGGCATCACACAGCATTGCAAACAGCCATGGCGTGGGGAAATGATCCTGACCAGCTATATTCATCCTCTTTAATTTATCCCCTGCCTAACAAATACAGAGAGAGCCTTTGGTTGAGGGTCAGTGACAAAATCTGCTTTCAGCTTAATTACATTGCTCTGTTTTCATTATCTTTATAGTTAATATTCCACTTAATATAGTACTTATTTTCCACTTAGAGTTTTTAATGAGTATTTTTAAATAACTGTATTTTTCACAAATTTGAATAATTGTATTTAAATTTTAAGATGAGTTTATACAAAAGTAAAGTATTAAGGTGTTTAGTCTGTGGGTATGACACAGGCCATGTTTCCTACTATGTGATGGTCTTCAAAGCTGTCTACAGTCTGTGGGGCATCTTGGGCAAAGATGCTGCATTTGAGCTTATTTGTTGTCCTCCGTGGATGACAGCATTTTTGTAGTCGGTGACCTTGTCCACTGGTAGAAGCAGCATCTTGCTGTTGAGGGATGACAGGAGGAGTCCTAGCTACTGTTTCAGGCTGAGGCCCTGCCTCAGCCTCTGTCTGGCTGCACTACTGCGGAAAAACCCTCCCTTTCTGCACCTGACCGTGTCCTCATGGGTGTGTGAGAAGCTGCCCCTGAAGGGAGAATCTGGAATGACCTCTGCAGGGTGCTGGGTGCCCCAGAGCCAGACTGGGGGTCCAGACACCCTCCCTGTTCCATCTTAGAGACCTGTGTCACCTCTTTTGGCTTGCCAAAGTGGAAGCCGAGACCCCCCTTAGGTCTACCTTGCCTGAGAGTCCAGCATCCCAGGGTAGCTGATGAGTTATTTTGGCATGTGGTAAAGAAGCAAGGAGGTTGGGGATTTTATTCACAGGAAGACTACTGTCGCCACAGCCACCAGTAACTCCCTACGGGTCCCCAAAACCCTCTGAGAAAAACCCAGTGAGCATCGATGGGATTGAATTAACTGGGTTGAATGGACTTCCATGGAATCATTTTTTCATTTACAACTGTATTTTGGACATATGCATGACGGTGCAATATCCAAACCTGGCCAACTCTGGGTTTCATCCAAGACGAGTGAGTAGGCTCAAGGACCTACTCCCGCCTCCCCCTGCCCCCCCCCCCTGGTCCCCCCCCCCCCCCCCCGCAGCGATCAGACAGGGGTACTGACTATCTCTAGTTTGGTTTGGTTTGGTTTGGTTTAGAAAACTAAATTTAATACTAAAACCTCACAGGAGGGGAGGGGAGGGGACACAGCAAAGCTAATTCCTCAAGAAGTAGAGTGCAAGCCAGTGGCTGTGGCCCAGGCCTGCGGTCTCAACACCTGGGAGGTGGAGAAAGGAAGACTGGGCAACATAGCAAGACCCCGCCCCCTCCCCTGCCACGCCCAGAGTAATTCATGAAGCTTGGTCTCTGTGGGCTGCAGGTAGGGATGGAGCATCAAGTGACACAGTTGTGGCCCTGCCCTGGTCATGCTTATCACGTGTGTGGCAGAGGGACAAAGGCTAACGGAAAGATAAAAGCAAAGCGCGGAAGTAGAAGCTGGGGCGGGAACTGTGTATTTGGAGGGCAGGAGCCTCGGCTTGGCAGCAGCTCCTCTCTGGAAAGACACCATTCAGACAATGTTCCAGGCATGGCTGGGGGTGGGGGGAATCCAGACAGGGAAAACACAGGAGGCCCCGGGGTGGGAATGGGAAGCTAATGGGGCCACGGTGCTGCGGAGTGGCAAGGTCTTCCCCTGGATGGCTAGGAAGGGAAACTCACCCAAGGCCAAGCAAGATGCTGCAAGGCCGACCCAGTGGCATCTAGTTCAGTGTGACCTAGGCATATCTCTGGTATCTCTGGCAAGAATGCATCAGCTCCACTTTGCAGTGTCGCTGGCCACTGGCAACATTCGATCAAGTAGTCTGCCACTTTGCTAAGCGCAGGGAGCAGAGCCTGTGGGGTGATGGGGTGATGGGGTGCTATGATGAGTTGTGGAGTTCTGGGGCTCCAAGACCATCACTGAGCCTTTGCAGTGACTGGGGGCCATGGAATCAGGGCTCGGAGGGGTTTGCAACTCAAATTCACATCTTTCTAAGTCTACAAGTGAGTAGATCTCTTGTTTAAATTATTTTATTATAGGCAGGCCACTGTCCCATACAACCTGGGTGGCAAATCTTTCTTAGCTGTCCATGTCTCTGATGTGGCTGTGAGCAGATGTCCTGGAATTATTTTACTGTTCCAGGTTGAGGCCATGCTGAGGCATGGCTCTATTTTTTTTCCTGAGATAAAGTCTGGCTATGTGGTTCTGGCTACCTTTGAACACATGACCCTCTTGCCTTTGTTTTCTTAGTGCTGGTATAACAGAAGCATCACATGTGTAGCATTAAGCTACTATTAAGAACAGCTAATGGGCTGGGGAGATTGCTTAGTGGGTAAGAGCACTTGCTTTGCAAGCATGAGGACCTGAAGACCCAAGTTCGAATCCCCAGTACCCATGTAAAAAGCCAAGCATGGCTGTAAGGGCCTGTAACCTCAGGAGAATGAGACATGTGGGTCCCAAGAGCTGTGGGGCTAGCCAGCCTAGCTAAAAGCTTCCTGCTTAATGCATGAAAGACTGTGTCTCAAAGCAGAGAGCAACAGAGGAAGATATTTGATGTCTTTCTTTGACTTCTACATGGGTATGCCTGTTGTTAGTTCAAGTCCATATACTCACATGCATATACCATATACACATATCACACACACACACACACACACACACACACACACACACACACATACACACACACACACACACTCAGAGACAGAGAGAGAGCAAGAGAGCACAGAGAGCAGAGATAGATGGAGACAGAGAGAAAAAGATGGCTAACACTGATCCAGGGCCCAGGATTCCCCCAGAAGAGCTTTCATCCAGTCCTTACCACACTCCTGGGTGAGTATTAAAATCATCTCCATGTTAGAGATGTGGCGTGAGAGCCACAGGGAGATTGAGGATCTGAGCCAAGACCCTCCAGGTTGTTTGTGGCACAATAAGCAGGTAGAGCCATGTGAGCTGGCTTGGGATATGTTATGGTAGGCCTATGCTGTTCCCACGTGCAGTGCAGCTTGGCCCCACTCTGTATTATTAGGAATGTTTGAAATTGGAAAATGTTTTATATGGCTGCCTTCCATTTAAGAGGTATAGCTTACCATATATATAAAATGCATCTAGCAAAATGCTGCTAATTTAGGGCTTGTCTGCTGATTGCCTGCCCATGTACTCTAAAGAAATTATGAGTATGAACCAGGCTGCCTGACTATCTCACTTCATTAAGTAAGAGCTAGGGCTGGGTCCAAGTTCCTGTCTGATAGAGTAATAGACTCTCACTGCCTAAAACACATTCCAAGACCAGTACCATCGACCTGTCCCGGAAACTTGTACAAAAACAATTACCTGGACCAAGGGATAGAATCTGCTCTGTCACGAGTTTCCCAGGATTCTTTCACAGCACGGGTTTTGAGATGCCCTTGTGTAGACACTACTGATTCATTCCTGCTGGCTCCTTCCTTCATCCTGACAGCTGAGCTGGGGAGAAGAGTTATCAACCAATGAAGTATCACAGCCTGCAGCCTGCAGCCTGGAAGGCTGAAGGTGGGGGCAGAGTTCTGCAGGCAGGGTGCTCTGAGGATGCCCCTGGGACACACTGGTGAGCCTGCAGGGTAGAAGAGGTTGCCTAGAGGAAATGCACTTTGCTAGCCAGAAGGAAGGGTGGGTGCCGGGGCATGTCCTCAATGGGGGAGGATGTGCTAGCCTGACACAGAGGGAAGGTGCTCTGGAAGCTTCTCTCTGACCTGGAGATGACAATGTGCTCTCTGAGAAACTCCCAGGATTCTGGTAACCTCTGGTGTCTTTGCAACTGGTAGGTTTGAAAGATGTTTGTTTGGTTTGGTTGGTTTTTTTTGTTTTGTTTTTTTGTTTTTTGGTTTTTTTTTTGTTTTTTTTTTTTTTTTTTGAGACCAATTTCTTTGTTTATCCCTGGCTGTCCTTGTTTATCCTCAGCCTTGACCTCAGAGATCCCTCTGCCTCTGACTCCCAGTGCTGGGATTATAAGGCATGCACCACCAATGTCTGACAGACTGACTGGTATTTGATTGGTTTTAAGAGTTCTGATTTCCCATCTTTTTTATTTTTCTACCATTGCCTAGCACAACTTAATTCTTTCACCAGAGTCTTTATAGTACTCTTCCAGCATTTCTGATTTTAAGATGCGTCTGGTTGGCTTTTCCAGCTACTGTTCCGGCTCTTGGAATGGCTAAGTTGTATAAACACATGGTGTCCAGAGGAATTCATGACGCCCTTTAATCAGATAAAGTCCATTCTTAGGTGCTTGGGAAGCCAAGAACCTTCTGGTTTCAATGTCTATTGAAATTTTTTTTCAATAAAAATGTACTTAGTACCATGCACTGTCCTAGCTACAGAATAAAGTAGTTAATATCCAGTGGGGTTTACAGGCCACAAATATAAGAAATGAACTGATAATATTCTTGAAAGTAAAAGATATTGATTAGAAAATGAGACAACATATCTGGAAGATCTGCCATAGTTCAAATCATAGTAAACGATCAACTTGGACTAAATGAAGTCAAGTTTTTCTACTCAAATTGACTCCACCAGGGCTTAAGGGAAGGTGATGACATTTGGAGTTAGATATGAGTTGCATTATTTCCTTTTTAGCACTAAACACCCATGGGAAAATACCTAATATTGTTGTGCCTTGAGGTCCCTATTCTAAGACTAAGTCGTGCCATCAGAGGCAAGATGGGAGCAGAATTTAAGGAGGTTCCCACTGTTGAAGTCCTGTACACATGGAGTTGGCACTTGCATGACCTCAAGAGTGAGCACCTCCTTTAATTTTGCATCCAACATGCCTATTTGCCTCTCCTTAGCTCCAGCCCCACCCCACACTGTACCTGCCTCATAGGGCTGTCACATTATATTTCCCTGAGATGGAGGACATACACACCAGAATATCCAGAAGCTACAGGCTCCTTGCTCCCCCGAGAAAGGAATGTGACAAGACATCACCTGAAACTCAGACCCAGCATTCTTTTCTGCTCTAGTGCCAGGACCTTAAAGACAGTGGGAGAGTGTCCAGATGCTGTGAGCTCCTGTTAACAGCAAGAGGCTTAGTCACCTCTGTGTCCACGTGCTCAGTGAGTTTGCCGCGATGACCATGCAACGCCCAGTGTGTCTCAGGATAAAGAAGTGTAGCTGAAACCCAAGGACAAGCAGGTGTATCTTCAAGCTTTGGAAAGGGATCTCACCCATCCCCTGAGGAAGTCTGGTAAACCACAGAGGTTCAGGAAACCATCACTCATCCTCTGCAACTGGGCACCGGAGTCCCCACGAAAGCACCTGCCACTGACGATCCAGTGTGGGGTGCCTAATGAAAAATGGCTGGGCTATTAGTGCTTTGCAAATTAAGGGTCCTTTCATTTATTACTATGCTCCACTAAGGGTGAGCATTAATTTTTTTTCTCAAAGCAAATTCACTGGAAACAGACAGTTTAGAATTTATGCTTGTAATGATGGCTACATGGGCCATTAAGACCACCTCTAAGTGAGCTTAATTTGTAGCAGATAAATGTATATGTCTACATATTTTTCAACATAGTTTATGGTGCATCTTGCACAGCTGCGCCCAACTGATTAAATCCTCACAAAATTTAAATAGGAAACCCATTACGTAGACAGTATTAGAGCCATTCATCATGGAAGCAGTTTCGAGTTAACTCTTTCAGTACTGGAAAGGGAAAAGGCTGGGAAAGGTGTGTGTGTGTGTGTGTGTGTGTGTGTGTGTGTGTGTGTGTGTGTGTAGAGGGTGGTTGATGGGAGCAGTGCTCAAGGATGCTGGAGCTTTCTGCTAGTTTGATTTCTTTGTTGCCTCTATTTCTTGGAACTCGTGGGGCTGTCTTATACATCCTCAGTGAACTCGAAATGAAATTTTAGCTCAAGGGGACTAGATCTGCCACTCACATGAGTATCTAGGTCCTAGGTGCCTGGTAGTGGTGGCCTTCACAGCCCCACACTCATTAACGCTCACACAGCCCCAGGTAAGACCATGCAGATCATAGTAATTGGCAGCATGTAGAAGGGATATGATCGTGACATGGTCCCTGGCCTTAGCATATGTGGCAATGAGTAACTGGGGAGGCCAGTTTCCAGTGACCAGCACAGAGCAGACACTATCAGCCCTCAGTGCAGAGAGGCTCGCCTACTGCTGGTTTGTGGCAGACACGGTCCCTTGATGTGCCACCAGTGGTTAGCATCTGAAACTGTGAGTTTGAGGAAGGGGACACCAGAAGTTGATGATCCAAGCTGGTATGGAGTTCAGGTTTCATAACTTCATCTTCCCTGATGCTGACTGCTAGGGAGTTCTCCTTTGAAAGGGCCATGTAGGTGGGTTCCTTAAGGCAGCAAGCATTTGAACACTCTCATGGGCTCCCTTCTGCTGTGTTTTCAGTGTGTCTGCCTCCAACGTTCCTGTGCTAGACATGGAATTCTCAGTGCAACGGGAGTCAGAACCCTGGAGAATTATCTATAGGGTAGGTGTGAGAGAGGGTCCATTTCCAGAGAGGGTCCCATGTGCTGGTGGCCTTGGTGCTCTCTCACTCTCTTTCTCTTTCTCTCTCTCCACCTCACTTTCTCTCTGTCTCTGTCTGTCTCTCTGTCTCTCTCTCTCTCTCTCTCTCTCTCTCTCTCTCTCTCTCTCTCCACTCTGTCTTTTTGATCTTCTGCTTTTCACCATGGGTTGGAGCAATAGAACCTACAAGGTGTCAATCTCTCCATCTTGGAAACTCCCTTTGCTTTCACAACGTCCAGTAATAAATGACTCTTCTTCATAAATAATCCAATCCTCGGCATTCTGTTACAGCAGCAGTTGTAGGTGAGATATAGGCAGCATACATCTTCAGGATGGGAACAGGTGGTAATTCAAAAGGATAAGCATTTGGTTAACATTCGGTATGGGGGAAAAAATTCTTGAGGACTTTATACAGTTCAAGTCAATTAGATTTGAGGTCAAGTCTATTTGTAACATTCTCATTGAGATATGTTCAAAAAGTGAAATTGTCCCCATGGTGTCTGCTCTTAAGACCTGAGTCTGAAATGTCCCACAGGCTGGAGTTTTGAAGTTTCTCAACTCCAGCCCTATTCTGGGAAACTGTGGAACCTTTAAACAGTGGGGCACAGCTGGCTGAAGTGGGTCTCTGGGAGCAGCTGCTGGACCTAGTCCAGCTCTCTCTGGTTCTTGGTTTGGCCTCTATGTGGAGAGCTTTGCCACGGGCTCCTGCCTGCACTGAGGTATGAGCCATTCTGCCCTGCCTCACCCACCATTATGGATTCAACCTTTCTGAAACTGTGAGCCAAATGAAGCCCTGCTTCATTGCATCAGTTCAGTCAAGTATTGTGACAGTTATGAGAAAGCAGCTAACATATTTCCTGTGCCTGGAGCTTTCTTATCAAGACCCTGATGTCAACTTGTTCCTAGTTGAGAATAGATACCAACACTGGGAATTTTAATCCAATGAGACAAGCTAGTGCAGGAGAAACTTCCCCATTATCGTCTGAGAAGGCTTCATACTTGTAGCTGAGCATCAAAGGAGTGAGAAGGCACAGTTTTCTGGAAGGATTGGAAGGCATGTTGGGATGGAAACCACATGTGTGTGCAGCTGGGCAGGATGGAGAGCCTGTTGAGGCCTCAGCTGCTTTGGTCTTAGTAAAGCCCAGGTGCTAGGCAGCAAAGCCAGAGCCAGGAGACAGAAGAGAGCAGGCAGAAAGGAAGAAGTAGGAAGATAGGAAGCGGGATGGAAGGGCGGCAGTCTGGAGGATCTCTGGGTGCTTTATCCCAATGTTAACAGGGAGCCTTTGGAAAGTTTTAATCAGGAGCACAGTGAGACTGAATTTGCATTTTAGAAGGATCTCTTCTGCAGCCACATGGAGAAGAGCTTGAACAAGAGCAGGAATACTGGCAGGGGAGCAGCCAGGGGACAATAGCAGATGTCTTGTTAGTGCGCTGTAAGTCCCAGGGCAGTGGGAATGGGGTGGGGAGGACTTCAGAGTCATCTGTTTTTGACTGATGATGGGGAGGAAGGGCAGGAGGTGGCCAAGAGGGGACTAAGCATGGTGACAGGCAGGGCAGGGGGAGACTGGCTTAGAAAAGAGATGGAGGCAAGACAGTGGAGGCAGCTGGGGGCCTTTGGGGAAAGTGCGGATTCTTACTTGTTTATGCTAGTGCAGCACAGCACCCCAGGCCTGACATACCTCCTAGCAAAGGAGATGCTGGTGGATGGGCAGTTTCCTCTAAAGTCCCAGCAAATAGCTGCAGGCACCCAGCACACCTCTTCCTAAACTTGTGCCTTGGAGAAATGAAGACTTTGGCTGTTTATTAGCTCTGGGTCAAGTGCAAACAGCATGCTTCTAAAGTGTGACCAATTAAGGGCCCAGTCGAGGTGTGGCTGTCTCTGTCTGAAAGGAATCAAATGAAATGTTCTGCTCTAAGTGTTCAGGTTCACCTGTCAGAGTTCCCAGGTTGTCACCGTCAGGTGCCCAGCTCTCTGAATGGCGTGATTTATTTGCACATTGTCCCTTTTCTAAAGAATGTGTGACTCTCCGCCTTCCTTGTCCTTCCTGAATCAAAACTACTTCTTTTCCTCTAAGGAATGAGTTGCCCAGGGAGCTGCCAGAGGAAGAGGTGACAGCCCAGGCAGGGTGGCATGCCAATAACTTCAGGATTGTTGCAAAGGAACGCCGAGGGCGCACCCAGCCTCCACTATTTACTTAAAGCGTCTCCTTAGCCAGCTCTCCATCAAGTGCTCTGCAGGTCCATCTCATGCTTCCAACCCCTCTGCAAAGGCAGACCCCGTGACCATCCGGGTCTTAAGATGAGGCTGAGTGGTGATGTAACAGGCTCAACCAGACAGGCAGTAAGGAGCAGAGCTTGGAAACGAACCCAGGAGCCAATGAGCCTCACAGCCTGAGCCTCGGAGCACAGCCTGGGTCTCAGCCACTGTCCTGTGGCTCTGTGCTCTCT
Source organism: Onychomys torridus (assembly GCF_903995425.1). Taxonomy (NCBI): domain Eukaryota; kingdom Metazoa; phylum Chordata; class Mammalia; order Rodentia; family Cricetidae; genus Onychomys; species Onychomys torridus. Next base: position 14,626,370 of record NC_050447.1, read on the forward strand.
CTAAATGTTTGGCTGATGTCCTGTGTCCTCAGCAGACATTGAGCAGCTTGAGGGTAGGACCCTCACACCAGACTAACAGAACTCTCCCGAAAGTGCTCCCGAACCCTTGGAAAGACTAGCACAGCAAAGACTCCCGTCTCCTTGGTGTTTGTGCAGCTGTCTCTCCTGCATGGAAGGTACCCATGCCCCTTTTGTTATCTGTGGGCCCCTGTAGCTAGAGTTTTCCTGCCTGGCCCACAGTCAGGACAAATCTCTCTTACCTGCCAGTCCCACAGTCGCTCAGACCCAACCAAGAAAGCACACAGAAACTTACATTGTTTAGAAACTGTATGGCAGTGGCAGGCTTCTTGTTATCTGCTTCTTCTATCTTAAATTAACCCATTTCTGTTAGTCTATACTTTGCCACATGGCTTGTGGCTTACCAGTGTCTTTACATGTTGCTTCTCATGGCGGCGGCTGGCGGTGTCTCTCCAGCCTTCTACTTCCCTGAATTCTCTTCTCTCTTGTCCCGTCTATACTTCCTGCCTGGCCACTGGCCAATCAGAACTTTATTTACACAGAGCGATATCCACAGCACTTCCCCTTTTCTTTTTTTTTTTAAGGAAGGTTTTAACTTTTACATAGTACAATTACATATAACAAAAGAATTATCAAGCAAGAATTACAGTTACAATATTAAAGAAGATATCCTATCTATCTTATATTTGTGAGTCTAAGGTTTTATATCTAACTTATCTTTTATCATAACTGAGGAAATTATAACTATCTAATCTTCAACCACATCAAAGACCTCAGAAGGATATAATATTACCTGAGAACCGGGAGAAGGATGCAAACTACTTTTGGGAGTCTTGCAGGGTAGACAGAGACAGCTGGCAGCCTGGACAGTCACCTAATGTTCCTTTGTAAAGTTGGGGCATTTTTCTTCAGCCCACAGGGCTAGAGTCTCTCGATCACTTCTCTCAGTGTCCTGTAGAATGTCTGGCAGTTTCCTCTGCAAAGCAGGAACCTGAAGGACCATTTTGTCAAGCAAAGCTTAGTGGTCACCTTTCTCTGGGTCCTGCATGTCCAGTCGATCAAGCAGTCCAGGAAAGAACAGTTTCTTACCCAAATGGCTGTTTTTGCCATGGTGAAGATAAGATATGAAGTGTCTTCAATGTCCATCCTTGTCTCTGAAGTGTATCGGTGCTGCCAGGAGCAGACATGTCTCACTGTCCAGAAAGTCTAAATTTTAAAAGTATTTTAAATGCCATATTCTGTAGGTCTTTGAAGTATTTGAAGATTACCTATCTATCTGAAATATGTCTATGTATATCTAGAAGACTTAACTTACATGGCTACGAGTATGATTATCATAGATGACTAATTATTAATCTATTTTTAATTATCCATTTCAATTTAAAATGAGCTATACAAACATAATACCTTAAACACGATTAGAAATATACACACAGTATAACAAAATTAACTTTAAGTTTGTATCAATAGATTAAAATCTATACCAATGTAAAACATTTTAAACAAGTTGTTGCTCTTTAGAAGTAAGTTCCTTAATCTACCCTTTCATCCTATTATATCTGTATCATATCCCCATTTCTTCTTTAGAAAGAGATCTCATTTATAATCAAACTGCTTTAAAGAAAAATATTGGTTTTTCTCTGTCCCACACCAGAGGGCTCTTCTGATTTGGGACACAAGAATCTCTTAACCTTTTCTTTTAGCAATAGAGAAGGAGTGAGCCAATTCCATCTCCAAAGCCAGCTTGATAATTTTGGGAATGTGGGTGTAGTTTCTCTTACTACTTCCTGCTGGAGGGGGGCGCTGTATCTTATGGGGACACAAAGAAAATTTTAGGATTATGGAGTAGTCCATTAGGGTGAACCTCTGAGCCAGTTGCCTTGAAAGCATTCTGGATGTTGGATCATCTGGGCCATGGTGTCATCGGAGACCTTTCAGGTGGTCTTGGCTGATCAAACCTGATGTATCTTAATCTGGAACAAATCCATATAGCCTCTGGCTTTCTGTGGAAACAAAAGTAGAGTCTCTTTTCCAAAGCAACATATCCTTATATCCAAATTTTGAAGTCAAGGTACCTTTAAAATTTACATATTTATTTAACTCAACAGCCTTTACGATCAAATCTTTTTCTGCAGTTAAAAGTCCCAAAGACAAGACAAACCGGATTCTCTGTGTAATATCCATCTTTGTAAGACTGAAATGCCACTGTGGCTGCTGGCTCCACCCACCTCAGCTTCCCAACATGGCAGTGGTACAGTTTACCACCAGCTCTGGGTCTGGAGCCATGTGTACCATCAACTATCAGAAGCAGTTCTATCAAAGCAGTGCATAGCCCAGAAACTTTTTTTCTTTTTTTATACTAGCAAAGGCTAAATCCACCATGCAGCAGAGTAAAGTGCCTCTTGTAGATTCCTCATTTCCGCCACACTGCAGGTCAGACGCACACTCCAGGAACCCGCCATAGTAGCTCAAACTGGCAGGCTGCCGCTAACTTGAGAGAGACAACTAGGAAGCTGTATTTAGCTCCGTTTTAGAATCTTTTTTCTCAGGTTTTAGGTGGAAATTCCTGCCCCACGTTGGGCGCCATTTGTAGCTAGAGTTTTCCTGCCTGGCCCACAGTCAGGACAAATCTCTCTTACCCGCCAGTCCCACAGTCGCTCAGACCCAACCAAGAAAGCACACAGAAACTTACATTGTTTAGAAACTGTATGGCAGTGGCAGGCTTCTTGTTATCTGCTTCTTCTATCTTAAATTAACCCATTTCTGCTAGTCTATACTTTGCCACATGGCTTGTGGCTTACCAGTGTCTTTTCATGTTGCTTCTCATGGCGGCAGCTGGCGGTGTCTCTCCAGCCTTCTACTTCCCAGAATTCTCTTCTCTCTTGTCCCGCCTATACTTCCTGCCTGGCCACTGGCCAATCAGAACTTTATTTACACAGAGTGATATCCACAGCAGACCCCCTCTTTTGCAAGCTCAGCCCAGCATCACCCCAGCTTAGCTTCTCTGCCTGACTTTGTCCAAGTCTTCTCTAGATGCCACAGTCCCCTGTTCCAGTCAGGCGGAGGGTCTTCAGTCAGGAAGCACATTTGAGTGTGTGTCTGTGCATTTGGATGTCTGTGTACATGTGTGTACACATGTGAATGTCTGTATCTGTGTTCATGTGTATCTGCAAGTGTGTGTGTGTGTGTGTGTGTGTGTGTGTGTGTGTGTAGAGAGAGAGAGAGAGAGAGACAGAGACAGAGACAGAGACAGAGACAGACAGAGAGAGACTGATTATTTATGTGAGTGAGACTCTTTTGGGTCATTTGTTTCTGTTTTCCCATTTCAAGGTGAGTGTGTAGAAAGAAAAGAAACTGTGGAACATTCATTGAGGACCTCCACCCACCCCCCACTCCACCCCCACACCTATGCATAGGTATGTCCGTGTATGTGTCTATACCTGTGTATGTCTGCGCATGAGTGTATCTGTGTCTGATCATGTGTGTCTCATAGACAAGCCAGATCAAGGCTCTTGGGGGTGACTTATTTCTATTTCCTTACCCTGATGTGCACACACAAAGAGAAAAGGCCTGGGGAACATTCACTGAGGACCTCATCCACCCCACGCAGACAGACAGACAGACAGACACACAGACACACACACACACACACACACACACACACACACACACACACACACCAGGATTTGGATGTGTCTACCTGGCTGCCTTTGATCATAGGCCCTGCTCTTTCTGTATTTAGTATTCCTCTTAGTATTTCTTCCAGTGGATAAAATTCCTGTCTGTGACTGATACCCTGGGCATCACTTTATCTGACCACTTCACATTAGTCAAGATTCACCTTTGCTGCTCACCAATGGTCTTGAAAAGATGCTTCAACTCCTTTTATTGATCCTCGCCTCTGAAAATTTGGGTGCCATTAGCCCAGTCCCATGGGAACTCCATAAAGACCACAGAAGCTGCTGTGCCGACCATTCTGGGTCCAGAACCTGGTGCCAAGTTGGTGCTGAATACACGGGGCTCCTATCATCATGGTCACAGAGACATACAGCACAGCCTGCCTGCTGATGACAAACACAGACACTTACACCTGACAGTTTGGGGGGGGGGGGGTCTTCCATTCCCGCCTCTTCCCATCCACGTGCCTGGTGAGAACTGGAAAGAGAAAGGAGGGGTGAGCAAGAGGAGGCAGAGGTCAATGCCCTTGTGCCAGCTGTTCATTCTTGGAGAACCCCAGGGCTGCCCTGGAACATCAAAGACATCTGATCCCCCTGCCCCCCAAATCCAATGTATATTGCTTGCACATATATATTACACATTATTTTTTCACAGCATAGCCCTATTGCTTCATGAGATTCTTAAAAGGCCTCTTAGGACCCAAAGAACCAAAGTCTAAACCACCAGCCATATTTTACAGAGAGGAAAGGGGAAGCGTCCCTGAGTACAGATGTCAAGCAGAGTAGGGCCCAGGGCCTGGTGTCCTAGTTCTCAGGCCAGGGTTCCAACCATCTCTCAGATCAGCCTACAAGAGTATGGTATCAGGAGAGGACAGCCAGAAGTTGAGGCCCTGATGAGGGCAGCCTGGATGTCACCACTGCAGGAGAGGACTAAAGGTGGGGGACCTGGAGCCCTGGGAACCTACTTTGGTGACAAGAAGTCATTGACTGACCACTGATGCTGCTCCTGTGAGCTTTCTGGAAAAGAGCCTGGGTGATGGCAGAATACCAGAACAAGAGAGCTGGCAGGGGATGCCTATATGATAAAGCATAGGTCCAAAGTAATTGGAGTAGTGGGAACAGGCTACAGCTAGTGGTAAAGAGAAAGGAACAGTTAGGAAACTTCTGGAAGGGTTTTCAGGGGCATTGGAAGATAATGGCCATGCCAGTGGTAATATACTTTAGGTTTAAAGTGTTTACAGTTTATTTTATTATTTTGTGTTTATTGATGCTTTGTCTGAATGTATGTCTGCACCATGTGGTTGCAGTTTCCATGGAGGCCAGAAGGGGGCATCGGGGTCAGATCCCCCTGGAAATGGAGTTATAGGTGTTTGTTAGTACCATGTGGGCACTGGGAACTGAACCCCATTCCTCCGGAAGAGCAGCCATTGCTCTTAACCACGTGGTAAAAACCTTATACAAGATCAGAAGAGCCCATGCGAGCTTTAACCAGAGGAGACAGTGCTAATAGCAAGTGTGTGGGATTCATCTGTGGGCGTGATCTAGTCACCATTTCAGTGTGCCTTAATAGTCACACACAGGGTCTAAAACTGGACATGAGTGCAGGTTTTTAAACTTTCAGTTTGATGTGTTAATAATGCATAAAAAATGTGTGTCCATATTCAGAAAAATAAAATGCAAGAGTGTGTGGTTTGTTGGCTTTTAGATTTATACACAGCTTTAGGTTTAAACAGTTTTTTAAAAAGGTTAAATGAAGTTTCAGAGAGTTAAATCACCTCTCCAGAGGTTTAGAGTACACTTGAGTGACAGTGCAGTGTCTGTTCTTCTGGGCGTGGCTCAGCTCAATTCCCATGTCCTTGTGACTTGAAACGCTCCTCCCCATTTAGGGTGGATTTAGGATTTGAGTAGATTTTTTTGTTTGTTTGTTGTTTGTTTGTTTGTTTGGTCTGGTTTTTCTCGGGGTCTAGTCTGGACTTAGTCTTGTTCTGCGTCCCACCTGCCTCCCTCCTGATCACACACCCAAGCTCCTCCATCAAAGCCATGGGTACTCATTCTCCACCCAACCCCCTAAGGCCAGAGCAGCAACAGTGATCTTAGTCCTGATTAGAGAGGCTGGTGTGACATGGTGCCTAGCCCACGCAGGTAGGGTGCTTAGTTGGCACTTGGCAGCTCCACTGATCCATTCTTGTCCCATTTTGTCCGACAACTGTCAGCCACGCTTTCTGTACCACCTGTCCACACAGACAGTGCCCGAAGGAGCACAGCCGGGCTCTATCAAGGCCTTTCTGCATCAGATTCCTCTCCTGATCAGTCTCCATCCTGCCAGGTCTAGTTCTCTGATCTTCTAACCACTTCACAGTTCCTGTCCCCTAGGAAAGTCTCAGCCTCCTGCCTCCTTCTTCCAAAATGCTCACATCAATAGAATCTCGTGTTGTGTGGTCCATTCATTTGCTGCTCACATCAATAGAATCTCGTGTTGTGTGGTCCATTCATTTGCTGCTCACTCGCTTGCTCTCCTCCTCCTTCCTTCCCCACTCTTCTTTTTTTTGCGAGAAGGGTCTTGCTAATGTTGCTGACAATGATCTAAACTTCCTCCTCAAATTCAGGCTCCTTCCATTTCTGCCCCTGAATGCTGTATTACAGGTGTATGCCACCACATCTAGTCTATGTGCTTTTTCTGAGCTGTAGATTTGAGCCCATTGACTTCCAATCTTTTCTTCCGGGTCATTCATTCCTTCCCATTCAGCCACCTACCAAAGCACAGCTTTAACATCTGCAATGACTGTGCCAGAGATGAGGCCAACTTCAGGAACACCTCAGTCCTCCAGGGTTTCATAACTGATAAAACTAATGGCAGCCACCACCACAATCACCTTGCTAAGAATGTCACCAACGTTGTGGGACCACATCTGCACTCTGGGATGATGGCGTATTCTTCGCTGTTTCATGGTAACGTGAGCTATATCTCTGGGGTAGGACGCTGGGTCATATGGTTAATTTCATAAGAAACTGCCAGAGTTTTCCCAAGTGCTGGTAACATTTACACTCCCACCAGTGAAGCATGACAGTTCCCATTGCTTCACGTTGTTTTTGACATTTAGTGATGACTCGTTTTTAATGTTAGCCATTTCAGTGGGTGTGAAGTAGGCTCTTCCCATCACTGTAATTTGAGTCTCTCTGATAACAAATGATGCTGAACACCTTTGCATGGGCTTCCTCACGTATCTCCCTTTATGATGTGGCGCTTTTGAGTCTTTTGCTCGTGAGAGGAATGGTTCTTTTAATTATTGAGTTAATGTCTTTCCAGTATGTGGCTTCCCTTCCTTCCTTCCTTCCTTCCTTCCTTCCTTCCTTCCTCTCTCTCTCTCTCTCTCTCTCTCTCTCTCTCTCTCTCTCTCATTCTTTCCTTCTTTCTTTCCATCTTTTAAGTGTCTTTTGATTTTTAATTTAGGTAAAATCAAGTTTTGGTGATTTGCACTTTCAAGATCCTGTCTAAGAATATCCCCCCAAGTCAGAACCATGAAGGCAGTCCTGAGCTTGAGATTTTAGTGTTTACATCTAGGCCTCCTTAGGTTGCACAAATTGAATCCTATACAGTGAGAGGCAGGACTCCCCATGGAGTTATCCAGCTGTCCTAACACCATTTGTTGAAATCTCTGTTGTCACATTAAATTTCCTTGAGACACATTACAAAAAAATCAGTTAACCTTGGGTATGTAAATTCTTAATTGTATTTAATTGTTCTGCATATCTGTCCTTATGCTGATATTACACTGTCCTGACTTTTTAGCTTTTTAGTAAATCTTTAAATTAGATAGTATGAGCCCGCCAGCTTTTTTTAAAAAAAAATTGTTTTTAGCACTATTGATCCTTTGTTTTGTCATATAAATTTCAGAATGAAATTACTAATTGCATAAAGAAGTTAGTGTTTTTATAGGGTTTCAATTTAATATATACACCAAGTTGTCATGTTAAGAATATGGGTCTTCCAGGGCTGGGACTACAGCTCTGGTGATAGAGGATTGGCTAGCATGCATGAAGCCCTGGGTTCAATCTGGAGGACCTAAACTGGACTTGGTGGTCCATGCCTGTAATCCCAGAAGGATAAAAATTTCAAGGTTATCCTCTACTACATAATGAGTTCAAGACCAGCCTGGGCTACATGAGATAGAAAGACAGAGAAATAGAAAGATGGAAGAAGGGAGGGAGGGAGGGAGGGAGGGAGGGAGGAGAGAGAGAGAGAGAGAATTTAAATATTCCAGTTTTTGAACATTATATATCTCCATCTATTTAAATCTTTAATTTATCTCAGGAACATTTGATGACCTTTAGTGTAAAAGCTGTATTTTATGCAAAGTGTGCTGCCACACGTCTTTCAGATGAAATTGTTCTTAAATGTATTTTCCCAATTCTTTCCTGTAGGTTTTTCTATATTGATTGTGCATTCTTTGATGTTACTGTCTTCACTTATTTCTTGGACCTGCAGCAATGGTCCTGCCTGAGGCACCCTAAGACAGTCTCTGCAGAAGTCTCCACTCAGGGGAAGAAGGCATTTATGACTTTAGTTACCTAAAACAAGTTCAGGACAATTCAGTCTGAAACAGTTGGAGTTGATCAGGAAGAGGTTTTAGCATAGATTTGAGTGGATATCAGTGCTCAGGAAAAGGATACCATGCACCCAAGGGTAGATGTAGGCTTCTCAAGAGATAGTTGAGTTTACCCAGGGGTGGGTGTAGGCTTCCTGAGAGACAGTTGAGTTTACCCAAGGGTGGGTGTAGGCTTCCCGAGAGACAGTTGAGTTTACCCAAGGGTGGGTGTAGGCTTCCCGAGAGACAGTTGAGTTTACCCAGGGGTGGGTGTAGGCTTCCCGAGAGAGAGTTAAGCTTAAGTGTTTCTACAGTGACCACACATGTGATTTCAGTGGCTTTTTAAATGCAACTCTATCCTTTTTTGTAGATGAGGTTATAGGGTAGATTCTGAGGTACATTAGAAAGGGTGACCTGTGAGGAAGCCAAATCCTAGATCACAGGGCTAGCATGAGAAGCTAAGATGCTCTTATTAAAAATAGATGGACATTGTCTTGGAAGATTCCTAGGAAGTTATAAGTTTACATCAGGGAAAGGAGTAAGGTCACATTCCAAGATCATGCACACTCAGGCTTTAAGCACTGACTTCTGGATATTCAAAATATCTCCATATAGAAGGAGTATTGTCTCTAAGTAAGCTATCTTTGTAGCAAATGTTAATTGTGCTAGAGATTTTTTACTTGAAAGATATTTTTCCTCAATATATTCTGATCATGATTTTTCCTTCCCCCAACTCATCCCAGATCCTTTTCCTCTTCACCTCCCCAACTCTGCACCCTTTCTTTCTGTTTCTTTTTTAAAACCAACCAAACAACCACACACACACAAACCTCACAAGAATCTCTCTGTCTCTGTCTCTGTCTCTGTCTCTCTGTCTCTCTCTCTGTCTCTGTCTCTGTCTCTCTCTCTCTCACACACACACACACACACACACACATACACACACACACACACACACACATACACACACACACAAATGCACAATAAATAAATAAAGCCACAAAACAAAACAAAAAAACCACAAATAAGTAAAAGACCAATAAGAAAAAATATCGCCAGGTCAAGGGGGGGGGGGGAGAGAGAGAGAGAGAGAGAGAGAGAGAGAGAGAGAGAGAACTGAGTTCATTTTGTATTGGCCTTCTACTACTGAGCTCACTCTGCATGGGGCCTACTCTGAAGTGTGGTTAAATATACCCAGTGAGATTCCAACAAAGAAAACTAATTTTTCCTTTGCAAGTGGGTGTCAATTGCATATAACTTGTTGGTTAGGAGTAGGAGCCCCTGTCCATTCCAGCTCAGCACTAGGAACCTGTGTAGGCCCTATGGATGGTGCCACAGTCTCTGTGAGTCCATAAGAGTCCTGCTCTGTCTGGAGCACATTGTTTCCTTGCTGTTGTATGTTGTGGGGTACTTGTACACTGTATGAAGATGTATTTGCTGTGACTGGTTTAGTAAAGGCTCAATGGCCATTGTTAGGCAGGAAGTATAGGAGGGATTTCTGAGGAGAGAGAGGAGGAGGAAGAACCTAGGCACATGAGAGAGATTTGAGACACAGAGGAAGCAGGATGGGTGGTACATGACAGAACACAGATGAATAGAAATGGATTAATTAAGTTATAAGAGCTAGTCAAAAACAAGCCTAAGCTAAGGCCAAGCTTTCATAATTAGTCTCCATGTCATTATTTGTGAGCTGGTGGCCCAAAGAAAAACCCAACTAAAGTCATCCATCACCTCTGGCTCTCAACAATCTTTCAGCTTCTTCTTCCTCATAGTTCCAAGAACCCTCATTCCCATGAGCTGCAATTCTTGATTCTCATCGGACAACGGACTGTAAAGGACTTGGGAGTGAGTGGCTCCTTTTGCTTTCCATGTCCCTGGAATCATTTTCTTCTTTTTCTTCTTGCTTTCAACATCCCCCTCAGTTAGCATAATGCTTTTTGGAAGTTATCCATAATGTTACATACACAGAAATTTATGCTTTTTTTTCCTGAGCAGACTTAAGCTGGTAATGGAAAGAGAGGTGGTCAGCAGAGGGTCAGTTTGAGCCATTAATAACATCCAGGCTCTTTCCATTGGGACACACTGTCAACTAGGCTGCTATGAATCTTGGTGTATAAATATTAGTTTTCTTTCCATGGGTAAATATTTAGGAGTAGAATTGTTTAGTCACAGAACAAATGGACTTTTTGTTTGTTTCTTTCTTTCTTTTAATTTCACAAAAAGTTTCTGGAGCTTTTTCAAAGTTACTGTAACATTCCTAATTTACATTATTACTAATCAATCATATATGAGTCCCAGCTACTCTGTATGGTTCCAAAATTGAGTGCCAGCATACTCTTCCCTTGAAGTATTTGTGCATCTCGTAGTTCTAATTTTTAATGGTGAGGATGCTTCATGTACTAACTGGCTAATTATGTATCCCCTTTCATAAAATATCCTTTAAAATCTCCTACCTAAAACTTTGGATAGTTTTTTAAACAATCAACTTGCAGCCAGTCTTTTACACTTGGCTGCCACTGTGTTGTGAAATGCTTTCAAATGGTCTTTCCTGTGGCTGTGCTTTTTCACCGGTGCCTTTGAATGATCACTTCTCATTTTGATAGTGTCCAGCTTATCACACTTGTGTTGCTGCTTGTGACCCACTTAAGAATCCCAAACGTACCCAAATCATGTTGGCTTTGTTCCCTCCCAAAATCATTGTGGTTTTATATTTTACAGAGTGAGGTTGTTTTTTTTTTTCCACACCACATCTGCTTGTTTCTATACCATTTGCTGACAAGCATTCCTTTCCCACTGAAAATCTTTACACATTAGTCTAATGTCAATTGACTATCTAAATAGTGGTTGCAAATATCAAAAAACAAAAAACAAAAACAATGCCACCTTTTTTACTCGCTCTTCCTCTGATTGGACATTTTCTATTGAACGTCTTCACGTTCACTGACCCTTGACTCTAGATTGCAGGCTGTTGTTCACTCCAGCTCTGAGGTATTCATTATGGTAGTGTAATTTCGGTTTCATTATTTCCATTTGAGTCCTTTTTGTGGCTTCCATCTCTCCACTGGAATCCCCCCATCTCTTTCCCATCATGCCTAGCTGCTCTGGTGAGTCCTTGAGCACGTTTGTAATAGCTATTTTAGGGGCCTTTTGTTAATTCCAGTGTCTGCACCACCTGAGCATCTGTTGACTACTGCTGTCTAGATTACAGGTCACATTTCCTGCCTCGGTCATCTGGCAGTGTTTGATAGTGCGGTGGGCACTGTGAATGACACCCGGCAGGGGGTTTGTAGCCTGTTGTTTTCCTTTAAAAGCTGTAAGTTTTGCTTTTGTGGTCGTCTAAAATGCTGGTGCCTATTCACAATCTGATTATGGCTTTTTTCCCCTAGGACTGGTCTATTTCAGATTCATCACTGCTCATAAGCTATGGCCCTGATTCTCAGCAGTGGTTTTCAGCTGAGGGTGACTTGCCACCTCCTGTGGCATTTTGCAAGGTCTAGGGACCTTAGGCTGTCCTAAAAGGGGACAAGTGTTATTGGTAACTAATGAGTGGAGCATAGGGCTAAAGCTAGACTTCTGAAAAGCACAGAACACCCCCACCCCAACAAAGCAATTATCTGTAAATTGCCTGGAGTGCTAAGTTTGAGAAACCCAGTGGGAAAGGGGACTTCTTGCTTCTGGGCATAGCCCTTACTCCTAAGGCACAGCCTTTATGCCGCCATTTTTATTTGGGGTGGGGCAAAGAGATGAGATCTTCTTATGTAGACCTGGCTTGCTGCACACTTCTACTCTTCATGTCTCAGCCTCGGGAGCACAGGAGTTACATGTGTGTGCAGCACAGTGAGCTCTGCCCTCCCCTCCCCCCCCCTCCCCTCCCCTCTCCTCTACTCTCTTGTTCCCCTCCCCTCTCTTCCTCTTTTTTTGTCATGCTGGGAATCACACCCAGGACCACATATATGCCACTGAGCCACATCTGGCCCTTCTGTGGTGTGACTGAGGTGTGCACCAGCACTTCTCCAGCCTCACAGACCTGAGGTGTCTGGTCTTCCCACTTAGGTTTTAAGCACTCAGCAATGGCTCTGCCAGGATTTCACCAAATCCTGTGGGGTGTGCCCACTCTGGTTGCTGGGGACTCTTTTCTCTACAGCTATCCTGTCCTACATTTCCAGTCACTTCAGCAGCCCAAACTCAGTTCAGCTCAGTGGACTTCTGAGCCTAGCCTGAGGCAGTCCTCTTTGGTCAGTCTTCTGGGTGGGAAACCTGAAAACACAGGTCTTTCTCCTTGTGGTTGTCCTTCTCTCAGAGACCTCTGTTCTACCTGTTCTGGGTTGCTAGGTCATCTGGAGGGATTCTACAAGTTGGTCTGGGGAGTGACCTGGGAATTCCCATCTAGAATCCCCTGAGAGACATCAATTCAGCCCTGAAGGTGAAACTGACTATTCTATGTCATAGAGAGACAAGGGTACTCCTCCCCTTCGGTAAGTCCCCAGATGCCTGTCTTGGATTGCACTGTGAATATGCTGCTTTGGTGGGGATGGAGGATGGGGATCTTCACTTCAACACAACACACACTAAAGCAGCAGAGCTGGAGAAGATAATTGTGAATGGCCCATTTTGCAGAGGGGCAATGTAGGACCCAGAAAGACCTCAAACTATCTTTCCCATGGCAGAACCAGGCCAGCTGGGTTTAAGGAACATCAGTGAAGACACAATGGAGACATGTGACTATGAAGTACTTTGTGTAGAGTGTTCTGGGATCTCCCTCTGCTTGTCAGCCATCTTAGTCACTTTTCTATTGCTCTGATAAGACACTATGACCAAAGCAAATTATAAAAGAAAGTAATTTGGGGCTTACAGTTCCAGAAGGTTAGAGTTCGTGACCACCATGGTAGGGAGCCTGGCAGCAAACAGGCAGGCATGCCACTGGAGCAGTAGCTGAGAACTCAGATCTTTATACACAAGTAGAAGCAGAGAGAGCTAACTGGGAATGTCATGGGTTTTTGAAACTTGAAAGTCTATACTCAATGACACACCTGCTCCGCAAAGCCACACCTCTTAATTCTTCGCAAATAGTTCCACCAACTAGAAACCAAATATTCAAACATATGACCCGATAGGGGCTACTCTCATTCAAACCATTATATTCTGCTCCCTAGACCCCATAGGCTTGTATCCATATCATAATGAAAAATGCATTCAGTCCAACTTCAAAAGTCCCCACAGTCCTTCACATTCTTAACACGGTTAAAGAATCCGAGTCTCTTCTTAGACTCAACTGAGACTTACCAATGTTTTCAATGATCTCTACAAGGTGACCCAGTCTAGAATGAAATAGCAGGTTCATAATTCACCCCAGACAATCGAAAAAGTTCAGTTCTCAAAGTTACAGAAGTCTTACACCAACCACAGTAATAACAGCTGTTGGTCTAAAGTTTATGAGTTCCCACTAGTTTGGTTTGGTTGTCTCTGTAGGTTTCCCCATCATGATCTTGATGGCCCTTGCTCATAGAATCCCTTTTCTCTCTCTTTGACTTGGAATTCTGGAGCTCAGTCTGGTGCTTGGCTGTGGATCTCTGCATCTGCTTCCATTAATTACTGGATGAAGGTTCTATGATGACAGTTATGGTATTCACTGATCTGATTACTGGGGTAGACCAGTTCAGGCACCTCCTCCACTATTGCTAGTAGTCTAAGCTGGGGTTATCCTTGTGGATTCCTGGGAACTTTCCTAGCACCCAGTTTCTCCCTATCCCCATGATTCTCCCTCTATCACAGTATCTCTTTCATTGCTCTCCCACTCCATCCCTGTTCCAACTCGGTCATCCCATTCCCTTATGTTCCCATCCCCTATCCGCTACCCTCCATTGACCCCACTCACCCCCAGTTTGCTCATAGAGATATCATCTATTTCCCCTTCCCAAGGTGATCCATGTGTCCCTCTTATGGTCCTCCTTGTTAACTAGCTTTTCTGGAGCTGTGGGTTGTAGTCTGGTTATCCTTTGATTTACACCTAGTAGTCTGATCAGTTCTTAACATATAACTCTTTGGAAGACAGGGTCGATCCATTAACAGGAAACAGACAGATGCTCTTTCATCTGAGCTCTTTGTATAAAGCACGGTGGATGTGGACCAACACTGGAGGATCTGAATGAATAAATGTTAAAATGACTTATGTTATTTACTATTCTCATTGTGGTGATTAAAATCACCCACATGTACAACTTGGGAGGGCTTTTGGCCCATGGTTTCACATTGTTCAATCCTCCATCTCTTGGCCCCATTTTACAGAACATCAGAGTGGTAGGAGCCTGTGCTGGAGGAGGCTCTTCATCTCATACAGACAGGAAGCAAAGAGGAGCATACAGGAAAAGGAAAAGACAAGAACCAGCCCAAGGCCATATGTCAATGAACTGCCTCCTCCAACCAGACCCATCTCCTACTTTTCATACCTTTTATATCACAAATCCATCAGTGGACCAGTTTCTTTCTTACACCAGAGCCCTTATGATCTATAGTCCATGGAAAGGTACTAACAGATACATCCAGAGCTTACCTGACTCCCTAGATGTTTCTTAGCCCATTCAAATTGCCAATCAGAATTAAGAGTTTAATATTTTCACAAAACTCTGTAGACCCACATTTCACTCTTAAATCAAAATTTTCTCCATAATTCTTGGGATCTTAACCAACATCCTCTAACTTATTTCCTAGATCCTCTTCCCTGTCCCATACCTTTGCAGGAACACCACCTTCTAGTGTATGTCAAACACACTGAGCAGCTCCCGACCCCAGCCTCTCTGGGCACACTCTACCTTAGCATGGAATCCACTTTCTCCCATGTCTTCCACCACGGTTCAGCATCACTTACACTTCTTGGTTGGAACATCATCTCTTTGGTAAGGCTTTCCCAGTCCACCATTCTAAAAGAGCACTCAGTGTCTTTTGTCTTCTATCCAGTGCAGCCCATGTTTATTTGTCTGTGCATTAGGGATCTTAACAGTACAAAATGGCTGTAAGAATTAAATGAAGTAATTGATATAAAATGCCTAACACAAGGCCAGTCTATAATGAGTACTTAATAAATATTTAATAGTGTTGATGTTATTATATTCTATTCCTCCAGCCACCCTCATTTTGCAGTTTCTGTTCTGGCCAAATCTAATTTCAAGGGGTTCACAGCATACTTAAACTGGGGGCTCTTTTACTGCAGCAGAGTTAAATAGTGAGAATGAGAGGCTGGGGATGTGGCTCAGTGGTAGAACACTTACCCAGCATGTGAAAGAGCTGGCTTTAATTTCCTTTCACAAAAACCAAAGGAAAAAGGAAATGAAGGAGGCAAGGGGACACCCGAGATAGAAAGACCACCTCGCAAGATCCAAGTCCTTGTGATTCCCAGAGCCCTTCCAACATTGCCATTAGGTCCACACACCTTTACTTAGGTGTCTCTGAAAGCATTCCCTTCATAGATGATGCAGATGAAACGCAGAGAAGCCAAATGCTTGACAGAAGACTTTACAGCCCGAGAAAGGACGGGAAAGGAACTCAGATGCCCAACAGAAAGAGAGCTGATGCTCCTGAAGAAGCTTTTTCAATGAGAAGCCAAGTCTCCTTGGTGGGATCTCACTTTCTTTCCCAGAGCTTCTGCCAAAGCAGAGCCATACAGGGGCGCAGGCAGGTGATCAACTATGGATTCTCTCTCCCGGGGCTACAGGACTGGGTGTATGCGCTTATATTCCTCAGACCAATTTGGTTCTGTGTCAATAGAAACGTATTTAATATTGGCATTTTCCCTTCTTTGAAAAGTCGTGTTATTTACTGACTGTATTGATTGCAGTCATGTTTATACTGGCAGGAATGTAATTTATCTCATTGGAGTCATCTGTGTGGAAGTAGCAAGGTCCTAGTGGAAGCCAAGATATTTGCTGGTTTGCAGCAGCCCATCTTTATTTGCCAACAATGTCTCTCATCAAAGACCCTATATCTGAATAGTATGAGATGAATATAAGCATGTAGATAAGGGGGGACAGTCAGAAGGCCGAGAAGACATAATTCTAAGTTTCTCAGGAGGCAAAGACCTCAAGGGAAGAATAGAGTAGAACCTGTGCTTTAGATGAGGATGTGGGTGGGTCCTCATCACAGGGTCTGTCCAGCAGAAGGCCACCACTGGAGTGAGTCATGCTCTGAAAAGAGGAAGGCACAGCTAGATCTCTACACAGTCCCGTGAAGTAAAGAACCTATATTTATGATTTTGCATCCTCAAATACAGCAAAAAGCCTGTACAACCCAACAGTGTGAGAGTTGCTCTAAGTATTAACATATAAAATTATACAGAAACCATCTTCAGAGTTAGTTCCCAGCTGGCTCCCAGTCATTCCTGGCTAACCATGTTTTGAACATTCTTTCAAAGTTCATATATTAGATTATTTCTTGTTTTCTTTTTTTTTTTTTTTTTTCAAGACAGGGTTTCTCACTGTAGCCCTGGCTGTCTTGGAACTCTCTTTATAGCCCAGGCTGGCCTTGAACTCAGAGATCAGCCTGTTTCTGCCTCCTGAGTGCTGGGATTAAAGGCGTGCATCACTATGCCCTGCTCACTTATTAGATTCTTAATTCCTGATGCAAAAGTGCTGGAAAGTGGAGCCTGGTGTAGATGTTTGCATTATGAAGATCCCACCCTTACAAGTCTATTAATGGTAGTAATAGTGGATTATGGATTATAAAAGGGCTGGTAGCCAGGGGTGACATCGCCTCTGCTCTCATCTTTTCCTCATATTCCCCCTTCCCCTCCTTTCCTTTCCTCTCCCCTCCTATCCTCCCCCTTCATCCTTCAGTCCCTGCTTCCCCCTCCCTTCTGGTCTCCCCTGCTTCCATGGGATAATACAGCAAGAAGACCCTTCAAGTAAGAGACCCTCAATCTTAGACTTCCAAACCTGTAAAATGGCAAAGACTAACCTCTTCATAAATTACCCTCTCCCAAGTATTCTACTGCAGCAGCAGAAAATGAACTATGAAAAACTGGTACCCAGAACACATACCTGAACACACAGAGGTAGCTGTGGACCTGGTCATGAGTCATAACAGAGAATATGAAAGGACAAGTTCACGAGTGGAGATGAACAGCATTCTGTGGAGGGCTCAAAAAAAAGACAAAAGCCCCAGAAATGGTGTAGCCTTCTTATGGTTTACCTCAGTGGTCTCAGTGGAAACAGTGGCAGACGGGGGATCAGTGAGGGCTGTTGTGAACTCTGGTACAAGCAAAGAGACCTGCTGCTGGAGCATAGCCCATCTCTCATCTGTTGCTAGTAACTTTTAGAACTCTGTGGAAGGCAGAGCAAGCCAGGATGGGTGAGGGTATAGTAGGAGAATCTGCCATGCACCACAGCATCCATGACGCTGTGTGAATTTTTCGGCTTTGTGTAATAGAATGAGCAAGGGAGAAATGATGCCGAGTTGGATTTACAATGAAAGGGAAGCTGAACTGAGGTATCTGGGGAATGGTTCATCTGGATTTATAAAAAGGGGAAAAAGTGTGTTTGAGGGAAAATACTAAGGACAGAGCCAAATGACAGTTGTCAAAGAAATAATGTAGGTAGGACAAAGTCAAGTGCTGTTCATTAGGACAATGAGAGAAAGACCCTGAAGTACTTCAAGTATCTTGGAGGCTAGGATCATGAGGGCGTGATTTCTAGAAAGCATTTCCAGTGTAAAAATGCCCGGGGACTCTGCCCTCTGAATTCCTTCACAGATATCATTGGCCACAATATGACTCAAGTGAGTCCATGTGCAGCTTGACTCGCTGCTCTGGAAGGCACAAGCTCTAAACTTTGAAGTTTCTATATTGTACTACGTCTGCAGGTGTCAAACCCAAGCCTGGTGAGGCCATGGCAGCATCCATCTGGATCTCAAAGGATGTTGCAAATGGTTTGGTGGTCCAAGCCACCACTGAGAGCTCTTCCTAGGATGGGCCTGACAGCAACAGAGAAGAGGGGGTGGAGCAGCCCCAGGCCTACAGAACTATACAGCCATGGCTGTTCAGCTCTAGCTGGGAAAGCTGCATTCGTGGGACATTGAAGTATGAGAACTGCTGGTGGCCGAAGCCCAGTAAAGTCACCTGGAGTGGGGGGCAGGGGGAGCTTGAAGCCATGGAGCCCACACCCCTGCCCTATGAACCAAGTATGTGGACCACAGGGGCAAAGGAGATTGCTCTCCTGTTGTAGAATATTGCTTGAAGATGTGTTACATTTGTTTATACTGTGGAGTACTTGTTTAATGATGCAAAGAAGTGTTGTGTTTGTTGATGTTGTATTTGTTTAACTCTGTGAAGCTGTGTGACTTTGACTGTCTAAAACAGATTGGTCTAATAAAGAGCTGAATGTCTAATAACAAAGCAGGAGAAAGGATAGTCTGGGATGCCAGGCAAAGAGAATAAATAGGAGGAGAAATCTTGGAAGAGGAGATCAAGAAATGAGAAAAGGAGGGAGGAAGATGC
The DNA here is from genome assembly GCF_903995425.1 of Onychomys torridus. Classification (NCBI taxonomy): domain Eukaryota; kingdom Metazoa; phylum Chordata; class Mammalia; order Rodentia; family Cricetidae; genus Onychomys; species Onychomys torridus. The sequence continues at coordinate 14,645,134 of NC_050447.1, forward strand.
CAGGAGCCAGCCACCCAGCCACCCTGCCAGCCAGCCAGCCAGCCACCCACCCAGCCAGCCAGCCAGCCAGCCACCCACCCACCCAGCCAGCCAGCCACCCACCCAGCCACCCACCCAGCCAGCCACCCAGCCAGCCACCCAGCCAGCCACCCACCCAGCCAGCCAGCCACCCAGCCAGCCACCCAGCCAGCCACCCACCCAGCCAGCCACCCAGCCACCCAGCCACCCAGCCACCCAGCCACCCAGCCAGCCAGCCATGGGGTAAGAAGTAAAGAAAAGTTACACAGAAATAGAAAAAGGTAATAGCCCAGAGGCAAAAGGTAGATGGGATAATTTAAGAAAAGCTGGCTAGAAGCAAGCCAAGCTAAGGCCAGGCATTCGTAAGAAGCAATAAGACTCCGTATGTTTGTTTGGGAGCTGGGGGGCAGCTTCCCCAAAGAACAAAGAGCCAAAGAGAAATAAAAACCAATGACATGCTCCATCTTTATCTGCTGGGTTTTGGACTTCCCTCGGGCCGGTTGTTTCTTCCTTGCCTGCTTCTCCCTTTGGAACGGCAATCCTAGGTCTGCCCAACCTCAGGTTGAATTTGAGACCCTCTCCCATTTTATTTTGAGTTGATGCTGGAACAAGTTTGGGGACATATAAAGATGAAATTAATGTTTCTATCAGATAAGAGGCACATGAATTTGAGGGGCCAGAGGTCAAAGCTCTAGTTTGCATACCTTACTCCAAAATTTGCATATTGGAAACTTAAGCCCAGTGTTAGTGAGTTTTCCATTTCTGTGACAAAATGCCTTAGACAATCATCTTAGAGAGGAAAAAAAAATTGTTTTGGTTCATAGTTTCAGAGCCAAGATAACTGTCTTCAGGCCTATGGCAAGGCAGAACACTGAGGTAGGGAACTCAGGGGAGAAGAAACCTGCTCACTCCATGGTAACCAGGAAACAGAGAGAGCATCAGGGGCCAGATCCCAATTTCCCATTCAGGGACAATTCCCCTGTGACCTAACTCCTTTCCACTAGGTATCACCTCCTAAAGGTTCTAGAACCTCACCAAAGTGGCATTAGCTGAAAACCAAATCCCTAGTGTGTTTAAAATCCAAACCACAACACTCTCCATGCAGAAGTGATGGGGAGGAGGCAGCACCTAATGGGTGCTGAGGAGGCCATGAGACTGCCCCCTTTATTGATATTGATTATAAAAGGGCTTGGCAGTCCAACTTCTAGCATGAATGAAGGTGAGCTGGGAGTTATTCATAGTTGATGATTGCTGAGAGAGGGGGAGACACTCTCCTTTGGGGACATGTTCCCCCTTACGTCACCAGTGCCCTGGTGGATAGCCCCACACCCATGTACAAATGGGCAGCACTGGTTGGATTCACGGAGTTATTAAAGACGAAAAGAATGGGGGCATGAAGTTTGGAGGGTGGTGGGATTGGGTCACTAGAGGGAGCTGGAGGGAGGTGGTAGCAGGTGGATATGATCAAAATACATTATACAAATCATGGGATTTTCAAAAATAAATAAAATATTAAAAACTGAAAATAAAAGAGCTTGAAGGTGTGATCTGGAACTCTTGTCTCTCATCCTGACCATAACTTCCTGCCGGGAGATGGCACAACCAGGGCCTTAAAGAAGACGCCAGAATCTTGGTATTGCAGCACTCCAGACTCCAGTAACTTCTTGGGAAATTATTACCACACAAAATAGACTAAGACAATGCTTATGCAGAGCCAATGCCTCCTGCCCTGAATCTGTCTCGGTTACAGGAAGAGCAATTTAGTAGAAAGACAGAAACAAGATGTGTCACCAAAATGGCCACACTTTGGACATGCGTGCTTCCCACACTCCTAAGCTCTACTTCTTTACATCAGGACCTCAAAGTTAAAACGTGTCTTGATGCCTCTGGACTTGCTCAGATGTCATCTCAAGCCTCCCGTGTCTGTGTGGTAAGAGATAAATACTTATTTATTTAAATACGTAGGTACAGAGAGAAAATGTTTATTTGATGTGTTTGATATGTCCGGTTTCTTCATAGGATTGACCAAGCTCTTTGTGTCAGTCACTGTGGTGAGACTCTAGTGAGTAGCACACAATGCTTTCTGCTATCATGGGGCTGCCAATCCAATGGGGCAAGCAGGAAATAAGAGAATTTCACGCCGGGCGGTGGTGGCGCACGCCTTTAATCCCAGCACTCAGGAGGCAGAGGCAAGCGGATCTCTGTGAGTTCGAGGCCAGCCTGGTCTACAGAGTGAGTTCCAGGAAGGGCGCAAAGCTACACAGAGAAACCCTGTCTCGAAAAACCAAAAAAAAAAAAAAAAAAAAAAGAAGAAGAAAAGAAAAAAGAAAGAAAGAATGAATGAAAGAGAGAAAGAAAGAAAATTTCAAAATGTACGTGTTATTACAGATCCTTCTAAGGGCTGGGAAGTTTGGGGTATGTCATGTGCAGTAACAGGAGGGCCTGGCTTAGTCTGGGTGGGGCGGGCACCATGTCTGAGCTGAGCTCCAGACAGTGAATAGAAACTATCCAGGCAGAATAGAAGAGGAGGAAAATGTTCCCAATCAAGGCAGATTGGAGAAACAAGACCAGAAGAGAGAGCAAAGGAAGCTAGGACCAGTGTGGTGAGCAGGGTCTGCTTGAGCAGGCTATAGTGGTATTTGCTCCGCCTAAGACCTTGGTCTGCACAGCCCAAAGGAGGCGGAGCTTCCTGCCATTGTACAGACCTCTTATAAGGAAAAGGAGAAGGGTCTCGAGCCCCATCTCCCTGTTGCTGCCCGGGAGGTGGTTTTGCTCCCAGACAGATCAGAGGATGACTTCAGCTGTCTTACTCCGTTCTGTATTCATGAGTGTATTTCCTCAATTTATATCTTAATAAATCCCTATCACCCATTAAGTAGACTCACGTGGATTGATCTTAATAGCAGTGGCTTACCGAGCTGGGAGTTTAGTCGGGATCTTATTTGAGGTTCAGCTCTATCTGGGTGTTATCTTGGGCAGCAGAGCAGCTGCCTCCCCTCCCCCTCTGCTCTCAGACCCCAGCTCCTTTCTGGCTTTGTTCTCAGGCACTACCAATTTGTCCACCAGCAATCCCAGGGCACCTTCTCACCAGCTGAGCCTCCCCAGTGGACAGGCACTGCTTTTCTAGTGACTCCATTTACAGTCACAGCGATAATCCTCATTGGCTTAACTTGGCCACATCCCAACCCAAAGCAATTGGGATACTACAGTACAGTTACTCAGTCTGACTTTGGGGGAATTGGATGGTGTCAACCCCACTAGAACCACAGCCTTGAAGTGATGTATCTAGAGGAAGAGTTGGCTGCTGAGGCCACTGAGAAGACACAGAACAGGCAAAACCATCAACCACTCCATTTTCTGATGCTAAATATTATGCTGCTATTGTGTGGGTGGCAAATGATTGGACGATGTGGCACAGCAGCCTTTGCTCTGTCCTAGAGACCTAAGGCCTTTCCCCCTGCTCGACCACATCCTTTTGTCTAACCTTTGCTAGGGTCAGTGCAGTGTTTGCTCCCTGAGACATTACCACCTGAAGTACCCATCATGCTCGTTCTCCAGAACTACATGACTCATCCACTGTGGGGCAGTCCCAGATCCTGGGGTGTGCGTCTACCATGGCAGACCCTGACCCAGGAGTTCTGTCTGAGCCCAACAAGCTGTCTCTGTCATCTGCAGTGAGAGAGGTTCAAAGTCAACATGGAAGATGGAAGAGGACAGGCTACATTTGGAACAGGTAGAAATATTGACCCAGGCCACAGCGAAAGGAAAGCAGTGTCATTTAAAGGCCAGATCTTTCTCTCTATGTTAAAAAAAATGAGTTGGGAATGAATTAATACACAAAAGAGAGACTGGTATGGGATAAAAAGAATGTTTGATAGAGAAAAATCTCCTTGAGACACAGTAGGAAGTGGAGGCAACATGGCTGGAAATGAAGGGAGAACTTGGCCTTGGAATTGTTCGGTTCCCCATCCCTTCTAGAATGGAGTTCCTAATAGAATGGCCCCTCCACTCCTGCTTGGGCAGAAGCCAGAAGAGATGCTTTAAGATCAGAAATGAAGCTCAGAAAATGACACATGCCAATTGCAACTCAGATGAACTTTGGGAATCTTTTGAGTCCTGCCTATAAAGGTAAGAAGTGCAGTACCTACCCTTTACAGTAAAATCAGGAGGAATTAAGTAAAAATATGGACTCAGGGTGTGTATTTCTTTGCTCATGGAGAAGGGTAATAACTTGTGTTTGTTTACTATTAATTGTGCAAACAAATACCACTTACCTTTTGAAATACAGTACACTAATAGAAATTTTGATTCATGACAAGGGCAGCATGGAAAGAAATTTGTTACCGTTCCTAAGAGAACAGAGCTACACCGTGATACAAGATGATGTGGAAAGGTGCCTGATGAGTCAAGAGGCAGAGGGAGGAAGGAAACTGTGACAAGAGCCTTGATTAAGGACTCCACAGCTGGAAAAAGCAAAGCTCAGTAGTTTAGGACTAAGACATTAACAGTGTCAGCAGACTATGAGCATGGGACTTCAGCCTGGTACTTAGTCCTTACCTGCCTGGTACTCAGTCCTGGGTGACAGGTTAGAAGTGATCCAAAGGGTGAGGTTTTGATGAAGAAGGTAGGTGGCTTGCCACTGCGACGGTAAAAGCACTTGCTGCCAAGCATGGGAGCTGAGTTCAATCTCCAGAACATATGGTAGAAGGAGAGAACTGACTCCACAGTTTGTCCTCTGATCTCCACATCCATGCCATGGTGTGTGTGTGTGTGTGTGTGTGTGTGTGTGTGTGTGTGTGTGTGTGTGTGTGTGTGTATGCACGCGTGTGCGCGCGCGCGCGCACACTCACACACACACACACACACACACACACAGAATAAGTAAGTAAAAATGAAAGAGAGAGAGAGAGAGAGAGAGAGAATGGGGTATACCCTCTCCTAGTGAATTGCTCACATTCTCTGAATTAGCTAATCTGTAATTTCATAATATCAAAGCACCACAAGACAGATAATAAAAGACCCCGTTGGTATCAATGGGAAGACCTACTGAGTTTTAATCAGAATGCTGTAAGAGTTCCTTCTTTATGGCTTATAGTTTATCATCAACTCCTTTGAGCTAGCATCTTACTTTGAAGGCCAGCCTAGCCTCAAACTGATAAACCTCTCACCAGGCCTGGTGGCATACGCCTTTAATCTCAGCATTTGGGAGGCAAAGACATGCAGATCTCTGTGATCTGTGACCAGCCTGGTCTACATAGAGAACTCTAGGTCAGTCAGGGCAACATAGTAAGACTCTGTCTCAAAACACAAAACAAAACACTCAAAATCAGATGACAGGTGTGCACCCCCACGCCTGGATCAACTATCAACTTCATTCTATTATGAATTATTGCTATCCTTTGGTAGTGATTACCAAAGAGTTAAGAGAAGATTCTGGGTCCAGGTAACTTGTGTTTCAGTTGAGTTACTCTATCCCTTACCTGCCTGGTCCTCATTGGTAATAATGGCTCAGACCTCCCAGAGTGGTCAGAGGATTAACGGAGCACCATGTGGTAGAGGAACACTAGGTGGACGATCAGCTAGTTATGTGTGTCTTGCAGCTGCGAAGATGAGGTTAGAAACGCTATTTAAATGCACAGCTCAGTGGTGGCATCCAGGGGAGAGGGCTGAACCAGAAGCCACATGCTGCTCTTCACCCCACTCTAAGACTTCTGTTTCCAGGGTCCCCTGTGTGAATGTGAAGCCCCCGACATGGCAAGTAACTGAAATCCCCACATGCAAACAGCTGAACCCAATACTCCTAACTCCCTGCCTCCGGCCCCCAGCCCCCAAAAGCTAGGAAGAGAAATGGCTGGGGTAACTGAAGACAGTGGTTCTAACCCAGGACCACTCAGGGACTAACGTGGTGGGCTTCCAAGGGAAGTTTCTATCCCTCTCTAGATCTGTTTCTCTAACGGGACAGTGAAGTTTCCCGTTCCCTCTCTCCTGACCCATTAGGAGCCAAACTGGTGTTTGGGGCAATGACCAGACTTGCTTTTGTTAGACTTTATTGGTTCTTTGTCTTGTTTCCCCACAAATGAGCCATAATATCAGGTTTCCAGGAATTTGCATCTCAGGCAAAAATGGATCCTTCTCAAGCATGAGGGGGCATATCTAGTAATGCTAAATTCACAGACGATTTTCCTTAGACCTTCAGAGGTGGCTCAGGGAACAACGGAGAGGGAAACACCCAAGAAAAAAGGCCACCTCCTTAGCTGTTGCTCAGACAAAGGACACTGGCTGGACACTACAGACACTGGTACAAGTGACAGCCCAAGGCTGCGGTGACAGGGGAGCAGGGACACACTAACCAGCACCGGTCTGTCTGGTAGGAATCTTTATTTATTCTTTGTGTGTTTGTTTGAGTGCATAGCTAGTTGTGCTTATTTGCATTTTTGGCACCCATTTTTTAAAATTATTTTCTCATACAACACCTCCCAACTTCAGCCTCCCCTTCCTCCCCTCCTCCCTGTTCCCCTCCACCCCCTCCCATATCCCCTTTCCCCCAGCCCACTGTTCCTCCATTTCCCTTCAGAAAAGAGCAGGCCTCCCAGTGATATCAGCTGAACACAGCATAACCAGATGAAATAACAGTAGGCATAAACTCTCATATCAAGGGTGGACAAGATAACCCACTAGGAAGAAAAGGGTCCCAAAAGCAGGCAAAAGAGTCAGAGACACCCCCATTTCCACTGTTAGGAGTTCCACAAAACCCCCTCGCTAAACAACCACATCGTGTGTGCAGAGAGCCTAGTGCAGACCCTTGCAGGCTTCCTGGCTGCTGCTTCAGTTTCTGTGAGCCCCCATGAGCTCTGCTTATTGGTAGGAGTCTTGATAGCATGCCCCCCCCCAAAAAAACAAACCAAAACAACAACAGAAAAAAAACCTAACACAATAATATAAGGACAAAGAGTTGGAATACCTCAGTCCACCTTATTATCCAGATTTAGACTTCAGAAAGTGCTTGATCCAGGGTGCAAGCCACACCTTTACTCTCCTTCTTAGGAAACTCCCAGGACTCCAAGTTTCTAATTAGCAACAAAAAGAGAGAATCTGGATGAAGCATTCCCAGCTAGTCCCCTAGCTTCCTGCTGGTTCAGAAGGCCTTGTAGCCCTGTAGCACCACAGCGGTTGAGAGGCTCTTTGGGGCTTGGATTTCTCAACTGGGTGGAGTACAGTCTGCCAGAGGCCTGGGGCTGAAGGGAACTACTCCAGGGCGATCTCAGCTGTAAAGTGCTACCTCCACACAAGGCATCTTGCTCCAATTTGGGCTCTTTACTGGAGGAGAGAGACAAGGAGCTAGAGCAAAGCCAGGGGAGGAAGGGGAGATGGTCAGGGGGACTGGAAGCCTTGTCATGTGACCAAGAGGGAGTTGTCCATAGAAAGGACAGAAGCAGAGAGTCTTGAGTGTTTTGGTCATTCGGGAGCTGAGGTGCTGAGGAAGGCGGTGATGGAAGAAGGTGAATGGCTTTCACAAACACAGCTTTTGGCTCAGCGCATCACCAAGGCCTAGCTGCTATAAACCTCTGTTAGATGTAGCTGCTTAGGGCATGCCTGTTCTCTTGGCTGCCTCCATCCCTCCCCCACTGCAGTCATTCAGATCTGCAAAGGTGGGGTCACCTCATCACTCCTGGGCTCTGATGGAGTCTACCTCTCCTCAGTTTGAAGCTCCGACACATTCTTGTCTACCTTTCTCTCTGTTTCTTGAACACAGCATCCATTCCTGTTCCAGGGCCTTTGTACTCAGGGCACTTCCTGAACTGGTCTCTGGTCCAGGTCTCACATCATTTAGTTCCATCTCACTAATCAGATCTCAGCTCAAATTCTACTCTTCCTGTCTCAGCAGAGAATAGGGGACTGTGTACAGTAACAGCTGTCACCCCAGAACCCCACACGCATCCTCTATTCCCTGTTAGACAATGTATCAAATAGTCTTTGTTTCCTGACTTTATTGCACTGACTTAATTCTTTACTTATAGGCTATTTCCTTCTCCATGACTAAAGTGCCTGGGAAACTGGAAGCTTGCTTTTCTTGTTCAATGCCATATCCCCAGTGCTCAAGACAACCTGAAGACTCAGATATTTTGTCACACAAGCATGCCAGCAGATGAGTCCTGCCTCCAGAAAGCCTGTACGAGGGTGGACTTGTGATACAAGCATGTCAAGTGTGTCACTGTCAGATAGCATGCACATTCACCAGAGATGGGTTCTGTGCTGTGTGGGGTTGTGGACCCTGCAGGAAGTAAACCACAGTTACCTTGGATGCAGTTTCTCTGTCTCTACAGATGCCAGATGCCTCTGCTGTTGGTACAGGTATTTTTAATTAAAGACACTCTTTGAGGAATTGTGCTAATCCTGCCCGTACCTGACTTTCCAACTCTCGCTTTCTCCCCATCTAGGAAAGGTTTATGGGCCACTCTGGCCCCAAATGAGTTGTTTTCCAGGAGAAGAACTTTCAATCCCTTCACGCACAATAATGAAATATGATACAAAACAGGCCCATGTCAATAAATCTACAGGAGAAAGGTCAGGTTTACATGGCTGAACGGGATTGGCAAATACATTTGTTCCTGCCACGTCTGTGTTTTAAATGCCACCCTCCAATGAACCTGGTGCTGAAACACACTTTGGAGTTTGATGAGATGTCAGTTTTGCTCAGCCCTGATCAAATAAAATGAATGAAAGTGAAACAAGAGCAAAAATATTACTTCTGTCATTTCTTTATGCATTACAGGAATTGGGTCAGTCGGGGAGATTTTTCTAGACAAATATCAATGCCAGCACAATGTCACCCATTGATCTGCCAACCAGCAGACAAGGAGTCCTTTCATGTCAGAAAGGGCATGCCACCAGGGAGCAAGACCAGGGTGGCACCTGTGCAGCGCCAGACTCCATCTACCTCCCGATGCACCTTCCATCTCCACTGCTGACAGGATTCTCTCACTGAGCAAGCATGGCTACAGAACGAGGTGGAATTCTCTGCAAGGAGGAACAACAATCCTTATCCAGGTACCTTATCCAACTGAAGACACATAAATTCAACCTGAGTCCTATCTGACCCAGTCCGAGAGTCACTGGTTACATCAGAAGATCCAGAGGGATTCTGAGAGCTGGGACGGGAAAGAACAAGACAGTGGCTCTTCCAAAGGAGCCAGGGTTCTGTGTGGGGCAATGACAGCAAGAGAGGAATCGTGGACACCATGGATCTTGCCAGTGAGAGTTCCCAGGGCCACTCTTGCTTCCAGGTTGGGGAGGCTTGCCTGGGGATGGAGCCCAGACAGATCTAGGCAGTGCTGAGACAGAAGGGAAGCAGAAAAGGAGAGATTAATTCCTAATGATGTCACTTGAGTCCCAAGATCGGGCCTCTGCTCGGCTCAAAATGAAGATATGACCACTTGTCTGCCTTAATACACTGCAAAGCATCCTAACACCCCACACAAGGCCTGATGACACCTGGGCCTGGATGGGAAGCTGAGTCTTCACCACTAGGGTCTGTAATTGTGCAGAGAGAAGGTGGACAGAGGAATATTGGGCCTATGCTTCTATAGTTCCTTTACTTTCCCAGGTTAGACCAATATGAACCTCAAGAGCAGTTCTGAAACTGCCCTAAGGAGATTATGATGTACAAAGGGTCAGTGGGTTTAACTCAGTTTTTTCAAACTTCAAAGATTCACAAAGAATCAAGTAATACTGTGAAATGTATTCTTTCTGAACAGGGAGCAGAGAGTCTTTAAGCCTTCAGGATATGTACGAAGGCCCAATTCCTACTGGGCAGCATCTTTTCCAGAACAAAGCCATTGCTCAACTTGGTGTCTCAGTCTGATGAAGTAGGGGACAGGGGATAGAACCATAGATTACTAACATATAATAGATGATAAATAAGAGACGATAGATAGATAAATGGATAGATAGATAGATAGATAGATAGATAGATAGATAGATAGATAGATAGATATAGATGACAGATGCATAGATGGATGACAGATACATAGACAATAGATGATAGATAGAAAGATAGATAGAAAGATAGATAGATAGATAGATAGATAGATAGATAGATAGATAGATAGATGATAGGTTTTATTGCCTAATTTTATTCAATTTAAATCAACTTGACGCAAGCTAGAGTCATTTGTAAAGAGAGATTTTTTTTTTTCAATTCAGAAAATACCATAAGATTGGCTATAGGCAAGCCTGTGGAAGATTTTCTTGATTGGTGATTGATGTGGGATGACCCAGCCCACTGTGCACAGTTGTTCCTGGATGGTATAAGAAAGCAGGCTGAACAAGCAAGCCATGGGGAGCATGTCAGTAAGCAGCGTTCCTCTATGGTCTCTGCATTAACTTCTGCTTCTAGGTTCCTGCATTGAGTTCCTGCCCCAACTTCCCTCAATGACTGATATGTAAACTGAAATAAACCTTTTCTCCCCAACTTGCTTTTGGTCATGTTGTTTAATCATAGCAATAGAAACCCTTAGTCACAGTCTTCTGGTGACCTTATCTGTGCCAAATCCAAGCCTTCTACCCAATGGAGAAAAGGCTAGTCTCAAAACTAAAATAATTATCTATGCAAAGGAGCTCAGATCAGAACACTTGGAGATAATCTTCTACCAGAAATGGGATGGGAAGATTATGGATTAAGATGAATCAAATACGGTGTCCAATCTCTTTGTTATCCATGTGAATTCCAGAAGTTGACATTGTTTGCCACTCTCTAACACTATATGCAATTTTCTTCACTTTGAAAATTTGTCTTTTTTCCTTTCTTTGGTTGCTATGTTAGATTTAGGGAATTTTATTGTTTTTTTTCAGTTGATGTTAAACACATGAAGAAGGAGCCAAGAGTTGTTTTGGATGTCCAGATTTTCAGGAATGCCTACCTCTCTGAGTGTGCTGCTAATGTCCCATGGGATGCTGAGCTCACAGGATGAAAACAGAAGCGCCTAGCTGGGCATGTGGTGCAATCCTTTAACCCCAGCACTCTGGAGGCAGATGAAGGTGGATCTCTGAGTTCAAGGCCAGCCTAGTCTACATAGGGAGTTCCAGGGTAGCCAGAGCTACATAGTGAGACTTTGTTTCAAAGAAAGAAAGAAGGGGAGAGGGAGGGAGGGAGGGAGGAAGGAAGAACTCAGAAAGGCCAGCTCAGGTGCTGAGGGCAGTCATGGTAGGGAAGTGTCCACTTACAAGCCCTGGAGCAATGTCATCAGTCGGAGTTCGCCATGATGCGACATGTCATCTCCACTCCCCAACAGTTTCACAGAACTGGGTGGCAGCTGAACCTGGGTCAATTCTCCAGCTGCAGACTGAGGTTGGTACAGAAATATGTGTCCAACAAGTTGGCTGACTGGGGTTCAGGACCAGCTCCTTCAGGCAGTGGGACCCTGCAGGGTGAGGTGCTTAATCCCTCCCTGGAGCTGTGGTGCAGGTTAGTTATTCAGAGTTGTCCTGCCCTAGGACAAGAGTGGCCAATTGCTGATCGACAGGTCTTGTGTGATTCAGTGTAGATACTCTCTAACAAGCTTTAACATGAGAGATAGTAAACTTCACACTCCATATTTATATTTTCTACTCATATTTCTCCTTCCCCAACTTCCTTGACCCATTTTAAAAGTTATTCAGTTTCCATTTCCCCAACACAACTATCTGCCCCTGTCTGAGTTCATACAAAACACTGCAGGGTAGATATATGTACATGTCCATTCTTAATTTGAGCGCTTCTCTTTCCCCACAGAATAGACAGCCCAGTGTGGGGTTCACTGTGGTCTTCATGTCTGTCTCATAAATGGGTTGTACTTCAGCAGCAGTCGCTTGGACTCAAGCTGACCCACTAAGTAAGGACATCTATGAATCAAGCTGCCATAGTTTGCTTCTCTGTTGCTGTGATAAAACACAGACCAAAAGCATGTTGAGGGAAAAAAAGGTTTATTTGACTTGTAGTCCTTCATGGAGGGAAGCCAAGATAGGAACTCAAAGCAGGAACCTAGAGGCAGAACTTGAAGCAGAGGACATGGTAGAATGCTCCTTCCTGGTGTGCACCCTCGGGTTTGCTCAGCTATTTTTCCTATACAGCCCAGGCCCACCTGCTCAGGGGAGGTACCACCCACAATGAACTGGACCTCCCTATATCAATTGGCAATCATGTTAGTGCCCCATAAATAGGCCCATAAGCCAATCTAATGGGGACAATTACTCAGTTAAGGTTCCCTTTTCCCAGGTGTTTGGGTTTTCTATTGCTGTGAAGAGACATCACGACCATGGCAACTCTTATAGGGAAAACATTTAATTGAGGGGCTCACTTACAGTTTCAGAGGTTCAGTCCATTATCATCTGGCATGCAGGCAGATGTGGTGCTGGAGGAATAGCTGATAGTCCTACATCTTGTAGGCAGCAAAAAGTAGACTGACTGTCACACTGGGGGAAGCTTGAGCAAAATAGAACTCAAAGCTGACCCCCACAGTGACACACATCCTCCAACAAGGCCACACTTTCTAATAGTGCCACTCCATTTGGGGGCTATTTTCTTTCAAACCACATTCTATTTCCTGGCCCCCAAAGGCTTATATTTATATCATAAGGCAAAAAAATGCATTCAGTCCAACCTCAAAAGTCCCCATAGTCTATAACAATCTCAAACTTGTTTCAAAGTCCAAAATCTAAAATCCCTTCTGAGATACAATCTCTTAATCTTAATTCTCCTAGTAAAAATCAAAATAAAAAAGCAGATCACATACTTCCAACATATAGCAGCACAGAGTATTATATTAGCATTCCAAAATGCAGGGAAGAGAGCATAGTGAGGAAATACTGGACCAAAGCAATACCGAAAACCAGCTGGGCAAACTCCAAATTCTGCAGCAGTTCCACACCTGATGTCAAACACTCTTCAGAGCTTTGTTGACTGCAATATACTTCTTTTGGGGGGGGCTGGTTCTACTCCCTGTTAGCAGCTTTCCCAGGCAGGTATCCCATGACTCTGGCAAATCTAATGTCTTGGGTTCTCCAAGGCAATCGAAGCTTCAACAATGACCTCTCTAGTAGACCTCTCTTCATGGACATCCCTGCTGCTAATGCCCGGCCTCAAACTCAGAGATTCACCTGCCTCTCCCTTCCTAGTGCTGGGTCTAAAGGCATGCCCCACCACACTTGGCTCTAAACTTTTTAAAATTCCTTTTCACAAGTTGGAAACTTAGCTAGGTGGGATCTTGCCCTGAGGTCACCATTCCCTTTATTCTAATTCTTAATCTGTTTATCTTCTTGAATAAAAAAAAAAATTAGCTCTGTTCCTCTTTCTGGTGCTCTTTTTCTCCTCAAATATTTTTCCTTGCTCAGCTTGTTCCTTTACATTATATATCTTTATCAGAGTTAACACTAGTAACCACACAACAGTCTATAGTAGGAGCTGTTTTGAGATTTCCTCTGCCAACTGAATTAACCCCCAAACTCTTCACTTTAAGCCTCAGTCAGACTCTTCAGACAAGAGCAAAAATCAGTCACTTTCTTCACCAAAATATCATAAGAACAATCTCTAGGCAACATACTGAAGTTCTTCTCCTCTAAAACCTTTTGAGCGAGCCCCCCATAGTTCAAATAAAACTTAGCACCTCTGCCGTCCATGCTTCTACTTGTGTGGTGCATTCAAGTGGTGTTTAAAACATTCCACTGCTTTCCAGACCCTGAGTATCAAGGTCTAAATTCTTCAGACAAACACATGGTCAGGCCTATTACAGTAATACCCCAGTCCCTGGTACCAATTTCTGTCTTAGTTAGGGTTTTCTATTGCTATGAAGAGACACCATGACAACGGCGACTCTTACAAGAAAAATATTTCATTGAGAGGGCTCACTTTTAGTCTCCGAAGTTCAGTCCATTATCATCATGGTGGAGAGCATGGTGGCATGTAGGCAGACATGTTGCTAGAGGAGGAGCTGAGAGTTCTTACATCTTGACTCACTGGTAGCAGGAAGTAGTCTATCTCACTGGGTATGAGTTGGGCATATATGAGACCTCAAAGTGACACACTTCCGCCAACAAGGCCATACTTCCTAATAGTGACACTCCCTTTGGGGGCCATTTTCTTTCAAAGCACCACACCAGACATGTCAAGTTAACAGCTGAAGCTAACCTTAACACAATCTTAGCCCTGTCTCTGTCATCAGCTCATCGATAAGGATCCTCCCATGTGGTTGACAGAGAAACACCAGTACAAAGTTTGGTGCTGTGGGGTGTCTGGATCACGTGATGCAGCTTACTGATGCCCCTGTCCCTGACCATGGCTGGATGCACTGCTACAGTGCTACCAAGGACTGTTCCAGAGCCTGCCCCATCTTACGCTTTGTGGGTGTGTACAACTCAGTTCATGGTTATCCTTCCTGGCCATATGCTCATTTTAGATCCTATAGCCGGGTGCTCCATCCTTATCTTAACACTGGTAGCATGTCAGGACTTTTTGAATGTGCTTCTCTAATGCAGATACTATAGCAGTGTTCTAGAACTCCAGAAGCCTAAGAACATGACATAAAATCCCCTGGAAACACTAGGAGCCTCTACCCATACCTCCGGTACCTTAGGGTCTGCTAGGCCATATGGCCCAAGCAGCAGGATTCCTCACACTGCAGTCTGAAGCTGCCCAAGAGCCATTTCCTGGACTTGGCTCCACTCACAGTCAGCAAGATTCTGTGTCACCTGACAGATGAGTCATAGCACCATGCCCAGTAGGGAAACAGGCTTTGGTCAGGACCCAAAGAACCACCCAGGATTTGTGCTTTCTTCTTCATGGTAAGAAGTGGAGTAAATGTATGATGTTTTAACAGGGTGGGTCTCCTCTTGGGCCCCTCACATTTTCCAGTGCTATCATGGTTTGTATGTCTTTGTGGGATCAATTCCTAGCCTTCTTAGGGCTTGCACCTCCAGCACAGTTACCACTTCCTGTTCACCTGCGCCGTTAATAGCATATCTATAGATCATTCCCTGAAAGTCCTCATAATCCATTATCTTCCAGTGATATGACAGCATGACCCTGGGGAAGACAGTATGGCAAGCTGATCTTGCTCCAGGTGAACATGCACTATGTCTGATTCTCTTCACTCACTAAGATGAAGAAGGGTATGCTCATTCGGTAAACCCACAGCCTGGCATGGGTCTGAAGTAGACCTGCCATGACAGAGATCACCACTGAATGTTCTCATTCTCCAAGATTGTGGTGGCTTTTATAGGAGCCAGACCTATGCTTGGGATTATGAAGGAAACCACATATCTTTACCCTCAGATGCTAAGGATGGAACTGACTCCACCATTCACCTCCTATGTGGTAGTGTTTTATGTATAGCAGTGATTCTCATCCTTCCTAATGCTATGACCCTTTAATACAGTTCATGTTGTGGTGACCTCAACCATAAAATTATTTTCATTACTACTTCATAACTGTAATGTTGCTACTGTTATGAATCATAATGTAAATACCTATGTTTTTCTGATGTTCTTAGGTGACCCCTGTGAAGGGTATCCCCTAAAGGGGCTGTGACCCATAGGTTGAGAACTGCTGATTTATAGTCTTGTGTGTCAGGTGGAAAATAGTCTAGAAGCTTCCATTGGCCTTTCCACTACGACAGCTCTTGCCTACAAGCCCAGGAACACATATGGTAGTTTTTTCAACTAGCAAGCATCCTATTCCTAGGATATCAGGGGTTGGGTAGGAAAATGACCTTTGTGTAAGACTGTGAACCCAATGGGCCTAATATAATACAACTAGGTTAGGACTCCAGTTAATACCTGACCACCCAGCTCTCCCACTTTAATCACGAGTATGTGATGGTACATGAAACCACAACCTCAATATTTGATATTACCTTTTCCTTAGCATACTGTTAAGTGGCTATGGGTCCCTTTATAAAAGATCTGGATAAATTATTCCATATACACATGCTATATAGTATAGGATCCTTTTTGCTATAAACGTAGTCTCTTTTTATATGTATGGATGGATCTAAAAGCTGGGCAAATGAAAACCTGTTCTATGGACTGTAATTTTTTTTATTGGGACAACTGCTCCAGCCTTCTTAATGTCCATTACACTGTCAATACCCTACCCCCTTTTTTAGTTTGTCAGAGATCATCATTGACTATCCTTCTAACTCACCTCAGCCATGCCAGACTCCGTTAAGCTTTTCCAGTATTCCCTGAGTACCAGGCCCCCTTGGCTGCCACTCTGGCCTTGCCACCTTCTACGGAAATCACATCTATCTTGCGTCCGGCTGGCTGAGCACTGCAATCCCCCCTCTGTCGTTTGGAGACTCTGCCATTCCCACTGCTATCAAGGAGCCCATTTTGAAATAGTGTTTTCTGTCATTATCCTGGACCACGGAGGTTGGCCATCATTGTACTTTCAGCAAGGTCCATGCCCTGCTCACCAGCCATGGCTCAATTCTTTGATAAATAGTGTCTTCTAGTCCCAGCTGCAGAAGATAGTTGACTAACAGGTTTTGGGCTTCCTATAATGTAGTTTCTAAGCCTTTTAATCTCTTCATTCAAGGTTGTTCTAGAAATCCTACCATTTTTACCTAACTTGGATGAACAATTTTGTTCATGAATCTGAGAGCCACCCTATCAGTGTGTTACCACCTTCCATGCTCTTAGACTGTCCTCCCTCGTTATCTGACTGTGTCCCAGGATCCCCCCCCATCCCCTTCCAGTCTCATGCATACTCTCTAGTCTCCTACAGGACATATATGATGGCCCACAGCACCTTCAGGTGCCTGCCTATCCTTTCTTGGAGACCTAGGGCCTTCCCTTCATTTGTAACCAAACCCTAGTCACTTCTTTGGTGTCAAGGAGATAAGGTGACAGGGGCAATATATGTATATGCAAAGCAGAGGCCTTCATCGAGTCACCAAGGAATGGGGTGCTATGGACTGAATTATGTCACCTAAATATATATGTTGAAATCTTAATTGTATTATGATTGCGTATAGTGATGGAGATTTTAGGTAGTGATCAAGACTAAATAAGGTCAAAGGTCTGGGACCCTAATCTCAGAATACTGGTGTCTGTATGAGAAGGAACTCAATCTCTCTCTCTCTCTCTCTCTCTCTCTCTCTCTCTCTCTCTCTCTCTCTCTCTGTGTGTGTGTGTGTGTGTGTCTGTGTGTGTGTGTCTGTGTGTGTGTGTCTGTATGTGTGTGTGTGTGTCTGTGTGTCTGTGTGCGTCCCCTACCCTTTTCTTCACCCCTCCTCCTATTCTTTTTCCCTAGCTGAAACATCCCGAGAAGGTGGCCATTTATCAGAGAAGAGAACCCTCATCAGAACCCAGTGCTGCTGGCATTGTAACCTTGGAATTCCAGCCTCCACAACTAAGAAACTTAGTGCCATACACCCAATCTATGAAAACTTGAACTAAGGTGGGGTTTGGTACTGAGAAAGCACTAGCCTGTGATAGGAAAAGTAGAACCCTGAGCGAATATATACACTGAAAATATTTAGTGAATGATACACTGAGGGAATCTGTGGGTTCAACTCAGATATTCCAAGGCAGAGAATTTAGCTACCTATAGACCTCATAATTAAATATGGGGCCTGGTCCTTGGTATTTTTCTGTCTTTTGGCTGCAAAAAAAATAAGAGACTTATGCACAGCCAAAGATGCCATATGGCATTCAATTCAGCTTTAATGTATAACTAAACACCCCCAGCCACTCACTGTTTTTCACCAGCGTGTGGAGTGCCACAGAGCCATCTGATTCCACAGTCCTTACAATTACTGCCTCATTTTACTTCTCAAAGGCCAGAGAGAACCCCATCCCCACCCCCAGTCTTTTCCATGGCTACCCCAACTCCTGGCCACCACTGGTGCAGGTTAATGATTGAATTGCTGCCACATCTGGAGGGTTATTCATTCTCCATAACGGCCAGGGTGGTGTTTGCATTGTCAGCCACTTAGCAGGTGGTCCAGCCTGAGAGTCTCACCTTGGAGTCTGCTTCTTTAAACCACTCTTGGAGCCAATTTCCTTAAGTTGGTTTCCAAGGAAACAGACTCTGAGATGAAGTTTACCCAGAGGAAGTGGATTGAAGAGTGTCTTCAGGACCATATCTGTTGAGGAGGGAAGGACGAGGGTTGTACAAAAGGATGGTTTGAATTGTGATAATCACAGCATCACCATGGATTCCCATAGGAGCTCTGCAGCTGGGATCAACCTTGAGTCAAGAGAGTTGGATCTTTATTCTTGCGCATCACCAAGTCATTGCCTGATTGTGATCTGGAGTGAGATGTTTATCTTCACAGTTCTGGGAGAGCAATTGGGCTATGATCTGCCAGCTGACCACATGAGCAGGGGTGGGGAGTATGGGCATGTTGGGCTAAAATCTTACCATGTGATTATCAGGTGCTTGACAAATGAGGAAATGAGTTATTTTCCTCTTTCTCATATATCATGTCATGTTGAAAATATCTATCTGGAGATAATTTTTTTTTGCTCTGGTTTCCTGGGCAGAAGACAGGCAGAAATGAATTCAGTTATATCACCTCAGAGTGAGCCAGGAAATCCTGGCTGTTTTTTTAATTTTTTAAATTTTTTTTTACTTTTTTATTTTTTTGTGTGGTGTTTAGAAAACCAGTTTTCTTTGAATATGTGGTGAGGTTGCATCCTCCTCATTTTCAGGGTGTGGTGTGGCTGAGTTCTGGCCAAGGAACGTGCATGAAGTCTAGTTGGCATGCTCTGGTCCTGAACCATAGAAAGCTTTTCATGTACAATCATCTTTCTCTTCTGTTATCTTCCACGTGTACATAAAGGAGATGGCAAGGTACTCCAGGGCCGTGGGGAATGTTAATATTGCAAGCTAGAAAGATTCTGGGACTCTGGATCACTATGGGAAGGCCACCAACCAAACACCTTCAGAATATTCTACAAGTGGGCAGTGTAGTTCTAATGTGTTGGTCACTGAGATTCGAGATTATTTATTAAAACATTTACCTGCCTCCAAGGGTGCCAAGGCTTTTGGAAAGGGCTTCTACCTACAGAAAAATGCAACAAGTCAAAATTCCAGAGACCAGCATGCTTTGAATATTTGGCTTGTGTTGCAGAATGGTCAAGGCTGCACCAGAAAGGAGCAGGGACAGCCCTGAGTCACACGATGAGTCTCAATTCTGCCGCTGCCACTCACATGCCATGCGAAATCAAGAAACTCACTTAACTTCTTTGGGCTCTGCTGTCTCTTTGACAATGTACATAATACCACCTACCTCTCAGGGACTTTCCACGAGGGAACATAGGCAGGTGCTGAATATGGAGCCAAACACATTAATGAGCAAAGAGCGTCATTTTATGACTCACTAATCACCGTTGAGCCTTGGAAAGCCCCAAGAAATATGAAGGCATATTTATTCCTATTTTCCAGATTGGGGATGTGGGTGTGTGGAATTTTACAAGGCCCCCATAAGAAAACATCAGTTGAACCTGGATCTCAGATTTTTACCACTTTTGACTTCTTGTGATTCCCAGCTCCCCCCACCCCCCAGCCACATCCCCTCTTCATGGTAGCTCCATGACAGCCATCCCAGAAGTAGCTTCACTGTGAACATGCCTTTTCTAATGCAGGTTCCTGTGGGGAAGCTGACATCTGAACTGGGAAGCTAATTTCCATGCCCCTGAGGGGCATTCGAGGAACTCTGTTTATGGATGACTCGGCATACTCTGCCCTTGTCCCCATCACCCTTCCTCTTCCCAAAAGCCAAGACTGTACAGAGCCAGGGCACCTCAAGAGCCTTGCCTCAAAGCACCCTGCTAGATTAACATGGAGGACACACCCAGAGGAGAAACACCCAGGAATTTAGCAATCACCATAGGTGGTTGCTTTCTCAAAGGACAGCAGTGACATGGCAGAGGAGGCCAGCAGGAAAAGGGCATATATTTCAGTTGTGGCATAAACTCATCTCAAGTCAGCTTAAGCTGTATCTGTCTAGTCACCTATAAGTTGATCTATCTTTGTGTTTGTGCATCTGTCTATCATCCAACTAACTACCCTCCTTCTCCATCCCACCTATTGATTTACTTCTGTATCCATATTTCTACATTGCTATCATTATCTATTAATTTATAAATCTGTATCTGTATTTCTCCATTTGTCCATTGTCTGTCTCACTGTCATTTCTTGCTCCAATGGGATGACCAGTTTCAAGTTCTGCTAGGTCCAGGGATCTTGAAAGACAGTAAGAACCTAGCCTCACACTGATTCAATCAAGACCTAAGCAAGCCCTCCCCCAAGCAGGACCTCTTTTCCTGGTGGCCACCAGAAAACATAAGACATAAAGAATGAGAATATCTATGCTCAACAGTTTCAGCAGCATCCCATAACTGAATCTTAAGGAATCTACTTCTTCCGACCCTTTCTGCAAGCCTGAGTCCCATGCTTTGCTCTGGGCTAGGACCAGACAGTTGCATTTGAAACACATGGTCAAGAAAATGAGAAACATCTGCCTCTGGAAGGAATGCTGGCTGATGCTGTGAGCAAAGAAGAAAAAGAAAACTAGTAGGGAAAGAAAGAGAGAGAGAGAGAGAGAGAGAGAGAGAGAGAGAGAGAGAGAGCGAGAGAGAGCGGTGCATTGTGTTTAGGATCTGAAGAGCGTGGGTTGGGTGCCTCCTCTCAGCTTTACTCACCTCTAGGCACCCAGGTAAGCCATTTTTCTTTTTTTCTACAGGATTGCTCTGGAATTCTGTCTCTGGAGCCTCAAGGTTCTGGGTCCACTCAGGTACTTCCCAGAGATGCACTGTATCAAAGTTTAGAAGCAGCTTGTACTGCACTTGGATGCACGTCATGACCTTACTGAATGGGGGAAGCATAGGCAAAGTCACTTTCAAGTTCCCTGGAGTCAGCTTGTGCCCTTGATCTCAGTGCACCCATGATGGTGGTGGTTTCAGTTCATGCTGTCATGGTCCTTCCTATGGAGTTTGGTTGAGCTCTTCTATTTTTTTAACTGATAGTTCAGACTTAGAAAGCATACTCCTTGTGACGATATGCTTTCTGGATGCTTCTAAAATGCAGAAAACTTTCTTAGATGATGAAAAAGTGACTAAGATGTACAAATTGTTAATATTTCTCATAATATAATGGTAGCAATAACTAAGCTCTCATTGATGAAGAGTTTCCTAGGTGCCAGTACCATGTTGAATGTCCTGCACATTGTCTCCCTTTACCCCTTGACACTTCCCATGTGCTGTCTGCAGTCTGAACTGGAAGGTCCCTGTCTCCCCCCCTCCCCGCCCACACCACAAGCAGTTCAATTTCTGCACTGAGCACTTATCTCCTTCTAATATTTTCTCTGCTTCTCTTCTCTTTTCTTTTCTTTTCTTTTCTTTTCTTTTCTTTTCTTTTCTTTTCTTTTCTCTTTTCTTCTCTTTTCTTTTCTTTTCTCTTCTTTTCAGATGCATCCATTCACTCAGCGTCAACAATGGCTTTCTTGCTGACATCTACTCCTTTCTTTAGGATTAAGAGATGCATGGAGCACCCCAAGCTCCATGGGCTTATTCTCACACATGGAGAGCTCTGCCATCATGAACAGTCAAGGCAAAGCCCAGCACAGAGATCCTATTAGTGCCATAAGCATACGTGGCCATGCTGTGTGAGCTCCAGGGGACTGAAGTCAACTCTTCAAAAAACCTCCTCTGCCCTGTGTGTCCACAGAGACAGCAGGGGCAGCCCCAGAGCTGATGATTCTATCTTGTGGGAGGGCACACTTGCTAACGAACACCAGAGGGGACTGCAGGGCTGAGAACAAACAGACAAAATTATTTTCAGGCAAATAATTTAGCCTAGTCTCCTCAGTGCCTGGCATTAATATATTTGTACATCAGCAAGTCCTTAATAAATACAGTCTCTCTCGTCCTGTGAAAATACCCTGTGAGTAGGTAACAGGACACCCACTTCTGCTGACTAATCATTTTCTTTCTATGGGGTGCCTGTTGCTTTTTATAAATGACTTTAATTTGCAGTATATTATGTCTCTGTGTGTTTCTTGCCTCTAACTCCCCATGCAATATTTTGTGTCTGTTCCCACGATAGTTTAACTGTCTAACCTTTTCAGAGTGGGGTGTGTGTGTGTGTGTGTGTGTGTGTGTGTGTGTGTGTGTGTTGGGTAGCACGCATATTTTTGGTAACACTAGCTACTTATTTACTCCTGCCATTTCCAAAGCAGCCTACTCCATTCGCCATCTTTCTCATGTATTTTGTAAGCGTGGTACCTCATCAATATCAGTTGTACTTGCTTTGTGTAAATCTGGCCACTGGGTGATGTACCTCGAGGAGCTAAAGCTAGGGGAAGATGAAGCAGGGACTGAATTAGTCTGGGGTTGGTAGGTCACTGTGGGAGCAAGGCAAGGCCACTGATCAGACTTGTAACTACCACAAAAGGAATTCTCTTCAAATATGCACCCAGAGCTTTCCCCTGGGAAACACCAACGCAGTACACTTATCCAGGAAAGCAAGAGCAAACCTTTGCTGAGCACCTACTGTACAAGAAGTCCTTTACTTGCGCCTCAGTGATCTTCCCTAGGAAATCTCAGGAGGTGAGCGCTGTGATTATGCCCATTCAACAGATAAGGAACCTGGGGCCCAGTGCAGTGAAGGAAACTGGGGCCCAGTGCAGGGACATCTTTTACCCTACGGCACACTGCTGGTGTAATGTCAGCTGGCTTTTGCTCTGACACCAAACTCTGCCTGGTGGTTCTGTCTAGTATAGTCAGTTCAACTTCTGTGGTGAAAAGAAAATACCGCACACAGAGCCAGCTTCTTCAGCACATGCAGCTTTATCCAAGGCCCCGAGATCGGCTTGTAGTGACTGGATGTAACTGGCGCTGCCTCTGCCCAGTCTCTCAGCCCACTGTCTCTCCGGACCAGGCAGCTGTCGCCCCACCCTACTGAAAGGTGGGAGCCCATGCAGTCACTCAACTGTTGCCACAGCAGATGCTCAGCACACTGCCCTCTCTTGCTTACACAGGCACTGCAGGAAGACAGAAGCTCCATGCTCACACTAAGCAGACAAGCACATTCTCTCACTGTTAATAGGTCTCTTCTTACATTGCTGCCACAACACCTAGCCACAAATTCAACCATCTGAAAATCCTGTAACTCCACAGTCCTGTGGGTGACAGGTCTAGGTGGGCTCACCTCGTTCCCTTCTCAGACTCACACAGGCCAAAATCAAGACATCAGGTAGGGGGCTTTTCTGTAGAATTTGGCTCACTGAGGCAGTACAGAGCCCAGTTTTTAACTCCTTTCTTGGGGCTGCCTGTACCCTCCCTTTTGTAACCCCTGCCCATCACTCTGTTTCAAGGGCCTAGAGCACGTTGTGTCCACGTGATCATCTTAAGTAACCTAAACAGCCATTCTATAACCACATGTTGGAAGGTACTCACTGGCCCTGTTTAGAACCAGCAGCCTCTAGTCTAAGTGTTGCATAGAACAGTCAACACAAGAGACCAAAGTCCCCAGCCTCTGGAAACTCACCTTTAGTAAGAAAAAGATACCAGTGAAGTGAAGACATAAAGGAATTATCACACACACACACACACACACACACACACACACACACACATACACACACACACACGTGCAGCAAGGAAGTCTGTGTGGCCAGAGCAATGAGGGACAGAGAGGGACAAGAGGAGACTGCAGGGATGACAAGCATCAGCTGAGGTGGAACTTTTCAGGCCAGGGCTGGGCTGCACATGATAGCGCTGGAAAAGGAGGTTACAGAGCAGGCGTGCTCCTGGAACTTCTGGGGTCAGAGGAGCTAGGTTGGTTGTCAACTTGGACGAGACACGTTTCAGCCACTTGTCTCTTGGGTCCCATGTGTCAGGGCTCTGGAAGGTCTGGCTCAGAGGCTGCACACACAGCTGTCCAGCTGACAGCTGGGCTTCACCCACTGAGCCCGCTGGAGCTACCTGAGGATGTGCTCCTAAAGCTCATGTGTGCCACAACCATCCTGCAGTTCCAGCTCCCTGCCAGGCAAGACTCTCCACAGGACAGTGGAAGTGTCCCCACAACAGGGCTTCTGGCTTCCTCCAGTCCAGGGGAATCTGTGGAGGTGTGTATACCAATTTGCTTCTTATAACTGATATATATATATATATATATATATATATATATATATATATATATATATATGAATAATATTCTTTTCTTTACACCCAAAGTTGTGTGAATTTTTCCTGAATTAATGAATAAAAGTTTATTTACCACAGGTAGGGCACTGGTAGACCAAAGAAATGAGGCCACCCAAATCTAGCTTTGTGAATGAGTTAACTGGGAGTTAAATTGGGTGTTAAACTGGAGTTGACTTAGGAGGAGTGGGTAGCTTACCATGGAAGAACAGCCTTTCTTCCCCAGCAACTGCTAATTGCCTATATGACCCACCTGAGGGCGGGGCCTTGTGAGCCCCACCCCTTGATGGAACACTGATGGGTTCAGTCTTGTGCTGATCTCAAGGAGATAATCGTAGTTGCTGAGAATGGCAATGGCTATGTCACATTGAGAGGACAGCATTCCACCTTACCAAGTTACTCTACCTTGTCTCCCCCATTAAGAAAGGCCCACACAAGACTGTGGATACTAAGGAGTGGGTGTCATGGGGGCCATTGGAGTTGATTTAATGAGGCCTGGTATCACCGATGGCTTCTCCAAAGATGGGCTGTTTGATGTTTTTGTTTTCCATGGTCACCTGTCATTTCAGACAATGTACCTAAGAGAAGAAGTGGCTATGTCTTGGACAGGTGTCTGGGAGAGAAGTGAACAGACCCTGGGTATATTCCCCGCAAGTCCCAGACTGACCGTGCTTCTCCATCCCTCCTAAGTTCCCTTCTGTCTCATCCTCTTTACTGTCCTGGTTGGCTCAGGGTTGGAGTCTCAGGGCCCAGTGTCCCAAACTTTCTTCTTTGCTTGAGCCCAAGTCTCCCACCTTCTTCTCTACTTCCCAAACATCGTCTGCACTGAGACCCGATTCAAGCCACCCCCTTTTCTCTGAGAAGCTTCCTGTTGTCACTTGGATGGAAAATGTCCCCCACAGGCTCATGTGTTGAGCACTTGCTCTTGAGATGGTGGTGCTGTTTTAGGCTGTTGTGGAACATTGGGAATACGACCTAGCTAGCAGAAGTAGGCTGCTGAGAGTGAGCCTTGAAGGTGATATTTTCTGGTTCTCCAGGACTTTCTCTTTCCCTGAGCCTTCAAGATGAGAACAAGCTCTGCTAAAAGCTTTTATTGCCACAGAATGAGCACTCAAGCTGTCACGAGAGACAGTTCCTTCTAAACTGAGAGCTAAAATCACTTCTCCTGCCCCTAAGTTGTCTATCAGATACCTGCTTAGAGAGTAACTAATCCTCCTCCATGATGCTCTGGCCTGTTTTGTCCCTTTCTCTGGAGAGAATCACCACAGTTGGCTTTACAGCAGACTTGATAGGACAACCTGTTCCTCTTCTGTTTGCTTTGTATTCCTTCATCTACTGTCAACTCCCAGAGGACAGTGCTGTGTGTGACTCATCTCTGACATCCTAAGGACTCTTGCTTCAGTCGGGGCCTGGAGGCTACAAAATGGCTCACTCAGGTTGGGCAATTAGGGAAGTATTAACAAGGGGATTAATTTACAAGGTTAAAAGAAGCTATTGAGTTGTGAATGTTGGCATGTGATCATAATCCCAGGACTCTGGAAACTGAGGTTCACGAGTTCGAGGTCAATCTGGATTACAAAGTAAGACCCTGTTTCAACGAGAAATAGAAAAAAAAAAAAGAGGCTGTAGACAGACAACACAGTGTCCAGGGCCAGCCCCAGCATGGAGCTAATGTCCCTGTCCAACAGGCAGAGCTGAAGGAACAAGGGGCATCCCAGAGCACAGGAGAGGACCACCTGGAGGGAGCAGTGACCTGCAGGGCCAACCCACAGTGACATATGGGGTAAGAATTGGGCAATAAAAGCCTGACTTCTCCTGTCTCACTGGCAGCTCTTCTTGACCAGGTTCAACCAGAAGCCAGAAGCAAAGGGATCTGATGATGCCATCCATAAAGGCCAACACAGGAACATGGAGCAGTGTGGAAGGGGGAGAAGCCATCCACAGAAGCCAAGCAACCTCCTTATGGAGGTCCCACCAGGAGACAGTGGAACCCACTTTAATCTCTGATAATCCTCTCTCTGAAAGCTGACCTAGTTCCCCGCACGCCTGCCCATAATGCCCACTTCCAGGCACAGCCCCACCCTAGCCCCTCATTCCCACGATAATTTGGCTCCAAGTGCTACTTGGCCCATTGGCTCTGATGAACATTCTTTGTGCTAGGGCTGGTTCTTCCCATGTTCATGGTGAACCGACAAGGGAAGTAACATGCTCACTCCCCAAGGACGGCAGGCGCCTCCAAAATTAAGGGGCACTGTGGAAAGGGTGGGAACACTGGGCCCCATGTTAATTACCCCATTCTTCCATCTGGTCCCTTTACAGTGCTTGGAATTTATAAAGCCACTGTTGGAGTTTGTGCAAAGGCTTTGCTTTTAATTAAGTGGCCTAGTTTCAGTAAATAGTGTGACAGGGATGAATCTATCAGTGGGGATTGATGTTCTGAGCAGAAACACTGCCAGGCCCAGTGGAAGCATAGTCCCCATATGGCAGGACTTGGAGGAAGCTTCACTGACAGGATGCTACCAACTCCATGACCGCAGGCAGACAAAGGCCTCCAGATGCCACCCGAGGATGGCACAGAGCCAGGCCCTGCCAGCTTCCAAGGAGAATAGCTCCAGACCCCAGCCTGCCAAGTGGACGTTCACATAGAGAACCTACACAATTGAAAGGGGCCCAGGGAGCATCTTTCCAGCTGCTGGGCCTCGTTCCAAAGACAGGGCACATCCATGGTGTGATTTTTTTTCAGTCTACAGAAAAATGAGGGCTGTGCCAGCAAATCCTATTTTTTAACAGCTAAAATAACTCAGTGCTGTTTTGACTTTTGTATCATTTCGTCTTAATGTGAAAGAATGTTTTCTTTAAGAAAAGAAGATTCTTGTACACATCCTATCTTTCCTGGAAGCATATTCAGTGTCTGTTGTGCTTTGAGGTGGTCTGAATGTACCCCCCAGATGATGATGGGCTGGAAGCTTGGTCACTGGCATGGCAGTGTTGAAGTGGGAGAGCTTTTAAGAGTGGGACTAGTCAAAGGAAGGTAGATCATGGGGGTAGATTAACACCTGTGGACTGGGCTGGTCTAGCAAGAACAGGTAGTTAAAAAGAAAGCCTACTCACCTCGTGTGGTTAGCCTCATCCACAGCTGGCCTATTCCCTTCTTTTGTTTCCTTAACTGGTTTTATTGAAATTATAGCAGTATTTATTTTAAATAGTTTTTATTAGTTCTTTGAGAATTTCATACATTCAGACCATGTATTTTGATCATATACATCCCCAATCTTCTCCCTAACTCTTCTCAGATCTGTACCCTGGCCTGCCTCCGCCTCACCCCTCTTGGCTTCACATCCTCTCAGCTTCACATCCTCTCCCTCCATTCATCTCTCTGCTCTCTCTCTCCCTCCCTCGGTCCCTCCTCTCTCTCTCGCCCTCTCCAGTTTTGTTGGCCATATATGCATATGTGTGAGGCCATCCGCTAGAGCATGGTTGCCCTCCCAGCGATGCCCACCAGAACTTGATAGTAAGACCCTGTTGCTGAAGACACCACATACTTTGAACACAGATCATGGAGAAATCAAGACGGTACTGACCAGAAAGCTTTCTCCCTGCCAGCTTGCTGTCCTTCTACTGGGAAATCCTATGCAGGCTACTGGGGAAGAAAAGTTGGTAATAGTCTCACCCAGCTGTGCACCCTGTGACCCACGATAATGACCAGGTAGCAAGGCATGCCAACAGGTGCAATAGAGGCAAGATGTTACCATCAGTGTGCTACTAAATGGACCCAGTGCCAATTGCTCTCCTAACTCATATCCCTCTATCCATAGATCAGTGAAGCTCTCAGACCTCAGAATGTTTCTTTATGCAGAAACTAACAGGTGGTTAAACACTGTACAGAGAATAAGTGTTGGCATGGTGCATAGCCACAAACCAGACATCTGTACCACACCCACTCCTCCTAAGGCTCAGGACCATTTTGAAAAAGGAGGTGGAAAGACTGTAAGAGCCAGAGGTCGGGGAGGGCTAGGGTGAAGCATGTTCTGGACATGACTGGGCCAATGTACTCAAAACCTCAGCAACTGTGGTTGACTGTATGAAGTCAGTCAAGTCAGTATTGTAGCATAGAAGCTTGGGGGTGCTCATGAGCCCCCACCCTTAGCTGAGGAGCTATGGGCAATCTATGGTTTCTGAAGGAAGGTGAGTCAGTCTTCTTAGGGGTGTGGCCAATTTCCCCTTTGCTTCTCTGCATGCTAGAACATGATTAGAACACTTCATCAGAGATGTTTGGACTGAAAGAGCCACCAGGATCATGAACTAAATAAAAAATAAACCTCTTTGCTGTATTTATTACACAACACCAGGCACCACACTATAACAACACAAAACGCACTAAGACTTGCCCTAAACACATTTTCAGAATACCGGGCCCGAACTTGAACTCCTCACTTACATACATATTGGTACCCCATAGGATGTCAAAAAAGTGACAACTCAGGAACTAATTAATGACTTGTCAAAATGGCCAAGTTCAGAGGGGAACTCAGATTCTGAGATTTACAAAGTTGGTTGAAAGCTAACTTCTGACTTAGCTACTGGAGGCCTGGGGAGAAGTTGCCTGGCTTGCCTTCTTCAAGCAGACCACCAGCCTGGAACGCTGGAAACGGTAGAGCAGGTCCTCATATACAGAAGAATCAGGTTATTTTCCTTCCAGCTCTTTGTTCCCTTGACCTCCCGCTTCATCCCTGTGCTAGCTGGGGTTTAAACTCACACCTTAGGCAAGGGCTCTACCGCTAAGCAACATTCCCAGCCCTAGATAGCATTTTTTAAAATGTATTTATTTTTATGTTGTGTGCATTGGTGTTTCGCCTGCATTTATGTCTGTGTTTGAGGGTTGTCTGGAACAGACAGTTGTGAGCTGCTGCTATGTGGGTGCTGGAATTGAACCAGGGTCCTCTGTAAGAGTAGCCAGTGCTCTTAACTGCCTGATCTGCCTCTTACCCAGCAGTAACATGTCCTTAGAAATATTCCTAAACCTGTGACACCCCAATATTTGAATACTTACATGCTTCCCACACTACTTAAACTCCCTATGCACAAGGTCCACACCGATCTGACTGGCATTGGTACCTGCAGCACCCAACCCGGTGTTAGGCACACAATTTGCCTCCCAGAAAATACAGCAAGAGTGACTCTTAGTCGACAAAGATTTTAAACCCAAATACCAGTCTCTTCTTTATGAACAGAAGGACAAGATCCCAGAAGGCTTTGCAACTTATAGGCACAGATGTGCGTGCAAACTGTGTGTTTCTTGTCATCCAGATACAAGGACAGTGACAGGGGTTGCTGCAACTCAGTGAGGGCACAAGGCTTTGGGAAATCCAGGAACACCCAGGGCTGGCCATGCACAGCAGCTCTACCAGCAAATACTGAAAGGGCATGCCCCAACCCTGTCCTTCCTCTCTCCCGACCCGGGCTGCCTGACTCAGGCGTCTGTCCTCTCGGGAGACAGTTCCACCAAGTTGGTATTTGTGTCACACGGGAAGATTTCAAAATGCTGTATTTGGAAACATGAATGTGTAATGTCTCCCTGGAAATCTACACCTTCTCAGTGAAAGATACAAGTGCAGTCCAAGACAGACATGTTTAATTAGTGAGCAAACTTGACATTTCCAGTGTTTGGACTAGACAGAGGCAAAGCCAAGAGCAAACGCAGTTCCTTCTTCACTCCCCCACCCAACCCCCGGCTTGCTGACAGAGAATAATTTATTGGGTTTGAAGAGGAATGAATGTCTTTACAATAACAGGAAGAAAGGGCCAGAAAATGCATGGGTGCTTATTAAATAATTGTCCTCAATAAATATGCATCCAACTCAGCTCTTCACTCACATCCATCTTTGGTCTCTGCTTGATGGGAATGGATGTGTTCACAGAGGTTTTCTTTCTTTTCTTCTTGTTTTTGTTTGTGTTTTGAGCCAGAATTTTGCTATGAGGCTGGCTTCAAATCCAACATCATCTTGCCTCAGCTTCCATGATGCTAATCACAGATGGGTGCCACCATGGCCAAACATGGCAGTGTTTCTATCACACAATCGCTTGGGTGTTGGGCCTCACAGACATTTTTATGGTACCCTTTCCCCGAAGTTCCAGTTATGGATATCTTATAACACTAAGTCTTTCTCAAACACATAATAGATTATAACAACCTTCTAATTGCACCTTCCTTTGCACACTCCAATCCAATCAGTAGGTTCTACCAGAGCAGTGAGACAGCATGGATTTGGGGTAAACCTTTCCCTTTACTGCAGTTTTCAAGAGTTCACTTATTCAACACTGTTAACTGAACAGCATCTATGTCCTAGGCACAGGGAGCCAATAATGAGGAAGACGGCCTTACACTGAAGCCACTTCTGGTACCCAGTCACACCTCACTGTGTCCTATTGGGTTACCCCTTCTGACTCTTTCCAGACATGTCCCCTGGTGCATTTCCCTCAAGCACCATTACTTCATGTAGAGCCCCATCTCTTCATGCACCTTAACAAAGAAATGGCTTGGCAGTTAACAGAACTGGCTGCTCTTGCAGAAGACCTGGGTTTGATTCCAAGTGCTACCATAGCAGCTTACAACTACCAGTAATTTGAGTTCCGGGAAATCCAATGCACTCTTCTAGCCTCCTAGGGCATGACACATGTTCAGTGCTCAGACACATGACAGAACACCCACACATATAAAGAAACGCTAAATAAATCTCAAAAAAGTAAAGAAACTTTCTGCACAATGTTGAACACTTTTCTTCTGATGAGTTTTGGCCCACATATCTGTCATAAATTATTTTGGATCTTGCCTGTTTATTCACATTCTCTCATCTACAGTCTTCTCCCCTCTGGATCCCTGATTCCTTTTCTCCTCTTTTTTGAAATGTGCTTCCAATTAATGCATAGGAACTGTACATACTTACAGGGTACAAAGTGACGTTGCAACATACATGAGATGACCTGATCATGTGTAACCTCAGACATTGCATTGGGAGCATTCAGAATCCTATTTGCTAGTTATTTCGAGACATTCAATTGCTTATTTTTCATGCTGCCACAGAATATTAGAAAGTGTTCCTCTAACATCCATTTGTACCCTGTACCTATTGAAGTTCCCTTGGTTTTTAATGACCAAATCAATGTCATACTTGATACTCCCAGTTGGAGTTAATATCACTCATCTCTACACTGTCATAGAGGAACTTCCTGGAAGCTCCCCTGTGCTACATTCTATCCTATTCCTCGGATACCTTCGACACTATTCCTTGGAATATCAGAAATATATTACTAAGAAGACATGTCAAGCAGAATCCAATCACAAAAAGTCCCTTTGGGGTCCGACGTCTTAATCATTTACATGCAATGGAGTTGCAGAGAAAGCTGGCAAAGGACATCAAGCTAGCCCAAGTTCAGCAACAGTGAGAAGTCACACTGCCACCAGAGGGAAAGACAATGGGGAACATGAGGTTACCCCAGGACCTTGGATAGTCCTGGCAGAAGCGGGAATGGAGTGGGTGAAGGAGGGTGACTTGTCAGCGGAGATGGGCTAGCTGCTGTGGAGGGGTGGCTGCAGCCTCCTCTTACCCACCCCCCCACAGGGGGTTTTCCATGAGTGCTGCTTTCAGCGGAACCTAGGTCAGGTGGGACCCAGAACCGCCTACCTAGGGATGCGACCAGAGCAGGGCTGGTACGGGAAGCACCGCCCATTAGTGCCGAAGGTATCCAAAGCCTGAGCACTTGATGGTGGTGGCATGATTCACTCACTCATCTCCAATACGAATCTTTACATAACACTTTCAAGGAAATGCAAACACCTAGATATAGCTACCGTTCTTGTCCTTTCTCTGTTTCAAGATTCTTCGCTGAGCTCCAGTCTCCTGGGATCTTCATGAAGGGAGAACACATTGGCTTTTCTCTGCAATGGAGCTTGTGACTCCTATTAAACCCAACTCAGCTCTAGGTTTTGTGAGGGGGTCTATTTACCTGGAAGGCTCAGGCTACCATTCTGTACTCATGCTCACTGACCCATGGCCTCCCTTTGCCTCCAGGGAGGCTACAAGGGGGCAGCTCTGGGCCCCTCAAAGCAGAGAGAAGTATGGAGGCTACTAACCAGCTCTGGCCTTGGGCTTCCAATACACTGGCTGCTGTGCCCTGGTTACTGACTTTGGCTCTAAGGACCTCTGAACTCACAGCATCCTCACTGTAAAGGGGTAGAAGATGATGGTGCCTGCCTGATAACCTAATCATGAGAGTTAAATAAACGGTTCCTTGAAAGGGCCTAGAACCAAGTGTGCAGGTATTTAGCAGCTGTGAATAATCATCACGTTATCATTATAACCCAAA
Organism: Onychomys torridus; assembly: GCF_903995425.1. NCBI lineage: Eukaryota > Metazoa > Chordata > Mammalia > Rodentia > Cricetidae > Onychomys > Onychomys torridus. The sequence goes on from NC_050447.1 coordinate 14,677,699, forward strand.
CAGCAATGGCATGCTGTAAGATTGTGTACATGCCACAGCCAGCTCTGGGTTCTCGGACCACTTTTCATTTGTTTGGGTTTGAATCTGGGTCTTGCTGTGTAGCCCAGGCTGGTCTAGAACTCATGATCCTCCTGCTTTGCTGCCCAAAGTGCTGGAACTAATGGAGCTCGCTCTCCCCACCAGCTGGCTTCTTCATTTTTAACCATGTAAATGTTCTTCCAGCAACCATATTTTATGACAGTAAACCCCATTGCTACCTCAGTCTTCAGAATCACCATCTTGGAAACTTACAACTGATAGAAAACTAGAAGACCGTGTGGATCTTCTCACTAGATGATGAAGGGCTAAAGTCTAGAGTGAGTAAAGTCTAGAGTGCATATGGCATATGCAATTATGATATTATAGAATTTATGTATTATCACTTACAGATGCCCCAACCACCAGAAACAAGAAAACAGTACGTAAGCCTACGAGCCAGAGCCCCAGTTATCACTTTCTTAAGCCTCGCTCTTTGCCTTATAAATATTTTACAGGAGAGATGGAGTCCCGGTTACTCAAAAGGAGTGACCTTTTCCTCCAAGCCACTTTGCTTCTCTTTTCGACGTTTTTCCATATGGTTCCTAATAGCTGTATTGACTTAAGTATGCAGCAGTTCGCTTAATCTAATAAACCCCTTTTAAAGATCTTTTTCTGTGGGCACTTCCAATTTTGTGGGTATTTCCAATTTTCACCATTGTATGTGGTGCCTCCAAAATGGTTCCCAAAGGGACCACATGCGGCCTTTTTCTCCGAGCATTTTACATATCCTGGAACCAGTAGCGTGTTTAGTTTTCCTGCCAACTCTGTGAGCTCTTGCCCGGCTGCAGGCATACAGAACACTGTCTTGTCCCTTGTCATTTTAGTCCACCCTCAGAGCATGGGCTAGGGGTTCATTTCTGCTGTAAGCAAATCAAGACTTTACTGATTCCCTGGACTTTTACTAGGTGGAACAGATCCAGATGTTTTGTTTTTTGTTTTGTCTTATTGTTTTTTCAAATGATGGCTTATGTGAGAAGTGCAGGCAAAGCTCCTCAGGTGCCTCGTTAAGAATGTCATATAACATCATGGCCTGGCTGTGTGATGTAGTAGCCACATGTGCTTCCTTGGGACCTGAGGACAGGGATAGGGTTACATGTGAAGCTTCTGAAAAGTGCTCCTGAATGGAACACAGTCCCAGGCAGAGCAGCTGGACCCAGACTGAGAAGGGGCCAAGGTTTTTCGGATCATGCTGATGTGGAGTGGCCTCTCATTTCAGGCCGACTATATATTCATCACGAGAGAATTTGGGGGCATTGGTAACATTCCCTAACTCTAAAAGTCATTCTCTAATGACCTGTGTCCAGTCTAACCCCACCAGAAGAAGACTGTAGTCACAGATGTTGTAACTTCCTCCAAGGAAATCCACAAACCCAAGGAGAAGCCACATCCTTTGGAGCCCAGGCAAAGCCTATAGCTTCCAGGCAGGGGTTGCTGGGGCATGGAGCTGTGGTTCACTTGCTGAGACTGCAGTCACAAAGCACTAGAGTGGGTGGATAAAAACAAGGGAAGCTATTCTCACAGGTGCAGGGGCCTGGAAGCCTGGGGTCAAGGTGCTCACAGGGCTGCTTGCTTCAGGAGCTGGAGAGAGGGAGTTGCTCCAGGGTTCTCCAGGCTTATAAATGATTATCCGTGCCCGTATCTTTGTGTTATGAGGAACTCCTGGAAAGAATCTTGGTCTGCAGGGACTGATGACTGGTTAGAAGTGCAGTAATGTGTAGAGACTGAAATGTTTGAGGTCCCAGGCGGTAGCCCCCCTGAATTCCTTACCCACCTCTAGGTCAGAACTAACATCTTGTAACTAACAGATTAAAAATCTTTTGAAATCTATTAATTCAGCAGACCACTGGCTTCCACCAACCCTAAAGCTAAACAAGTGAGCAAACAGTCTCTGTGGCCCCCCAGAAAGCTTCCTCCACCTTGCTGTAATCTGCTCTCTGGTGTACCCACCAGTGTATTTTAAACTCACTTTGATTTATGACTTTCTTTGTTCAGTTAAAACATAAAACTCTGTGAAACTGCTTCCACGTTGGAACGTGGATTTAAGGTAGCCTAAATTTGTGTTCCTGGGCTTGGATGACTCAAATATGACTCTCAAATAAACTATTGTAGTGGTATTTGCTCTACCCATGACCTTGGACTCTAAGGCCTGAAGGAGGCGATGCTTCTTGTCTTTGTTTATGACCTCTTAAAAGGTAAGGGGAAGGGTCATGAGCCTCTTCTCCCTGCTGCCTGCTACCCGGTCTGATCAAACCACCAGCTGGATTCACTCCTGGTCAGAACAGAGGACGACTTCAGCTGTTTATTGGGTTCTGTATTCATGAGTGTATTTCCTCAATTTATATCTTAAAATTCCTATTATCCATTAAGTAGACTCACGTGGATTGCTCTTAACAAACTCTCTTTTACTCCCTTTAAGATGAGAGCTGTGTGTGTTTTATAACCATGTCTTCCCTTCTGATAAGTCTATGATGCAACCCTCTCTTCTCATAAGGGCACTGGACATCCTGGAGTGGGGCCTGGTCACTGCTTAACTCAGTTGCTCTAAGGATTCTGTCTCCAAACAGCACTGTACTCTGAGGTACAGGAGTCAGAGCATCAACATAGGAATTGAGGAGAGGATGGTTCTCCCTGGAGCAGACTCTAACTAAACACGAGTTCACGCTGAGAGCAAAGGAAGGCTTCACAGTGAAAAAAGGCAAACTTCAAAACCTGTTAGCTAGTCCTCTGTTTAACCATGCACGGCAGAGACACGGGAAAACTAGTCCTCTATTTAACCATACACAGCAGAGACACAGGAAAGCTAGTCCTCTGCCTCTGTTTAACCATGCACAGCAGAGACACAGGAAAGCTAGTCCTCTGTTTAACCACACACGGCAGAGACACGCGAAAGCTAGTCCTCTGCCTCTGTTTAACCACACACAGCAGAGACACAGGAAAGCTAGTCCTCTGTTTAGCCACACACAGCAGAGACACAGGAAAGCTAGTCCTCTGTTTAACCATGCACAGCAGAGACACAGGAAAGCTAGTCCTCTGCCTCTGTTTAACCACGCATGGCAGAGACACAGGAAAGCTAGTCCTCTGTGTAGCCACGCACAGCAGAGACACGGGAAAGCTAGTCCTCTGTTTAGCCACACACAGCAGAGACATGGGAAAACTAGTCCTCTGTTTAACCATGCATGGCAGAGACACGGGAAAGCTAGTCCTCTGTTTAACCAAACACAGCAGAGACACGGGAAAACTAGTCCTCTGTTTAACCATGCATGGCAGAGACACGGGAAAGCTAGTCCTCTGTTTAACCACACACAGCAGAGACACAGGAAAGCTAGTCCTCTGTTTAACCATGCACAGCAGAGACACGGGAAAGCTAGTCCTCTGTTTAACCACACACAGCAGAGACACAGGAAAGCTAGTCCTCTGTTTAACCATGCACAGCAGAGACACGGGAAAGCTAGTCCTCTGCCTCTGTTTAACCACACACAGCAGAGACACAGGAAAGCTAGTCCTCTGTTTAGCCACACACAGCAGAGACACAGGAAAGCTAGTCCTCTGTGTAACCACGCACAGCAGAGACACGGGAAAGCTAGTCCTCTGCCTCTGTTTAACCACACACAGCAGAGACACAGGAAAGCTAGTCCTCTGTTTAGCCACACACAGCAGAGACACGGGAAAGCTAGTCCTCTGTTTAGCCACACACAGCAGAGACACAGGAAAGCTAGTCCTCTGTTTAACCATGCACAGCAGAGACACAGGAAAGCTAGTCCTCTGTTTAACCACGCACAGCAGAGACACAGGAAAGCTAGTCCTCTGTTTAGCCACACACAGCAGAGACACGGGAAAGCTAGTCCTCTGCCTCTGTTTAGCCACACACAGCAGAGACACGGGAAAGCTAGTCCTCTGCCTCTGTTTAGCCACACACAGCAGAGACACGGGAAAGCTAGTCCTCTGTGTAACCACGCACAGCAGAGACACGGGAAAGCTAGTCCTCTGCCTCTGTTTAACCAGGCACAGAAGTAGCTCTTCTCTGTCCTTCAGGTTGTCACATTCCTGTAATCTGTAAAGTGGAGACAAGGGGCCAGGGGTTGCTGAGGACACCCTCCTTCTGCTCCCCTCTCCTGACTTCTCAGGAACCAGGGTTCTACTCTGTAGCCCTCAGGATCAAGGGAGTGAGGCTGTCGTGTCAAACCAGAGGGATGATGCTTCTAGAAAAACGTCGCAAGTCCTCAGAACCTGACACCATTCCTTTCTAGAGCAGAACTGTGAAAGAACAGGGCTGTCCCCCACACCTCTCCCAGAGCAGGAGGAAAGTCCTCCACAGCCTTTCTCCATATGCCAGCCTCTTCAGTACACCTTAGCCCTCTGGCCCAAGCCCTTTCCTCGCCTCCTCTGTGCCAAGTGCTTCGGTGGGAAGAAGGTAATCTCTGGTGACCATGTGAGCAGGAGAGTAGACAGGTGCTACCAGAGTGAGTGGCAGAGCACCTGTCCCAGGTCTCTTCTGTGACAAGCTCAGAGACTAGTTAGTGAGGAAGGGAGGAGGGCACTGGGAGGCATGCCTGCTGCCTAGACCCTCTGAAACTTTTTAGGGGGGGATGGGGAGACAGGGTTCCTTTGTGTACTCCTGGCTGTTTTGCAACTTGCTTTGTAGACCCAGCTGGCCTTGAACTAAGAGCACAGTTCTTTTTGATTTCGCCTAAACTGCCCTCCAGACTTTCTTGGTATCCATATAGCATTTGATTCTCACAATAAACTATGGCTGATCAGTTAAAAAAAATGAAGAAGTGGTAGAAATATCCGGCCATGAAGCTTAAGGTGGGGTATGACTTTTCTACTCTCCTGCTCATCATCTGGGTACTCTGAGTTTTCTTTCTCAGAGACCCCATCTTCAGCTCATGGAACACCCGGACTTCCAGAGACCACTCACCCCTAGCCTCTCCACACATGCATTGGCTGTTCCACCCCACTCATTTGGGACCTATCATCATTTTTCTGTCTTGCTTTTTTTATTTCATATCTGAACTCCTCCTCCCAATTAAAGTGTAAGAACAATTCTGCAGTTTCCCTCAAATGTATCAAAAAATACAAAATAGCTGAGTTTCCTATTAGTCCCATCCTGACAAATGGTCATGAGGTGTAAGGATTTAAACCTCCTAACAGACACCTCAGCATCAAGGATTCCTTAACACTTGATCCTGATGCTGATGTCATTGGTGGGGGTGCCTGGGAGGGTAGAGTTGATGAAGCAGGCGCGAGGTTGACTTGATCTGGGAGGGACCCGGCCTTTTAGCTTTAGAGTGATCACATGCTACTTGAAGTCATGGTGATGAAGAATGTCTCCAAAGAGCCAAGCCTTTTTGCTCCCAGCTGACACAGCTCCACCCAAGCTCTAGGGATCCTCACCATGAACAACCAGCTCACCCTACAAAGAGGCAAGGGATCTATGCTTCTTCTATGACTCATTAGAGCCAAGAAAACTGGAGAGGTGGGATAACACCCATCATGCTTCTTTCCTCATCTCCATCCCTGGTCCAAACTATGTCCTGTGCAAAATTCACGTGAGGACTTTTTCTCAGGAGCTCACAATATTTTCAAACTGTATCCTAAGGGAAAAGAAGTAAGTTCCTTCACTCTGGAGTTTTCCAAACTCAGGGGAGTACTCTCAACTGGCCATGTCTTTGTAGTTCCTCTACCTAAGGGGCATCCAGGCTCTTGTCTTTCAGCTTGCATGACCTTCTCAGGAGTGCCTTTGTCACTTCCTCCCTGAGAACCATCTTTGCATCTGCTCCAGAAATTTCTGTGCCCATAGTTACAGGTGAAACTCCAGGGTCCACAGTAGCTAGCTTGGTTCTTGATGTGTAAATGAGGCAATGTTTTGGTTTTGAAAATATGCTTCTTGAAAATCCAGCTGTGGCCGCATCTCAGAGAGTCATCTTTGAGATTCAAAAGCTGACAGGAAACTGAGATGCATATGTAGTGGTTACCCGTCCTAAAGTCCTTTCCAGTGGTGCAACCCGCATCTTGGTGGCTGCAGCAGGCGCTTGTGTGAAGAGTGAGTGGTCACCAGCTGAAGGAAGAAGATCCAGAAGGTACCACCTGCCGCTTCACCCACCTTTTTCTCTCTGTTCTACCTAAGTCTTCCCAGAGGAATACCAGGATGTCTGACACACCAACCCAAACTCTAGCTTACCAGGCCATCAACTTTAAAGAGATGCACTTACTTTGTGCATTCCTTAACTTCCTGCCCCCTTACTCATTTAATAAGAAACTGGGCACCTGCATTGAAATGTCACACCTGAAGTTAGCTCAGCTTGAAAAGTTTAAAAATAGTCAATCTGAGGAACAAAGGTGTTTACCACAAACAAATGCTGTTAACAGCTCCTGGGAGACACACTTCAAGTTCCCACAGGGTGACACAGTTGTGTGAACATGGACCCTGCTCTTCCCTCCCCTGCTTTTGCTAGGTGCCAGCATCCCAACCCCCTTTTCTCTGAGCAAGTGGGAGCTGTCCACACCCAGAGTGCTGAGCACAAGAGGGGAGCTTCTCCCATGCCTAAATCCTTGGACCTTCATCACAGTCTGACTGGCTCTGTCGATAGAAGTGGTGTAAAAAAACACACACTTCACCTTGCACTTACTGGCCTGTATGACAACCATTCATCTCTATTTGCTTATAGAAAGGCGGAGTAATACTTGGAGGTTTGCGTCTCAGAGGCTGCGCTACCTAATGTTTCCTCCTCGCTTTCATGGCCCTCGTCCCTCTCTCCGGCTTGAGTCCTTCGTCCTGACATTTGCTGCTGTCCACCTGACTATTTACTTCCCTTGTGTGTCCTCTGTGCCTCCTCTAGATGTAAATTCCCGGGACAGGCTACCTATCTCCTTTGTTTATCCAGGTGTCCTTAGATCCTAGAACAGTCCCTGGAGAGTACCAGGGGCTTGATAAATATCTGAATGAATGAATACATATACATATTTTTAATAAAATAATCCATACCATTCCCCTGGGCTAGAGATTTGAGTCTGTCTTCACACGGCACTGGTTAGCTTTAACTCCCCTCCCCCAAGTTTTCAGCCTGTAAGTCAAGACTGCCAAATCCTTCTCCCCAGGATTACAGAGAGATGATCTTGGTGAGGTCGAAAAGCCTGAGGAAAACATTCGCTTGACATTTAGCGGTTCATTGAAATAACAAACCTGACTCCGAGAAGCAGTGTGTTTTCTGCAGCTGCCGGTATCCTTCCCAGCAAATGTCTTACTTGGTTCTGTGTGCTGACATATCTCTGTGGAGAACCTGGCCTCTGCCAGGTTGAGGGGAAGCATCAGTTGTCTAGAGCCCAGTGCCGCCTGCCCCCATCAGGACATGTGAGGGGCCCGCTGTGAGGCCACAGCAGGCTGCCTGCAGGTGCTTTTCAGGGAGCTTCATGGAGCTCTCACTTAGTTCTTGGTTGCCTTCTTCAGAGAAAACCATGAGTCAGGCCTGCTAAGTGACTGGTCCAAGCCCCGCCCCAGAGGTGATCTGTAGGGCCAGTGCTCTCATTGTCCCCACTGTACCATGTCTTCCTGCTCAAGCTTCCAGCCTCTGCCTTCAGGGTGAGGCCGCTGGGTTTTGTCTCTTGGGCCAAAAATCAGACAAGATTAGATTCTGGACTAGAGATGTAGCTCAGTCAGTGGTAGAATATTTACCCAGTATGCATAATACTGGTTCAGGGAGAAAGGGAGTAGAGTGTAGAGGAAGGATCAGATTCCCAGAATCCTTCCTGCGGCTTCATTGCTTCCCCCACAGACTTATTGACAGCCACTGCTGTCTACCTCGCTATTTATTTTATTTCCAGTGCCACTCAACCAGAAGAGACTTAGGAAGTGACACCACACTGTGGTCCAGAAGGATGAACAAGGAGCAGAACAACATTCAGGAAATGATAACGGAGACTGTTTCACTGAGTGAAGTGTCAACGGCTCAGCAGACTCTGGAGGGTGGGGATACATCCTGTCTTGGCTGACACTAGCCTAGAGGGGCAGGAGCTCTGGATTCAAACCGAATGAAGGACAGACAGTTGCTGCACTCAGCCACCTGTGGACTGAGTCTCATCCCTACTCAGTGTCTTTGAACTGCAGCAAATACACCTGGATTTCACAGCAGGCACTCAAGCTTAGTCAACACCCAACTACAGATGGGTGATTATAATCATAGCCTGTGCCGTCACCTAACAAAAACTGTTATTCACAGCAGAGAAGGGAGCCTTGATCCATCCCTGGCTCTTACCACATGTCCACATTTCTGAGCAACCCACTGTCCAAAAGCAGACAGCCATTTGCTTGGGGTGGTGATGACTTCTGCTGTGGCTGGCTAAGGTCAAGGCAGCACCGGGCTCAGTTTTGGGAGTAATAACTGGCTGCCTGAAACTAATGGCAATGCTCTGGTGTGGGGCTGAGGAAGGAGGATGTTTGGAAACAAGGTCACAGTGCATCTACTTCTCTGTACAGGAATTCAGCAAATGGCCACTGAGAACTTGCTTTGTATAAAGCACTAAGAAAGCAGGGGAGGAGAGAGCATGGTGGGGAGAAGGACATGAGGAGCTGGCATCACAATGTAATCAGAGGCAATTACTGTACCCTCACCCACTGCCAAGTGCCAGTGCATAGGCTCTCTGTGGCGTGGGTGCCCAATCCCCTCCACCTTAGGAATGTAGGAACTGAGGCTTGTGGAAGCTGAATGTCTCTCTTAGAGTGTCATGACTGATAAAATGTGAACTGAGGCTAGAATCGTAGTTCCCTTCCCTTCTGAGTACTCCTAAGCACAACTTTGGCAGCTACCCTCCCCCACTGACAAATTAGCTCCTACTCATAGAGCCAGAAGTTGAGGACAAGCCTCAGGCTGGTCAATTAAGTAGAGATATGAACCAACAAAATTAAAACAGGATCAGAATCCTGGGCTGACTAGGACCAGGTCACATCCTCCAGCCCAGACAGGGTGACACTCTGTCCCAGTTTTGCACTCACATCAGCATGATAATTAGCAGCCCCTTGCATCCTCAGAATTGTTTTGGTTTGGACCCTAACCCTCCCTGACTTTAACATGGGGCTAGCTTGCTCACCCCTGCTCTTCACTTTCCATCTGTGACTTAGTAGCACCCTTTGCAGAAGCCACTTTGGGAGGACAAAGCCAGGACCAAGTGAAGCTGTGCTGGGAGGCTTCACATCCTGGGACCCCAGGCAGCAGCTGATTGTCCAGGGAGTCTGGAAGGCTGAAATGACCTGTGCATCTGCCTTGACAGACAGTTCAAGTAGGAGGCTCACAGCCCCAATCGCTGGGGACTGCCCGTTCTTCTTCAGGTTGGGAGCAGGCCTCTCATTCTTTCTGACATTTTGCGGGTGAGCTCTGTTCCAGGCCAGCAGCCTGTGGCAACCAGGCAATGAGATGAAACTCTCGGTGTCCCCTCAGCCCATAAAGCCTGCCCCTGCTGCATGGTGAAAATTACAGACTTATATTACAGGCCTCATGCAGGGGAAGTAGCCAGAGGTTGCTGAGACAATCAGAATCTGGTAGGTTTATTGAGTTGTGAGATGAAACTGGACTACCCATGTGTCTGATTTGAACAACACCCCTCCCCCCAAAAAAAGAATGAAAAACTGAGGTTATTTTTTTTCTCCTAGTTAATGATAGTTCAGAACCTACAATAATTTTTCCTTTTACAGAGAAGGCATATTCCTCAGATTGAAGCAGCTTGCTCCACGGGGCTTTTTGGGGTCGGGGTAGTGGTGGTAATAGAGACACTGTGGGCTACTCACAGTCTACAGGCATCAGCCCTCATCCCATCCCACACTACACACAGCCTCACAACTTGATGAATTACAGTGCTGGGTAAAATTCTCAGCTGTTAAGAAAAATGAAATGAAGAGATTTGCAGCGGGTGAAGTAGAAAGTATTGTAGGAAGCGAGGTGGTGCAGTCTCAGAAAGTCAGGGCCACAGGGAAATAGACTTTGAAACTATATGGGAAGGGGTGAAGGGGAGGGAGGTGAAGGGGTGAGGAATGGAGGGGTGGAGAGAGAGGGGTAGGGGGTGGAGGGGTGGGGGATGGCGAAAGACCACATGTGACCTGAAAGTGGGAGGAGTCCACCTGGAGTAGGAAATCACAGTGCAGGGAAGGGGAGGGCAGGGTGGCAGGGGACACAGCAAAACAAATGTTTAAGAAACGACAAAACAAAACCTAAATTCTTTGTAAGCTAATAAAAATATTTAATGAATAAAATATTGGAGATTTTGGATGAGTTAGTTGGGAATGGTTTTCATTTTGCTGCCTTTCAAGGACTATTTTTATCATGGCAAAAATAAAAATAAAATAAAACTGTGGAGAGAACCTCAGAAAATTACCTCTGACAGTGAAGGCAAAGGTTGCCTCCAAAGGGGAACCTCTAGGGTGAAAAGCTCTGTATCTTGACAGGGTTGGGATCGCACAGGTGTGTACACTTGTCAAAACGACTTCAAGGGTAAACAGGATCTATGCCTTTCACTCATGTGAAATTTAGCCATTCAAGAAAAAAGACTGAACTTTATGGAACAGCATCCCCACTGAACCACCCAGTGAGCAGCATCCCTAGTGAACCCCAGGGAGCAGCATCCCCACTGAACCACCCAGTGAACAGCATCCCCAGGGAACCACCCAGTGAACAGCATCCCCAGGGAACCACCCAGTGAACAGCATCCCCAGGGAACCACCCAGTGAACAGCATCCCCAGGGAACCACCCAGTGAACAGCATCCCCACTGAACCACCCAGTGAACAGCATCCCCACTGAACCACCCAGTGAACAGCATCCCCACTGAACCTCCCAGTGAACAGCATCCCCAATGAACCCCAAGGGAACGGCATCTGTGCTGCTTGACTTAGGGGAAATGTATAAATACCCCACAATTTATATTCAAGTGCCATGAAACCTAGGTGTATTGATGGTGAACAGAGGTGTGGGTTGGTGGAATGGCATATGATACACAGTGTGGTGGCACATTAGTGGCAGGCACTGGCTGCCAAGTTCTTCATCTTCCTTGAAAATTCTGAAGTTTTCTGTAGGTTTCAAAATTCTCATAGGAAAATGTGGAGGGAAAGGGTTACATTTAAAGGCTTGTGTGTCCTGGACTTTGCTGATGAGAATTCTCTGGATACTTGTTTCCAAAAATGTAAGGTCCAGGGGTGCTGGGGGATGTTTTTCTGTATACTGTGAATATATGTTGTTTCCATTGGTTAATAAATAAGCTGCTTTGGCTGATGGCAAGGCAGCTTAGAGGCAGGCAGGAAAACCAAGGACAGGGAAAGGCGGAGTTTGGAGAGATGCCAGCACCACCAGGAAAAGCAAGATGTGAAAGTATTGGTAAGCCGTGGCCACGTGGTAACTTATAGATAAGTAGAAATGGATTAAGTTATAAGAGCTAGGTAGCAAGAAGCCTGACATAGGCCATACAGTTCTTAACTAATATAGGCCTCTGTGTGTTTACTTGGGTTCCTAGTGGCTATGGGACCACAGGTGAGAGAGATTTTTCTGGACTGCTGGAGGCCGGGAGGGACCCGGGGAAACACACAGGAGCTCTGTATGGAAACTGAGATTCAGCAGAGCTGGGTGGGGTTTAGTCTGTCTGCATTTAAAACGTCCACCACAGTGGCACAATGTGTGTGGAGGACCACCTTTCAGGACAAGGCTCTCTCCCTCTCCCCTCTTTTGGGGTTAAGTCTCTCTTGTTTCTGCTGCTGTCTGGCTGTTCTTGTGTGGACACTAGGCCTATGAGCTTCCGGCAATTCTCAGCAACAGAGATGTGTGCCACTGCATCTGACTTTGGAAATGGTTGCTCACTATTTCCGTGTGTATGAGTGTTTTGCCTGTCTGTATGTGCACAGTGTACATGTTTGTTCCTTGGGGAGGCCCAAAGATGGCACAGGATCCCCTGAAACTGGAGGTGAGGATGGTTGCAAGCCACTATGTGGGTTGTGAGCTGCTCTGTGGGTGCTGGGACCCTGCGAAGGCAATGTTCTCACTCACCTGCTGAGCCATCTCTGCAGCCCCTGTGCATCTGATTTTTTATACAGATTCCAGTCTTTTTTTTTTTTTATAAGCCTCTTGGTGGGGTCTCAGGTCTGCAAGGAAAGTGCTTTCCCCCACAGAGCCATCTCCCCCCTGGCTAGCTGCAGTTTTTATCAGCCCTCTAGGGTGAGGGTGAGCACTGTTTGGAAAACACTGGTGAATTTATGTGCAGAGAATTTGACTCTGTATGGAAGAAAAAAAATAGAACGCAATGGGACCCATGACAGTGGGGACAGGGACAAGCAGCTAAATCCCAGACAAGGTGTGGTGCTAGGCATTTCAATTTTAACAAGATCCTCGAGTGATTACAAAGTTGTGTAAGGCTCAAGAAACTGCAAGTCTGGTAGCATTTGTCCAAAGAGAAGAATGTTTTGCCAGCTCTGACGGGTAGATTCCTAAGACTGTCCAGAATGTACGAGTAAACTGTAAGCTAGGAAGATAAGTTATACCCGTTAGTTAGAGTCCTGCCCCTGGGCAGGCTGAGGCTCACAGCAGGGGTATCCTCTTGGACAGGAGTTTACCAAGGCAAGACGCCAAGGCCTGGGTAGGTAAAGCATTTTCTTCATATGTCTTCACCAGCCACACAAAGCAGACTAATCCAAATAGTCCTGTTGACTCCAGTCCTGGAACTGAGGGTGGGGCTCAGTGGGAGGAACTCTGAAGATGTGTTCACAAAGGTTCTGCTCCATCTGGGGGACCACACAGGCAGGTTCTTGCCAGGCAGTGAGCAAGACAGTACAACCAAGGCTAACCAGACACAGAGGAAAGCCCAGTTGGTATGAGCTAAGGCATCTGGGGTTCCTGAAAGACTGAGAACACAGCCTGGGCTCAGATAAGCCAGCAAGATTTCTTGAAAACAGAGCAAAGAACAGAAAAACAAAACGAAACAAAAAACCCTAGCCTGGGAGCAGGATGCTGCTCGAAAGTGCTACCCAGGTGCAGCACATACAAAACAGTTGGCATGTTAGCATTAATGAGTGTAAAACCATGCACAGGGAAGCCAGAACAGTGCTGACAGAAAGGCCCAGGGAAGGAGAGAGGGAAAGGGGAGGGTGGAGGAATAGGGCTGAGAGAGAGCAGAGAAGGTGTGGCCCTCATTTTGACGTTCTGTCTCCAGATGACACACTCTGTTGAGGAAATCAAATCCCCAAGTTGAGTTGTGAGAACCATAGCACAACCCTGTGGCCCCCACAGCCAGACTAGTGGCTTTCCTTCTAGCACCCCAGCTGAGGGTATTCTTAATGCCCTTGCCTTTGTGGTCATGAGGGGCATGACTAGTGAGCTTTTCTACATTTGCAGCAACTCTTGGGTGACAAAAATTGCAGCCCCTCAACCCAGTTTTTTCAGGGTTAGGTTTTCTGCCAGTGTTAGGTTCTAGAGATGAGAGTCAGGACTCAAGAATCCAGGAAACCTCTGGACATGCTTCTGTCACCACGGAAGGCCATGCTCAATGTCACAGAGACACAGACCCAGATTGGTAACTGCCAGTCCACAATCTTCGTGTAAGACAATTGATTTGTCATTTAAAGATGGAATTCTGGGCTCAGAAAATAGCTTGGAGAGTCCAGCACTTACTATATAGGCAAGGCGACCTGAGTTTCAGCTCCAGATAAAGAGTTAGGCATGATAGCATATGCCTTTAATCCCAGTGCAGGGGACACAGGCAGATGGGTGGGTCCCTAGGGCCTGCTGGCCAGCTAGCCTAGCACAACAGTCAAGGCCCAAGTTCATTGAGAAATCCTATCTCAAAAACAAGATGAACCACTCCTGAGGAATAATAGCTGAATGTGGTGATACTATGTTCCCCCAAAATATTGTGCACCCTAATAAACTTATATGGGGTCAGAGAACAGAACAGCCACTAGATATAGAGGCCAGAAAACGGTGGCACATATGCCTTTAATCCTAGCATTCCAGAGGCAGGGATCTGTCTGGATCTCTATGAGTTCAAAGCCACACCAGAAACAGCCAGGCATGGTAACAAGAGCCTTTAATCCCAGGAAGTGATGGCAGGAAGCGGAAAGTTATTTAAGGCACGAGGACAAGGAACTAGAGCCTGGTTAATCTTTTAGGCATTTGAGCAGCAGTTTAGCTTAGATCCATTTAGATGAGGACTCAGAAGCTTGCAGTTTGAGAAAATAGGATCAGCTGAGGAATTGGGAAGGCAAGATGGCTGTGGCTTGTTCTGCTTCTCTGATCTCCCAGCATTAACCCCAGTACCTGGCTCCAGGTTTGTTTTTATTAATAAGACCTTTTAAGATTTGTGCTACAACTGAGGCTGACCTCTGGCCTACACACACACACACACACACACACACACACACACACACACACACACACACACACACGAGCATGCGCATGCACATACACACACATCTGTATGCACACTCAAACATACACACAAAGAAATAATAGAGACAGACGTCCACTTGGAGTGGCCAGAGGAACTAAGGAAAAGAGCCCTCACCTCCTTGACTCCTTGATAGATTTGCTGAAATCATTTCAGTGGCTTTTTCTGCAGCTCACTGCTCTAGACTCAAGCTGCAGAAAACCACAGCAACATGGCCCTACCCCCATCCCACCATTGTGACTTATTACAATGTTAGCTTCCAGCCACATCAAACATTTGTCTTGGGGGCATTTAATGCTGTTATTGGGACAAGTGTGGGGCACTGAGATTATTACCAAGGTCTTGCTGTGTGCTGGGGAGTGAAACGTTTGAGGGGTTCAGGGAGGTAGCTTAGGAGACAAGAGGTGGAGAGCCCACACCAAAGGTAACCTGTAGAGTCCAGGCATCCAGTCAACTCTAGGCAAGACAGGGCAACTGAGTGAACTAGACTCCTAGATTCCCACCCTTGCCTTCCCCAGATGAACCTTGCATCCAAAATTTCATGATGGTGGCCCCACACATGCTTTTTGATTTTTTAAAATTACTTTAAAAAATTTTTATGTGTATGAGTGTTTTGCTCATATTTGTATATGTGTACCACATGCATGACTAATAACCAAATAATTCAGATCCTTTGTAGCTTAAATTAGGGATGATTTTAAACTACCACATAGGTGCAGGGAACCAAACTTGGGTCCTCTACAAGAGCAATAGTGCTCTTAACTGGTAGGCTATCTCTCTAGCCACTGCCCCATTTTGACTTTTTGGAAGCTTGCTTACTTTAACAATAAGAACTCATATTCTGATCTTCTCTTAGAATATCAGGAGACCTAACAGTTCTTGGCTAAATCCCAGCAATGGGCTGGGACTTTTGTGGGGAGCACTCTCTGATTCAGAGCAAACCTTCACATCCAGATGACTCATCTTCACTATCAACAGGGGCCTACTATCACCAAGTATGTGGGCAGGAAGAAGTGGTCCTTAGACATACCCCATTGTGTAGCTTGGACCACAAACAGACTGTGCTGGTCAGTTTTATTTCAACTTGACAAACACTAAAGTCATTTGGGAAGAGAGATTCTTGATGGAGAAAATTACTCTATAAAATTTGCCTGTAGACAAGTCTGTCGGACATTTCCTTGATTAGTGATTGATGTAGGAGGGCACTGGCCTGGTGGCCTTGGGTTGCATAAGAAAGAAAGCTGAGCCAGCCAGGGAACAACACTCTTCCCTGGCTTCTGCCTCAGTTCCTGCCCCCAGCTTCCTTCCTTGGTTCCTCTTAATGGATTGTGACATGGGATGTGTAAGTCAAATAAACCCTTTGCTCCTCAAGTTGTTCTGGCCATGGGGATTTATCACAGCATTAGAAATCTAACAAGGACAGAGACTGGTACCAGAGAGTGGGCCACAGCTATGATGAACTTGACTATGTTGTTTTGGGGAGAGTTGTGGAAGGAACTGGGATATTGGGGCAAGAAAAGACATTGATTGTTAGAGCTTAATGAGCTGTAGTAAAAATTTGGAATATAATGCCAGAAGCTGCACAGATGATAGAAGCCTGGCTTGTGAAGTCTCAGAGGGAAGCAAAGATGATATCAAGAGCATTTGTGTAATCATTTGAATTAAGAATCTATGATCTGGTTAGCTGGGAATGAAGAATGAACTATGATTAATATGAGATTAGAACCACTAAAGTGAAACCTTTGCCTTGCTAGGGCAATTGATACTGGTCAGCTGGGGCTTTCAGTAAAAAAGACCAGCATCTTTTAGTCAAAATCTTCTCGAAATTGTTTCCTCAGGGTCAGCATACAGACGCTGTGGTCCACAGACCATACCTGGCACTGGCAGTCAAACTTGGTAATATGTAAGAGTTTCCCAGATAGTATGGGTTTTGAAAGTGTGAAGGAGTCATGGAGAGTGACTAAAGCTTGGGACTGTGAGAGGCCAGGAGAGGCTATTGGTGAAGGTGTAGCCTTCACTGCAGTAGAAGCTTCTGGACTGAAGTAGTCATAGAGAGTAGTTAAGGCTTGATGAGGGTGCAGCCTCAGCTACCATAGAGACGCAAGCATGTTGGAGATGCCAGTGTGGTGGTGGAGCCATCCTGAGCCTAGGAGACTAGCTCTGCATGCTGTGTGTGGTAGAACTGGAGAAGCAGAGCTGCTTGGGTCCTTTGGCACCCAGTAGATCGTGAGTTCCAGATGTCTGACACTGGGCTTTACTTCACACCGTTGGGCTTTGGTTTTGTTTGGGTTTGATTATAACTGTGCATTTTTCTTCCCTTTTGAAAAGAAAGTATTTAACTTGCTTTTTTTTTTTTTTTTTTTTTTAAATTCTTATAGGATCCCACAGTTAACAGGCTTTGGAGAATTAGAGAGACTTTGAACTTTCAAAGAGACTGTGCTTTTTTTTTGTTTGTTTTTTTGTTGTTTTGTTTTTTTGTTTTTTCTTTTGGTTTTTAAGACAGTGTTTCTCTGTGTAGCTTTGCGCCTTTTCCTGGAACTCACTCGGTAGTCCAGGCTGGCCTCGAACTCACAGAGATCCGCCTGGCTCTGTCTCCCGAGTGCTGGGATTAAAGGCATGCGCCACCACCGCCTGGTGAGACTGTACTTTTAAACTGAATTTTTTCTTTTGCTTTTTCTTTTTTCCTTTTTTTTCTTTTTCCTGAGCTGAGGACTGAACCCAGGGCCTTGCACTTGCTAGGCAAGCACTCTACCACTGAGTTAAATCCCCAGCCCCTTAAACTGAATTTTTAAAGACTGGGGTTTTTTTTAAGCTGTGATGTTTTATATTGTGATGGTGATATTAATGTGGATAAACAAAACAGGAAAGTTTATGGCAAGTTGACAAGGGAGCAATGGGGCTGGTTCGTTTTGTGTCAACTTGACACAAGCTAGAGTCACTTGGGTAGAGGGGTTCTCAATCAAGAAAATGCCTCCATCAGATTGGCCTATAGGCAAGCCTGTGGGGCATTTTCTTGATTAATGTTTGATATGGGAGGGACCAGCTCACTGTGGGTGGTGCCATCCCTGGGCTGGTGGTCCTGGGTTCTATAAGAAAGCAGGCTGAGCAAGCCATGAGGAGGAGCAAGTCTGTAAACAGCACCCCGTCCATGGCTTTTGCTTCAGTTCCTGCCTCCAGGTTCCTGCCTTGGTTTCCCTCAATGGACTTTGACCTAGAACATGTAAGCCATATGAACCCTGCCCTCCCCAGGTTGCTTTTTGTTGTGGTGTTTCATCACAGCAACAAAACCCTTGGTATGACACAGACATAGAGCTACGTGTTAAGCAAAAAGACAACCTCATATTCCAGTCCATGACACCATACCAGGCATCTGGGCTTTTCGCTGTAGGGTTTTATTCTAATAAAATTTGGATAGAAGCGGCAGTCTCTACCAGCTGAGAAACAGCACTCTGTTTAGCAGATGAAATAGAGTAAAGGCACCTACATCTCAGGCAAGGAAAAGAGGTGGAGTTACCCACAACCCATTCCGCCTTCTTTGCAGGTCCTGGAACTGCCTTTGACTTGGGAGCTCTCGGGGACAAAGCTTTGGACCTGTGTGACCAGCAGAAGTGAGGTCTATGGAGAGGACTGTTGAATGGCGCGTCTATGGATAATTTAGCAGCATCCCAGCCCCCCTCTCTCCCACATCTACCTGTAATTTTAACTTTCACAGTACATTAGTATGTGAGAATAGCTCTGGGAACAGCACAGTTCTGAGCTGGTCTCTACAGAGAGAAAATTCAAGTCCAACGACAGAAATGCTGCTCACTTCCATGAGGTTGGGAGTGGCCCAGGCCGAGCTCTGAGCCTAGGCTTTCTAAAGCACTCCAGCGCCTACTTCATAGTCTCTGACTGTGAAAAGGATGGCATGCTGCAGTAGAAGCATGCTGCTGTGGAAACTGAGGCGGGGATAAGGTGGCTGACAGAGTGTGCTCGTCAGCTTTTGGCTACTGACATGAATACTCAAGGGAATTTATAAAGAGAAAAGGTATATTTTAGTTCATGGTTTTAAGTGATGAAGCGACCCTGTGGCTTTGGACCTCTAAGGTAGCATATTGTGTGTGTGTGTGTGTGTGTGTGTGTGTGTGTGTGTGTGTGTGTGTCCAACAAGCCTTTCATCTCATAAGCCAGAGAGCAAAGCAAGACAGAAGAGGCTGGGGTCCCCCAAGGGCACACCTCCAACAACCCAGGGATGCAGTCTCACATCTGTTGTACCACCTCCTAGTGGCCACCCTAGGCTCAGAGCCTCCAGAAGCCAGTCTTGAATGAACACATCTAACCCTTATTAGAAGCCAAAAGATACTATGGATAACTGTCCCTGATGATCCAAGTTCCCAAAGGCATATTGGGACTCCCTGTGAGTTTTCCTTGGGGATTTCATGGTATACAACAGATTAATGGACTTGGTTGCCATGGGCTCTTGGGGAGACCTCATTCTGTGCCTGCACTGTGGTGGGCTTGTCTTGCACTGCAAGTGACCCAGGGTAAGAAGGAGTTCCAGCCTGGGTTTCCCTCTGGCTCACACGGTGCCTGAAGAGTGTGTGAGTTAGCTATCACCAACCCCCCTGCACTCTGACAGAGGCCTGCAGCCCTCCCTCCCTATGACATTTCTCAGTCTCAAAATCTTATCCGTCCAGGACAGTTTAGAGATCCAGGCAGCAGTGGTGATGGAGGCCTGGCATTTGAATCTATTGATCAAGAACAGGAGATCCAAGGCCAGGGCACACTGGGAGATCATGCTGTCAGAGTCAAACAGAAGCTTCTCATTGCCGTGTTGAGGATGGCTGAAAAAAAAAAAAAATGAGAGGAAGGCACAAATCACACAAAGCCAGAAGGAAGTAACACCAGGAGATGGTTGGTGTGCGAAGGTGTACATCGTGGGCAGGTAAGAACACACAGACGGGGGATCCCCGGCCTCTCCCATGGCAGCACAGGAGGGAGGTCCGGTGGGTGAAGGTCTCCTTTTTCAGATGGAAAAGGAGTTGTACTCATGGGCCCAAAAGCAAATGATACAGCTGCCTGTGCTTCAGGTGATGAGTTTCTTCCGTCAGTGCAAGACAGACTGTGCTGCCTTTGAAAATGCTCTAATTGTGGGTGTCTTGCCACATGACCCCAAAGCTGAGACTCAGTCCACCTTGCTCTGGCGAGGAAGCACTTGTGGTCCTGAGAAGGGGAAAGGACCAGCAGAAAGAAGTGAGGTCCTTCCATGCTGGGGAGACAGCACTGGACTAAGCACACTCATGAGGGTTACAGGCCCTGGGTCTACTTGGCATTGTCCCCAAGACTCAGTCATTCAGCCCTAACAAACAAGAAGATGAAGGTCGTGCCCTAGAAGGTTCCTTCTGATCTTGTGGAACAAGGTCAGTAATGTCAGTCTGCAGAGCCTGAGTAGAGAGGAGACTGGAGCAGAACTGGCCTTCCCATGGCAAGAAGGTGCATGTGGGCAGAGGCACAAGTCCCCAGGAGCCTCAAACTTGGTGAGCATTGAGGACTCCCCAGTGCATCTGTGGAGATGCTGACCCAGGGTGGAGCCCAGAGCCGCTGTTTCAGGGGAGCTGTTGTAGCTAGTTCTGATGCAGGATGTGGTGGCCTCCATGCTGGGATTGACCTGGTATCATTTTAAAGGCATGAACTATGGATTCAGTTGGGTCTGGTTTTTTTTCTCTGTGACTTCCCAACTGTATCTCTTAGCCTAGTTAATGAATGAGCTAATATTTATGCAAAACATGAAGCCAGGCAACATGTCCTAAGTAGCTGAGGCTCTGATCTTTATTCTGATAATTACGGTAGGCTTGCTACACTGCTGTTATTGGACAGAGCAGGTCAACTGGCCAAATTCACACAGATTCATTCCATAGGCAAATCCACAACAGCCCATTATGTTGTCAAAATTAGAGTTTGGGGCTGGCATCTACTTGATTTCTTATATAATGATTAAACATCATTCATCATTATCTGCTTGACCTTACTTTTGGTCATCCTTGAGGTGGCCACTCAGACTTCCTTGCTCAAGGTAAGGAATGTCCCTAGTCAAAAGTAAAAGCTGCCCTGTTGTCCCTTGTCAACTGATTCCACTCACCTCATAATCTGTTTATGATGCTGTAAGAAAATATCCAGACTGATAACAAAATGGCGGAGATTATGCAGTTCACTAGGAACATACATCTGTCTCAGCTGTGGAGGCTGAGAAGATCAAGAAGAAGGCACCATCAGACTCAGTGTCTAGTGAGGGCTGCTCTCTGCTTCCAAGTGGTCATCCTCTTGCCTTGTCCTCACATGGTGGAATGATAAAGGGCAACAAATATGGACCGTGTTTGTTACCAGCTGAAGAGATGGAGGGCCAGGCCCTTCACTGATGTCCCTCTTATTAGGCCAGTCAGTCTCTCAAGAGCTCTAATGGCCACTCCATTCCAAGCAAGAACTCCCATGCAGGAAAATAAATTGTCACCACGCAGAGGTGTGTGTGTGGGGGGGGGGGGTACACATGTGCACACACCAATATGTGATCTATGTGAATGAATGTGCATGTGTGTGCATGCATGCATGCATGTGTTTGTGTGCAAGCATGTTTAATAACTGCTATAACCTGAATATCTGCTTCTTGCTTCAAGCTCAGGTTGAAGTTCAGAAGCCTTCCCGCACTGCCAGCACCTTGACCTTAGACTCCCCAGCCTTCAAAGATTGTCTACGAGCTGCCAAGGCTGATACATTTGCAACAGCCCCCAAGCGGGCCGAGACGGAGTCATTGGTCTGTATGTTCTTGATGACTCTTACTTGAAACATTGTCCATTAAGTTTTCGTTTTCCAAAGAAAAAGAAAAAAAAGCAACAGAAATCTCTACTCCCTCCTCAGAAAGCCCTCTCTCTGTTCTTCCTCTAGCACCACCCCCCCCCCCCCCCCCCCGTCTTCCTCTTCTTTCCTAGTCAGGTGCAGGGACTCCTCTTCCTCCAGCCCACCCGAGATTCCCGAGCCTCCTGCCTCATTCAAGTTCTTTCTTGTGTTTCGGGAAAAGCGTGAACTTGGCCGTCAGAGACTGAGTTCAAGTCCCTTGTGTGTTAATGGACCTCTGATCCTCAGTCTCTTCACAGTAAGTGGAACACAATTGAGCCGGGCCACGGTGCTCACAGCGGTGAACACAGAAGACCTCACCACAGTCAATGCTCCACAGATGGCGAGAAGGCTAGCTCTGGACCTCCTCCATCTCCCACACTCACGGGAGGAGCCCTGGGACACTGTTGGCTGCTTGAGTCATCCACGTAAAACTGTGAGTATGACTTTAAGGATGTTTAAAGGGGGGAATGTGGGGCATCATGCATGCTAGGCAGCTCTCCCACTGAGCTAACCCAGTCCTAACGATTGTGCATGCATATTATATGGCTTTTGCACATGACAAAGGGAGCCCTATTCCTTGATCAGCAGAGCTAGAAATCCAGGGAATTGGGCCCCCTGGGGTACCACATGGATCACCTGTGGCCACCAAGCAATGATGTGAGCAAGTTGATCCTTTAGAGACAGTGAGAGTCAAAAACTGACTTTGAGATTGTATGTTGCACATTGTGAATGTTGATCTGGGCACAACAGAGAAGTTGGGCGGTTAAGCTCCAACCAGCTGAGCATTCTGTCTCAGAAGCACATGGGACTTCCACTTCTGAATAGCTGTTGTGTGGCCTGTAAGTCTAAAGATATGAGAATTTTAGCCTCTTAAACATGTGTGAGCCAAACATGCCAAAGATCTTTATTTGTTAGAGGAGGAGAGCAAATATTTGAGTGGAACAAATGTGAACAGGCAAACATACTGGGAATTTTGACTTTCAAGGTTCCTTCTGGTAATAATCCCAACAATGACTGGGGAAATGAATGTCTCTGGAAGAACATAACTGCTATCTATTCTCATGTAAATAACCGAATCTAACAAAATAAATGTCTAAATAATTCATGTTCACTGTCCTTCGGCTGACTTGGCATGTGAAAGGGACAGAGCGACAGTAGGAAGGAACCCTCGGTCCTGAACTCTCACACTGGGCTTTCACTCCTAGCTGCTGTACTCCTCTGCACTGGATTCCCAAAGGCTTGATTGAAGGGTAGACAGCAGTGCAGTGGTTCTTATCACAGCAAAGTGTGGCTCGCACGAGAGCCGGTAGGGTGGTTTAGCCCAAGCCAAAATCCAGCCGTCATGACCACCTGACCTCCTGTAGATCCAAGCCGCATCACCTCATGAGGGCACATGCCCACACCTAGTTCCAGCCATAGACCTGCTTCAACACCACCTGCCATGTTTCCTGGTTGGCAGAGGGCATCTGTCTGTAGTCCAGTACATTATGCTGATCTTTTTTATTTTTAAAGAACTGCCTTACCCAACCATTCTCCCTGCCGCCCTCCCCCCTGGGGGGGGGGACATTAGCCTCTAGTACAAGAGTCCCTAGTCCATGACCCTGGTTTTCTTCAATGGGCACCTGACTCTAAATTTGTCATATTCTCTCTTTTGAAAACTTTGACTGTGAGGTATAGAGCATGGCCAGTGCGTGCTGAAGGGGCCAGCTTCCCAGAGTGTGGCCTATGGGGGCTCAGCAAAAATCAGACTATGGTTACTTACTAGAATTAGTGTTTGTCAGATGTGAGTACCATGAAAAGTTGTCGGAAATAGAAACAAGACAAGAACCCAAGCAAACATGAAAATTGTAGAACTATGGTGGCCTTGGAACTTTCAGAAATGGTAAGGCTGGAACTAGTTTAAAGCAGGAACAAACCAGTGTGGGAGCTGAAGCCAGAAGACATGAGTCCTGACTATCTAAAATTCTGATCAAGACTCACGTCTTAGGGAGCCAATATCAAGTTGGCCTTTGTGGGGTGATGTGCCTTTCCTTAACTGATAGGTGCAGGGCCTCCTCTTAATTCTACCAGGTTATATAATATAGTCAAAGGAAAATACCACTGTTTCAGGAGAAAATCGGAGTAATGGTATAAAGCGTTATTAATGCTGGCCAGCTAAAATCAGAACACTCATCGAGGCCAGAGATAGCCTGCTACAGTCTTTTTCAAAAGACATTGTTGCTGTCTTTCTAGGATTCCCTGAGAGGGCCCCAGCATCCTTCCAGCAAATTCCTTTTTCTATTCTTGAGTTGGTTTATATTATTTCTAATCAAAAGATCTCAACTAAGACATCATTTATACACTTGTAGAAGAAATTAATTTCACCTTTGGCCTCATTGGAAGCCAAACTTTAAATTGATGCCACAGCCCATAAGAAATTGACTTGTAGGATCAGAATCCATGTATACCAAATGAGCTGTGTGCTGGCCTTGGATTGCCGTTCCCCCTATCTGTTCATTCTATTCACTGGGGCTCTTGGCACTCAGCCGTGGCCTCTTCTCCAGCTCCCAAGTAGATAATAGAACACTTCTTAAACACCAGGGGTCTGAGGTTGGAAACGCTGTCCCCGAATGCCAAGCAATCCAAAGGAGCCATGGTAACAGTACAGACATGAACTCTGTTACCTTGAATCCTTGAGGAGAGAAATCTGCTTACTGGAGATCAGCGTTCCCTGGCTAGGCAGAGACAACAGTGTGGGCAAGGCTGGTCTCTAGCACATTTTTCTTAGATATAAGACAGGAATTTCTCTGTTGGAATAAGAGAAGGGTGGGGCAGCTCTCTGATCTGTAAATGAAGAGGGCCCATTGTCTATAAAGGCTCCAGACTCCTCCACAGAGTTTGCTCTCTGAGTTTTCTGACACATGCAGTGAATTCCCAGTGGGCTAAGGCTGAGGCCTGAGAGTTGTTCCAGCCTAAGCAACACAGTGATAGCCCCACTCAAAACCAAAACAGAAGCCTCAAAATCCAAACCGCTCCTTCCTGAAGGGATAGTATTATTGTAACAATATAACAAGGGCTATGGAGATGGCTGGCATGGGGACCTGAGTTTGGATCACCAGCACCCACCTAAAAGGCTAGTAATCCAAGCACTGGGGAGGCAGAGGCAGGAAAACCCCAAGGGTGCCCTGGCCAGCTAGTTGAGCCAATAATAGGTTTGGTGAGAGACCTTGTCTCAAAAACCAGGTGGAAATGTGATTGAGAAAGACACCTGCTGCCAACTTCTGGCCTACACACAGGTGCACATGCATGTACACACACACACACACACACACACACACACACACACACACACACACATCAGCAGTAGGTGTGGTAACAAGAGCTCGCTGCTCCGCATACTTGCTGCATTTCTAGTGTTGTGCCCAGTGCCTGAGGGTCCCACCTTCCTTAATGGTTTGTGTTTTTAAGGTTAGCATTTACGTGATGTGACCATCTCCCAAACACACATCGCTGAAGACCCTTCCAGCACCGCTCTCGGGAGACAATGGTTTTTGTTGCCCCGTGCGTAGACCTGGCCTTGTGCCATGTGGGTGTCAGAAGGGACGATGTGTCTGCCTTCGAGGAGCTCACAGCTGAGTGGAACGGACATAGCAGCAAGAGGACAGTAAGTGGCCGACTCACAGCACACACGGCACGTCCCTGTGTGCACTTTCCACTGACTGTCAGGACAGAGTGGATGCACGTGGGTGGCTGCTCCCCTCTGGCGGGAAAGGGCAGGACTCCAGGAACGCGGTTCACCCCCAGGTGTTCCTCACCCCCCTGACTTCCTGGAATTTGACTCCGTTGTCCTGTACACACAGTGCCATCTGTATAACACCTTTGGCAAAGTGCCTAAAAGCATGAGCCCATTCCCAGGAGGTCTCCACCCATCTCTTCAATCCCACACCCCAGCACAGGACACGACACCTAGAGGGTGCTCAGTGAATGAATTTGTTTGAAGAACTCCAAGTCTCCAAGTTAGACTCGCCTTTTTGGTTGTTTTAAAAATAAATTTAACAATTGTGGTTTTCTGTAAAAGGTATAGGCTGGCATGTTTAAGATGAAGTGTAAATCATTCTAAGTTTATACTGTGTGAAAGACACTGTGAGCCCAACCTTTTTTGGGAAGAAGAAAAAGAGGAGGATATATATTAATTGTAGATGCAACTAATGGTGAGATTTTTTTAAATGAGGTTAATTTAAAATAGCAGAGCCTCCCCCCTCCCACTACTCCTCTCTGGCAGTGTGGGCCAAGCTTTGTGAGGGATTCTCACCTCTTGACCTCAGCCCCACTGCTCATCTGCTGTCTTTGCATCACACGGGGCTTCTGGACACATTCTACACCCAGTACTGACACCACCTTGCCATGGCTCTCCGCAGCCATTGTCTGGAGTGACAGCACAGTCCCCTGTTGCCCATTCCTGTCCAAATGACCTTGGACACCACCAACCTTGAATTGGGGTCCGTTCTCCTCAGCATGAACACCCTTATGCTAGGTCCTGCCCACACTGCACACAGATGCCGAGGGAGTTGACCAGTGCACAAGGGTGCCTGGGGGTCAGTTCTAAGCCTTGCATGTTTTCAGTGGGTTACTGCTCTTCTATTTTATTGTTTAAACTGATAATTTTTTATATTATTATTATATTATTATTATTATTATTATTATTATTATTATTATTATTATTATTTTAGTTAGCAAGAATGGTGGACATAGCTCAGATTGACTAATTTTTTTTTTTACCAAGCATGAAAAATTAACCTGCATTAATTTTACCAAGTGAGGGGATGGCCAAATCAAACAACCCCACCTTGGAGCCTAGCTGATACACTCAGTAATAGCAGCATCACACTTTATGTAGAGGTCAGTCTGCTTCTGCTTTGTAAGAAAGAGTCCCAGACAAAGATTGATTTATCTTACAGGCCAGCCATTT
Organism: Onychomys torridus; assembly: GCF_903995425.1. Classification (NCBI taxonomy): domain Eukaryota; kingdom Metazoa; phylum Chordata; class Mammalia; order Rodentia; family Cricetidae; genus Onychomys; species Onychomys torridus. The sequence goes on from NC_050447.1 coordinate 14,704,006, forward strand.
GAACCCATAGGCTAAACTAAATGATTCTTGTAGTCTTAGCTTGGCTCTCTAGCAAGTCGTCTGGAACCTGGGATTTGAGGGTAGTCTCACATATGGAAGCTCAACTCTGGAGAGAGGATAGAAGGCTTGCAGGTCTCAGAGCATTCACTCTGCTTCACAGCCACGGGCTGCCCACATTGGCCGGTACGATGGCTATCCTTTGTTGTCAATTTGACTACATCTGGAATTAACCAAAACCCAAAGGACTAGGTACACCTGTGGTAGTTTGAATGTAATTGTCCTCATAATCTCATGGGGAGTAGGTGTGGTCTTGTTGGAGGAAGAATGTCACTGTGGGGGATGGGCTTTGAGGTCTCTTTGCTCAAGCTTGCCTCGGAGTGACTGTTAGTTCACTTCCTGTTGCTTGCAAGATGTGGGACTTTCAGCTATTCCTCCAGCACCATGCCTGCCTGCACGCTGCCATGCTCCCTGCCATGATGACAATGGACTGAACTTCTGAAACTCTAAGTGAGCCACCACAATTAAATGTTTTCCTTATAAGAGTTGCTGTGGTCGTGGTGTCTTTTTACAGTAACAAAAACCCAAACTAAGACAGCACCTGTGAGGGACTTGTCTTAATTAAATCATTTGAAATGGGAAGACCTGCTTTTAATCTGGATTTTTTGAGGTGGGAAAATCCACCTTTAATCTGGGCCACACTTTCTTGTAGCAGCCTATATAAAGGACAGGGAAGAAAGAAGCTTTTGCTCTTTGCCTGCTTTTCCTCACGCTGGCTGGCAAGTCCACTCCTTCACTGACATTAGAGCCTCCTTCTTCAGGATCCCAGCATATTCTATAGACCAGCTGAGATGCCCAGACTAACAACTACTGGATTCTTGGACCGTTGGTTGGTAGAGAGCCATTGTTGGACTAGCTGGATCACAGCCTGTAAGAAGCCACTCTAATAAATTCCTCCATCTCTCTCTCTCTCTCTCTCCTCTCTCTCTCTCTCTCTCTCTCTCTCTCTCTCTCTCTCTCTCTCTCTATCTATCTATCTATCTATCTATCTATATTCAGTCAATAAGTTCTGTTCCTCTAGAGAACCATGACTGACTACTACAGCCTATTTTGATACTTTCTGTTAACCAGTATGCTGGTCTCCTGGTCCGCATACCAGCACCTTCAGCAAAAGTAAACTGTCTAGGTGAAGCTTGTGGATGGTCTCAGGCCCAGAGAGAAAGTGGCTTACTCAAGGTCACAAAGCATAAATAGCACAGCTGAGGCCAGTGTGCTTCTGTCCCTTCTTGTCCGATCAGCTACTTTGTACCCTGTCTTAGATATAGATATTGCTGTTTGGAGAGGCCTCTCAAAGCAGCACTGGTTGTCAGTGTTTTTTTAAAGGATTTGTGACAAAGGGCCAGCTGTTTTGTTGGCTTTACTTCTGATCCATCATGAACTTGACAATACCCAAATGGCTCCAGTACCTGTTGAACAAGCTGAGTCACCTGATGGAACATTTGGATGCTTTTGCAATGTCAAAATGTTACACAGTTTCTAAATACCAGCTCTTCCTTCCTGTAATGGTATCACTGCTGGCAGGCAACAGTAACATCACACCTGAATAGTTTTGTTCTATATAGTATCTCACTCTGTCTGCACTGTTCCCAGGAGGTGGGGAGCTGGGGCTAACAGCCCTGTCTGAATCAGACACTAAGATAAAGAACCCATGCAGGATCACAAAGGTCTAGGCTAGGAATGGGGTCTGAGACCTGGATACACCCTGGAGCAAAGCTGACTCTACTTTCTCACGTGCACTTTTACAAAATGAAAGAGTAGGGCATGCCTTTAATCCCGGAACTAGAGGATTGAAGGCAGGGGCATCTCTGTGAGTTCCAGGCCAGCCAAGATACATAGTGAGACCCTGTCTCAGAAAGAAAGAGAGGGGGGGCAGGGAGGAAGGGAGGGAGAAAGGGAAGGAGGAAAAAAGAAAGGAATGGGAGAAGAAAGGAAGGGAGGAAGGAAGGGAGGGAGAGAGAGAGAGAGAGAGAGACTTAAAGAAATAAGCTTTCTGTTTACATGGCAGGCCTCAATCAGAGCCTGAAGGACTGAGATTGGTGGGAATGTCCCTGAATGCCAGGAACTTACACATCATTTACATAACCAGATCTGCCCTGCCCTCCCCACCTCCTTCCCTTGTGCCCAGATAAATAAATTCAAAACTTAGCTGCATCCTACTTCACAGGAAGCATTTAATGGGATCTTCACTATACCCCTAGGAGTAAGCAGGTCCTGGGGAGCAGTGAGGTGTCTCCCTGATGTTACAGAGGGAAGCTGCCCACACAGTACAGTCACAGGCCCTGCTCTGTGTAGTCTGCAGCCTGTTCTCCTTGGCACAGACAAAGCAGGGGAACGAGGTGAGGGCAGGAGGTATGTAAAGAGGTCCCAGTCCACCTCTGCCACCCTAGGGTGTCCAGTAGAAGGAGCATAGAGCATTCACCTCTACATGTGTCCTGCCTGTGGCTCAGAAAATGGTGTCTGCTCCCATCTCAGGGTTTAATCTAGGTTTGTCTAAAGGGACTCAAATCCTGCCTCGTCTATAGTGTTGAGTCCCAGACTTCCTGTAGTGTTAAAAGAGCCATAACCTTCCTGAGCTCCCTTTTGGGCTTTCTTACCCTGACTCAGCAGTCCTCTCAACCACGCCCCTGCTAGCACCCAAGCAAGACAAGATGCCCAGGTATCTGTATACAGAGTCTGGGATGCAATGCCTCAGCAGAATATGCCTGGGGCCACAGGTAGGCAGGAAGGCTTTTTGGAGACAAACTAAGCCACTCTTGGATCTGAAGCTCAGCAAAGGAGCCATGACCTTTGCAGTCCTAGAACTCCAGGGCTCTGGGGACAAGAGGTCCTCAGCTACCACTCCACCCAGTGCTGATTGGTAGCTCTGTATCATCATTGTTTTACATATGCACTAATAGATGGAACTCGCTTTTCAGGAAAGGTTCAAAAGCAAACCACAAGAGCAAACCACTTCCTTAGATCTTGATTTCCAAATGTGGGTATTGGATTGTAGATGGAGAAGCTGATTCCAATAAGAGTAGCATGTTCAAGGCTCTAGCAACTCTTCTGCACTGGGTCTCTCTCTATTCCATCTCCCCTGGCCTTGGGTACAAGGTATATCTGAGTAAAGTGGAAATACTTTGGGAAGTCCTGATTATTACCCTGAAGTCTTACACACCCCTTCTGCTGGGAAGAGACCTCTTTCCAGATGCCAGTGTGGCTGCCTCTTTGCCCGCACCATGATCTTCTTGGTCAATGCCATCTCAGAGGGGCTCCCCTGCCTTGTTTTGATTAAGTGGCTTTCCCCTGTCCTTACCAATACACGTCAGGCACCTCCTTTCCACATGTTACTTTCTTCCTAGCCCTTATTAGGAACTGAACTTGTCTTGTTTATTTATTTGTTAGATTAATTAACTATGAAATCATGAGACCAGGGACCATGCCATTCTTGTCTACCCCTTCTCTCTCAGATCCTAGCACCTTGCCTGTCGCAGAGCAGGTACTTAATCAATCTGCAACTGAATGAGTGTTTGCTTCATTTTGTGTACCAGACACAAGCCTTTTGGAGGAATCACAGTGTGTTGGTGTTCAGTGGTGTTTGTCACCACAAATTGCCCCTGATGACATTAATCACATCTGTGAAGGAATTTGTGTGAGTCCCTCATCTGTGGGATGCTCACTGCTGAACTGCTCTGGCAGGAACTCTGCTGAACAGGAGAAACAGACAAAAAGCATCCAGACCCACTTGGCCTTGGTTTCCTGGGTAACCAAGGTTGTGTGCTTAGATACACATGACCAAGCAAGACTCTCCCAAGGGACATGGGCGTTGAAGACTCAGGTACTAGCTGCATATTTTTTACTCTCTAAAGCAGTCATGGCCCAAGACAACGACAACATCTCAGTGGCCTGATCTCTAGGCCAGACCCAAAATCTCACTAGAAAAGCCTTTCACGCCCTGCATTTGTGTTTTTATACTCAAGTTCATGGACACTTGGTCTGCAGTCTGCAGACAATTTAGTTGTGCATTAATCTATATTTTTTTGTGAATACTCTTGAGATAAAACAAAAGAATGGCATGTTCATAAGTTATATGCTGGTCTAAATAGGTTCTCAATCAGGTCAATTGGTTAATAAAACATAACAACTATAAATATTTACATACCCCACACTGAAGCACCCCAATATATAAAGCAAACACCACCAGCGCTGAAAGGAAAACTAAAAAAAAAAAAAAATACAGTAATAGGAAGAATGTCAAAGCTTCACTCTCAGCAATGATCGGTCACACAGAAAGCCAATAAGAAAACAGCAGATGTGGACAACACTATAGACCACAGGACCTAACAGGGGTACACAGTGTGTTCTCTCCAAAGGCAACAGAACACACTATATTTTCAGGTGGACACAGACTGTTCTCCAGGACAGACTGTGGGTTCGGCCATCAAACAGCTCTTAACAATGCCAGAAGATTGGAGTCATTCCATGTCATTTCTGACAATGGTACTACGAATCTAGCAATCAGTGACAGGATGGTTGAAAAAAGTCACAAAGATATAGAAAGTAAGTGAGACACTGCTAAGACCAACGAAGAAGTCAGAAAGGAAGTTAAAAAAAAATACATCGGAAGCCATGAAAATAAAAATATAAGCTCCCAGCAGTCAAGAGCTGCCATCAGAGGCCTTGTAGAAGCTCTAAGAGGAAAGTTTGCAGTTCCAAATGGCTGATTTAGGGAGGGGGAGGGGGGGCTTAAACCAGCAGCCCAACTGTATGCTGCAAAGAACAAGAAAAGCCACAATGAAGCTTGCAGACTCTCCAAACAGCCTAGAAAGCTGGTAAGCCTAGAGAAAAAGTCAATAAAATAGAGGCAGAAATGCAATAAAAATGTTTAATAAAACAAGATTTGGTGTTTGAAAATACAAGTAAAATCAACAAACCTTTAGCTATACTAACCAATAAGGTAGTAACAGCTCAAATAAGTCTAAACAAAAGAGGAGACACTGCAAACAATTGGAGTGAATGCCACAGGAATGTAGTGACCACAGGCCATGACCTGTATGGAGCAACCTAAGGGAAATAGGTAAGTCCTGAGACACACTCATAGTCTGAACAGGGCAGTGATGAGCAAAGAGACTGGCCCAGTAACCCAAAGCCTGGTGGCCCAAAAAAGCCTGGGACCTAAGGGAGTTTCTGGGAAATTCTACCAAAGGATTAACCAGAGTCCCCTGGTACTCTTCAAAAAAACTGAAGGAGAGATGACCCTTCTGAACTCATTCTGTACAGATAAGATCCAGATGGAGAGCATCATTCAAGTCAGGATACTGTGGGAAAATTACAGGCCAACATGGCTGAAGAATGTGGATGCAAACATTCTCAGGAAAATAGCTATAAATGGGACCAGAGCAAATAAGAGTTAGCTATGGAATGTAAGAACAGGTCAACATTTGCAGATTGACATATATGACACACACTAGCAGGCTTAAGATAAAGTGAAACGCTCATCTCAATAGACACAAGAAAGAGTTTGACACCCTTTTTGGAAATGCTCGAAACCAGGGCATAGAAGTAATGCACCTCAGTACACTTCACCACCGGTCACAATATACATCTAGTCAGCACTGTACTACACAGTGGGAAGCCCCAGGCTTCTTTGAGGTCAGGAACATGCCCATCACCCACCACTCCATTTAGCACCACCCTGGGAGTTCCAATGAAAGTGACTGAGCAAGAACAAGACATGAAAAGAAGACATGAAGTTACCTCTGTTTATCGATGACATGATCTTACATAAAGACATCTGACGACTAACAAGGAGCTGTTGAAACTAAATTCTAGAAACAAAATCAACAAGTATCAACAAAATCCAGTTTTATGTCTAGACACTAACAATGGGATGAAATTGAACCTCTTACACCACTCACAAAAACTAACTTGGAATGGATTAAGGACTTAGATTTAAGAGGTTAAGATATGAAAGCATAAAATTCTTAGAATGGGGAAGAAACTGTTTATGAGGATTTTTAGCACATGACCACAAGAGCACAAGAATGAAAGCTAAAATGAACAGGTGGCACCAGAGCAAACTAAACCTTGATACACAGTAGAGGGCACAGTGGACACAGAGTCAGCCCACAGAAAGAAAAACAGCACCAGCCACCCATCTGATACAAGGCTCATACCAAACTGTGTAAGGAACTCATGTGTTTCAACATACAGGAACATTATTCAGCCATAAACACAGAAGAGAATCATTTGTGACAAGCTGGAGAATTTAGAGTACAGAAAGGCAAATGACTCACACCCACACTTTAACATATATATTAGTTTTTAGTTATATTAATTAATTAATATGTGTTAGATTTTAGTCACGTGTATGCATGTGTGTCCTTGTGTCTGTGGATATGTGCATGTGTGATGTCCAAAGATACCAAAAGAAGACATTGGATCCCCTGGAGCTGGAGTTACAGATAGCCATGCGCCTCCTAGCATGGATTCTAGGAAATGAACTTGGACCCTCTGCAAGATCAGCAAGCACTCTTAACCATTGAGCCATCTCTCCAGCCTTCATACCCCCACTTATATGTGGACTCATTAAAAAGTCAAACTTCCAGCCCATCTGAAGCATCCACAGGTCTGCCCTGGTGGGTGGGCGCCTTTGTGATGAGCAAGTACATGATGGGGAAATGGGAGAGAAAAGGAGGAAGAATGGTCCATGTGCTGTGGTAAGAGGCAGTTCTGAAGAAGGGAAGGCGGTGAGGAATGGGCTGATGTTAGTGGCCTGTTGCTACCCAGAACCAGGATGGCATCTGAGCCTAGGCTGCCGCTTAGGACCATGTCTGGGTCTCCTGATACCACCAAAGGTTATGCAAATACCTAGGGTCTAGGCCATCACCTGAGGCCAGGTGAGGATCTGTGGGTCATGCTGCAATCAGAGCCATATAGATCTGAGTGGCTTGCACTACCACAAGATGCCATGGTGTCTTCCAGGCTGTTGCCATGGGCCATGTCTGGGTCTGTGGCACAGCAGCAGCCAGGGCCTGGGTTGATGTCCATGGCTCCTGTTGCCACCAGGGGCTGAGAGGATGCCTAGGGTCTAGACAGCCACCTGAGACCATGTTGGTGTCCCAGAACCTTGCTACCACTGGGGCCATACTGATCTGGGTGACCTGTGCTACCACGAGGACCATGGTGATGTCTGAGCCCAAGCTGCTGCTAAGGGCACGTCTGGGTCCATGTTCCTGCTACAGCTGGGGCCTGTGATGATGTCCATGGCCCATGTTTCCACAGTGGGTAAAAGGAGCTATGCATGTTGAAATCTTAAAGCAACACTGAGCTGGCCCCACCACTCACTGCCCCTGGGATAGCTGACCCTACCCCTCACTGGACACTGCAGCAGGAGAGCTGGCCCCACTCTTACCACGGGAGTGGGAAAGCTGGCCCCGATGGCATGGGCCTAGGAGATCTGGCTCTGCCCCTCACCTGAGGGGGTGATCCTGGTAGCCCAACTGACCAGCTCAGCTACCACCCAGACACACATCTTGGCCCATCTATGACCTGCAGAGGACTGTCCCTGTAGAACAGTAGCTGCAGGACCACCATGACTCAGGGCAACAGCAGGATATCCAAGAGGAGTTTCAGCAAGGGTCCAGTGATAATGGTGTGCCAGAGGCCTTGAACCAGACCAATGACTCATTGCAATGAACATTTTGCGGTGGGGCTGATTGGATGAAAGGATGTACTACGTGACACACTGCAGCTCCTGATGCCACTAGAATGAATGAAGAGGTGTTGGAAAGACTGAGGATCAAGGTCAGTTTGTTTTGTTTTGTTTTGAACTAACTTTGTGGGGGGACACACTGCAGGGACAAGGGGTGAATATGGAGGGACTGGGAAGTGAGCAGGTTTGGGGTGCATGGTGTGAAATTCCCAAAGAATCAATAAAGAATTACGTTTTTTTTTTTTTTTAAAAAGACAAACTTTGAAGTAGAAAGTAGGATGATGGTTCTCCCAAAGCCAGGAGATGGGAGTTAAGTGAGGATATGGGGGTCAAAGGGCACAAATTTTTGGTACCTGATGAATGTTCTGGTACCTCACATGCAGCCTGTGATGATGAAGAGCAGCAAAATACCACATACTTGGAGCTGGTTGTGAAAAGGCTCTCAGATGTTCTCATCAGACAGTAAGAAGGCGGCAGCACCATGTGGAGGGGTCAACAGGTTGGTGGCTGGTGTGTAACCATGTCACAGTGACATGAGTGTCAAAACCCTACACAGCCGTGATCATGTATTCTGTTTTTATTTGCCAATAGAGCTGTAAATAACATTGAAAACAAACTTAAAAATTAATAACTTTTGCTTCATTTTTGCTGGAGAGAGAGGAAGATTATAGACACAGTTCCCTTTTTTTCATCCGATCAGCTTAAGCATTTATACAATCAAAGCCCCAATGCCTAGAGCTTGTTGAACTTTCTATGGAGAAAAACTTGCACACTGGTGGTTTCTGGGGGGGCAAGAATGAGTAACAGATGTTTCATAACTAGCCAGAATCAAGATTTTTCTTAATTAGTTAATTTGCTCATTTACAAATTAAGCATGATTGAAGCTCTGTTTCCAGGGTTCCCTAAAACTGGAAGACTCTGCTGTGATGTGTCCCTTGGTGGCATCATGCTCACCCAGGATGCAGGAGGCCCTGGTGCATCCCCAGCAAAAGGAAGACCTGCAACAGCAGGCTTGTGTCTCTGTTTGCTTTCCTCTGAAAGCCCACATGAGCCCAGGCAGGCAGGCTATGCGGAAGCCAGTCCTGGGAAGTAGAAAGGAAGGGTGAGAAGAAGGCTGGAAGCAATGCTGAAGAAGGAAAATGGCAGCCGGAAGAAGCAGAGGCCTGATTGCCCTGGGGTTTCTGGGGTGTCGACAGAATTGCTTCCTGGTGGCTTCAGAGACTCAAGGTTGCATATGTGTGTAAATCCCCTTGCCCAGATTCCCGGTTCCTCCCTGATCTGCCTCCACGATGGATTAATCCATCAGTGGACTCAAACTTGAGTAGAATATTGGGGTGGTACAATGGAAGAGGCCTGGAGGGAGGCAGTAGGACAATTACTGTCTTTGGAGGCTGTATCTTGTGCTATCATCCCTTGGTGTAACTGGCCTCTATGGTTCCTGTCTGCCATGAAGTGAGTAGCCTCAGCTACATGTTCCTGCTGCCGTGACATGCTTCCTCACTCTGGGTCCAGGAGCAGTAGAGCAAAATACTGTAGATAGAGCCAAAAAAAATACTTTTTCCTTAAAATTGTTTATGTTGGGTTTTATATCACAGCAACAAAATGCACACCTCAAATAGCATACTTTTCAAATGTGTGTGTGTGTGTGTGTGTGTGTGTGTGTGTGTGTGTGTGTGTGTTGGGGGGGGGGGTCTCTACCTGGCTAGATTTCAGAGGAAAGCTTACCTTGCCTCTAGAATTTAGATTTTGAAATCCCCAGAAGGGTTAAAGAATATAAAATGTGGAAGAATAGAAGAGAGTCTGAACCAATGTCTTCATTTTCTGAGCTAGAGAGCAGGCCTGTGAAGCCACAGCTGGCCTGATGTTTAGATAGCCCACTTCTGCAATTCTGCAGTTACTTCACTTTGCACTTCAAGACGAGGGAATTGTCTTGTAAGATGGAGTTCTATGACTCTATAAAGCCTATAAGCATGCTCAGAGGCCAGTCTCTACCCACAAGGCAAGCCCCCTGGTTTGCCTCCAGAGCAATGATTACACACAGACACTCAAGCACAATGATAGGCCAAGATCTGCACCTCTTCCTATCACTTCTCCATTCTGTCTTCTCTCTTGTGTACCCTGTTCCTTAAGCCTGTTTGGGGTCCAGTATCAGCTTTCTGGGTTCTTTGTCTGAGGCACAGCATCATCTCCTAACTGGTCTCCTTGCCTCCAGTCCCTCTCTTCCCAGTCCAACTCTGTGATGTGGCCAGATCATATTCATTAAAAGAAAATGGAAAACGCCACTAGACTTTCTAAAACTCAGAGGTTTATGGAAGCAGTCTTCCTGCTGGTAGCACTATTTGGAGAAGTTCTGGTAAGTCTGGGAGGTGGAGGCTAGCTGGAAGTAGGTTGCTGGAGAGGATGTTGCCCACTTCCTGTCTTACTCTGGTCTACCTTTTGAGCAGCCTCCACAGTAAGCCACCACCATGAGTGGAGCTGCCTAGCTGTGCCTGCTTGGTGAGCATGATGAGCTAAACCCTTCTGACTGTGTGCCAGTAGACCTCACCCACTTCACCTGTTTCTGTCAGAGAACCACTATGTGCTCACACTGACAAAGTAATGAAGACACGGCTATCCTACAGCACACGGTCGTCTGCTTAACTGTCAAGCTAGTGTAGTGCAACTGCCTGTTTTCTTGTTAAAAACTGTTGATAATAGTAAACAATACAAACTTGTCTCTGCAGCATTTGGACTTAAAATGCAGCGGCGTGGTATAAAGTGTCATCCTACACACACACACACACACACACACACACACACACATACACACACACACACACACACACACAGAGTTTCCTGAACATATCCCCAAACTGTTTTGAAATGATTCCACCACTGCCAAGTGATTCCATTCACCTTAACTTGCGGTTTTCTGAAGAAATGTGACCCCTTGAGGGAGGGGTCTGTTTTGTTAGCTTGTTTGTTTACTGAATGAAGAAGTGAACAGCCAAAGGGTAAAAATGGGATGAACCTAACCTTGGCATGCAATGTAAGGGGACACTCACTCTCAGGAACAAGCCCAAGGGCTTGTGTCCCACATCAGAATGTAGACTCCTGGCCGGCCAGAAGATCCCAGGCATGCAGGAGGATGGATTGTGGAGCTGTCTGTGGTGCTGAAAGAGGCCACAGACCGTGGTTCAGGGTTCAGTTTACAAAGTCTTTGGCTTTGGTTTCCTTTGCCACATGCAGCCTCAGTGTTCCATAATCCTTGTTTCCATGAGGCTGGGGAATGTAGCACACCACAGGGTCCAGGCTGTACTCCAAAATGTGCCAAGGAAACCAGACAGAAAATGTCTCTGCCATTTGGTTTCAGATAAACAGGTGCTGTGCAGTATTAGGTGCTCAGGGAAGTCTAAAAATACACACCTCCAACTCTGCGGGCCCATTATAAGATATGCTCTCCAAATTGTCTCTGTAAATAATACCTGGGATCTTCAAATGTCTCTGGGATGGCTTTCAATCCTGAGAGCTAGCAGTTCTTGAGTTATTCTGGGTCTACCCAAAACCATGTAGACTCATTAACAAGTCAAAACATCACTAAATAATCTGAATGGCCTCCACTTGTGTTGCCAAAAACTCTAGACCAAAAAACAAAATCTAGGCCAGTTAAATCCCTCCCACTGAATGTTACCTTACACAAAACAGCCTTCACCCCGACCTGCATTAAAGGGAGGTCTATCGGGGTCCTTCTGTGACAGCTGGCATGAAGTGGAAGTTTTGTTTCCATTTGAGTTTACAGGCTCTTGATTTGAATGCCTGTCCCCAGATGCTGGTACTATTTTCGGAAGCTGTGGGCCCTTTAGGAGGTGCAACCTAGCTGGTGGAAGTGGGCCACTAGGGGATTCTTCTGCAAGTTAAAGCTCGGCCATGGGTCTGATCATGCTCTTTCTGATGTCTCCTCTGTCATGATGTGAACATCCACCATCACAGCCCCCACCACTGTGAGCTGAGCTGCTCACCATGCCTTCCGCACCAGGATGAGCTGAAACCGGCAGCCAAAGCTGGCCTTTCCTTGCTGAGATGCTTCCACCAGGTGTCCTGCCACAGCTATGCACAGGTAACCAACATGGCTTCTCTTTTCCATCTGAGCAGCCCTATAATTCTTTAATGAGAAGTGGGAGTTAGATGGCACACTGGTTTTACATGATCTTCCAATTTGATTGCTGCCATAGCCTCGCATACTCAGTCTAGCGGTAAATCTCTTTTAAGAGAAAGAGAGAATCCTGATGTGTCAGACCTCAAAGACAGAACTTACCCAACTAATTTCTGTGTTTAATAAGGACATTTAATAATCTGGAGTTATGTAAGAAGCATTTTTGGAGCAGGGTCACACAGTGAGCTGCTGGCAGAGCTGGGGACAGGTTGAGGTTTTGTGATGACCAAGCAAACATTCTCACTCTCTCCCCACCAGGGCTGATAGTCTGAGGTTGAGACTATTTTGAAGAACAGATGAAGAGAAATTGCTCATTCATAAAGCACAATGATGTGGACGTGCCAGACCACGGCCCTGATCAATGACCTCAAGGTGGGTGCCACCTCCACTCTCGTGCTGTTGGCTGCTGTCCCTTGTTGCTGCCATTGTCATTGCCCCTTCTTCCCTACGAGGAAATGAAGAGTGGTTGAGGAACGTATCCAAGGCCGCAGAGGTAATAAGTGGCGAAATAAGCATTCCGATTTAGACTTGACTCCAAACTCTGCTCCCATCCCCAGCACAGTCCCTTGCCTGCCTGCTTTCTTTTCCAGCTTGCTTCCTTTGAAAACATTTGGTTTGATGCTCATCTACATGAAATGCACGAAATCCCTGGTGATGACAGCGGTTTACATTTCTTAGCAGATGCAGTGAGCAGATCCATGCCTGAGGTAAATCACAAATTGAGAGTGAACTAATGGGCCAGTCCTTACTTGCCTTATTATCTTAATTACAGCAGCTTAGTAGAATGTCAACGAATGGGGCCCTCATTGTGATGTCTTGGCACATCTGGTTAAATAATATCTGCTTTATTATTGTTATTATGAACCAAACTTATCAACATATTTCAAGTGTCTATAACATGCCAGCTAATTTTTAGAATGGACCTTTCATAATCCTCAAGATAGCCTTTCCATGTAGGCATTGTTAATGCCATTGTTCATACAGAGAAACTGGGGTCCAGAGAGCCCTTGTCCATTTTTAATGCCATTTTAGCTGACTTCAGTGTTCCAATGACCAGAATGTGGCTTGCTTCAGATGGCAAGTCACTTCCTCCTGGGGCTGTGCCCCACATTTTGCTAATCCAGGAAGTGCCTGCTTTATTTAGTTTTCCCTTGTGCTTTAATGTATTTTGGAGTAGATGGTGATAGCTCCTCAGCAGAAATGACGGTTTACATTTTGCTCTGCTCTCTATTACCCCGCTGCTGGGAATGTTCATGCTGTTCCTGTGTCCTGAGAAGCCCTTCCGTTCATCTCCAACTACACTAACTCAGGAGTCCCAGGTCAGATGGCAACCCTTCAGGTCATTTCTTCTCTGCCCCTTAAAGCTAACCTGTGTCCTCTCAGCTCCCCCAGGTTCTCATCCAAATGACACATTACTTTATTCACTTGTGAACTCTTCACTACACCTGAAAGCATCTACTCCCCAGGGACACTGTACTTAAAAGTTGGGGAGCCAGGCCTGGTGAAACTCACCTGCAATTCCAGCACTCAGGAAGCCTGTGTTGCTGAGCAAGGCTCTGCTTGCTGCCCAGCCTGACAGCATGAGGGAACCCACACTGTGGAGGGTTGGAACCAAGTTCTGTACATTGTCATCTGACCCCCAGAACTGTACCACGGCACAAGCACCCCCCAAGGCCTACACACACACACACACACACACACACACAAATATGTAACAAAATTAAAAGTAAAACAGGAAATTCAGGTTGATTAAGCAGAATGTCACTTACTGAAACACCTATAGCATTTATTATATTTGACTCTTTGTCCTGTTTAATCCTTTTCATTCTGTTTCTATTCTTATACATGCTAAATTCTTCAGGGGGCAAAAGGTGTATGTTAGTCATCTTTGAATTAAATCCAGACACCAAAGGAACATGCAGTAGATAAATATTATTAGAAATAAGTGAGAATATGAGTTGATTCTACAATTTACAATGCTGCTGAATCATTGTTAAGAACAATGGGTCTGCCGGGCATTGGCGGTGCATGCCTTTAATCCCAGCACTCGGGAGGCAGAGGCAGGCGGATCTCTGTGAGTTCAAGGCCAGCCTGGGCTACCAAGTGAGTTCCAGGAAAGGCACAAAGCTACACAGAGAAACCCTGTCTTGAAAAACCAAAAAAGAAGAACAATGGGTCTGATAGCATTTCCAGCAACTCAGCAAAAACGTCCATGGGAGGGGAAGGAAAAACAAGAAATCAAAGAACTATTCTGCATTTTATATTGTTTAGCTTTCTCTCTGCAAAGTTTTATTTTGTGTTTATTCATATGAGTTATGGGTAACTTGCAAAACAGAAATGAATGTCACTGAGGACAGTTCAGGACGTCCTGATCACCCCATGACACACTGGTATTCTGCTCTGTCTCTGGGCCTTGCCTCATGAGGAAGTCAACAACTGAACCTGTTCTTAGCTGGACTCCAGTTCTTAGAACCGTGGAACACCTGGCTTGGTGGGGCTCTTTGTTTTTGTGTTTGTGGTCTTCTTTCAGCATGACAGAGTGGTCTCTGGCACCGGGCAGGTTCCTCGCTCAGTCGGTGACTTGGATCTCCGTGCGCGCTCACCACCTGCAAGGAGACCATATAAAACACAGTGGGATGAAGTACTGGGTTTTGTAACTGTTACTGGTGCAAATTTTTCCATCTTACAAAAATTCCTTTTTAAAGAGTCCTCAGCCATGTGTAAGGTAAACAAGTATCCAAAAAACCTTTTCCTGTTCCAGGTGCCATAGTGCTATCTGAGTGAAATGCAGAGATCTTACTTGATGGACATTGGATGTAGTTCCCATTTCCTTCTACCTGTGCTGCATAGTTTTATATCAACTTGACACAAGCTAAAGTAATCTGAGAGGAGGGAACCTCAATTAAGAAAAGCCTACAGGCCGGGCAGTAGTGGTGCATGCCTTTAATCCCAGCACTCAAGAAGCAGAGTAAGTTCCAGGACAGGCGCCAAAGCTACACAGAGAAACCCTGTCTCAAAAAAAACAAAAACAAAAACAAAAACAAAAACAAAACCCTCCAAAGTATCTAGCTGTGGGCAAATGCCTGTATGGCATTTTCTTAATTAGTGATTGATGAGGGAGGGCCAAGCCATTGTGGGTGGGGTCATCCCTGTGCTGGTGGTCCTGGGTTCTATAAGAAAGCAGACTGAGCAAGCCATGATGAGCAAACCAGTAAGCAGCACCCTCCATGGCCTCTGCATCAGCAGCTGCCTCCAGGTTCCTGCGCTGCTTGAGTTCCTGTCCTGACTTCCTCTGCTGATGAACAGTGCTATGGAAGTTCAAGCCAAATAAACCCTTTCCTCCCCAGGGTGCTTTTGGTCATGGTGTTTCATCCCAGCAATAGTAACCACAGCCAAGACACTGCTCTAGGAATCTACAGCCTCAAGCTGTGAAAGAAAACCTTCCTGACCATATGATCTGTCAGAGGATGAACGTCCAGTTCTCTCCAGCCTTACACAGATTATCTCCAAGCCTGCATTACAAAGTCTGAACATTTTCTCCCTCAAGAGGCTGCAGCCATGTGTACCTGCAGGTGCTTCTCCCTTCGGAGCAGATACTAAATTGGTTATGCACATCCGAATGTCCTCTGTACTCACAAAATAAAAATCTCCAAAGGAAGGCAATAAA
The DNA here is from genome assembly GCF_903995425.1 of Onychomys torridus. Taxonomy (NCBI): domain Eukaryota; kingdom Metazoa; phylum Chordata; class Mammalia; order Rodentia; family Cricetidae; genus Onychomys; species Onychomys torridus. The sequence goes on from NC_050447.1 coordinate 14,719,615, forward strand.
AAGAAGGGCCCTGGGTGGCAGGACACAGAAGATGTCTGGGGCATGCAGGAAGTCTTGTTAGGAGCTTGATTACAGCAAGGCACGTTTTGTTTCAGAGGCACAAAGCTCTCAGTTTTCCTTTTATTGGAAAAAGTGTTTGAGAATCAAATAGGGAAAAAAATTTCCAGAGATTCAGTTTAATGAATTTATCTCTTATCAATGACCTAAGAAAACACACCTCAGAAGAGCCCCTCCCCCTTCTCTGACACTGAAGAATCTGTACATAATGGAAACATCCATAACTCTCTCTCCTGATTCCTTGCCCCACTGGAGCTACAGAGCTGCGTTGTTATGGAAATACAGCAAGACGGGGGTCACCATGCACTTTCTGTATTTATTATTATCTTCTCTGTTATAGAAAGTCTCTGATGCAAGGACACTATATTTGCTTTCATTTCATAAACTGTCATAATAGTGCCATTCTCCTTCTATCTGAAGGGCTTGAAGGCCATTGGGGAATGGGTTGCCACAGCAGCTTGTGAACATTCTAGGTGTAGTTCTCTGCTCTGATGAAAGCAGCACCCTGGCTGTGGGCTTGCTGCGTAGCCTCTGTGCTGGGGAGACAGCACTCCTTTCACATGGTAGGGCGACTGAACCTCCACACTCTCTGTCTTTGCATGGAAAAATATAGAGACTTCAGGACAATAGCCAGCTAGTAATTTGGTTTCGCTTGCTATACACACTTGGGGATACAAAAACTGGCATGTTGTAATCAATGGACTAAAGGGAAGAGGGACCCTATCTGTACAAAGATGAAAGACCGTGTTACAAGTTACTGTGCAAGGCTGTGGAGAAATAAAACATTGACCTGATTCCCCCATTGTCATTAAATAATTCCTTTAGTTTGAGGCATACTCTTCCCTTAAAGACACTCTTATTTGACAATAATTATTTATTGAGTCCCATTTATATAGCAAACCATGTAAAATCCCTCTGGACTCTTTAACAGATCTTAGCTTTTGTCCTGAGGCTTGGATCTGAACTGTGCTGTTTCTGTGAGCCCTTGTCTTCCTGGACCATGATGAAGACTAACTAAACACTCTGTCCAGCCTGAGTGAGAACTCTCACCCATCTGCCCGTGCTTGGCTCTTGAGTGAATTACTTAACTTGGTTTCAGACTTTAGATCTGGATGGTGGAAAGAAAGATAGATGCCTCCCAAGGTACTGTGAAGAGGAAACCCCCTGTGCATCATCCTTGCAGCCCGGGCTGTAGCACATGGCTTAGACAGGCCATGCCTGCATAGAGCGATGCTGTCAAGAAACAGAGGCAGATGCTGTGGTTCAAAGAAGAAAGGAGCGTGCATCACCTTGTGCTGTCCACTAAGTGTGACTGTAAACCTGGACACAACTCACGGAGCCACCACCTAAGGACTAGAAAGCACACAGCGGTAGGTGCCCTGGAGAAGGAAAGGGGCTTGCAAAAGCAATAACCAAAATGAATTCCAAAGGCCAATCACTTAGTGTACTTACCTCCATCAGCCTCAGCCATTCTCAAGGGCTGAATCTCCCACAAGGTCTAGTCAGAAAGGGGCTTCAAGAGTAGCCATTAATTTCTAATACAAAAAAAGTAATTACAAGAGAAGATGCAGAATAGGAAAGGGGAAGGAAATGCTTTTGTGTTTGGTTTTCTGACGTTCTCTCTCTCTTCCATCCCAGTCCCCTGGGATCCCCAGCCCTCCAAAGCTCTAACTGGGTGGAAGATGGGCAGCAGCTAAGTGGGGCAGGGTCAACATAGTGGTGGGTGCCACCTGACACCTAAGACCTGGAGAAAGGGAATAACTTCTCTCCAGCTAGAACAATTGTCACCCAAACAAGACAGAACATTTTTGCTTTTGTCTCCAGCTTCCTGCCATCCAACCATGGAATTGTGCTGTGGGACAGAGAAACTGAAACCTTCACCTTCTAGCTTAAGGACGAATAAAGGGAAATTTGGGGAACAGAGTGTTAGAAAAGTGAACAAAGGAGGCAGTTGAAAGAATGTGGGTTTAGGGACCATCCCCAAGCTGTGTCTGCATGGGTCTGATTCATAAAAGCACACTGGAGGCATTCAGAGCTAACCGTGGGACAGATAGATTTGGACTGCATTGCAAAGGCATTGAAAGTAGGTTGACATGGAAACCATAGCCCATGAAATGTTGGTTGTGGCCCAAATGTAGTTGAGATGATTGTTTTGCTGTTAAAAAAATCCAAACCAAAACAAAACAAAATACAAAAAAAACTATCTATTGTGTTAAAAGAAGATCCAAAGTCATAAAGCATGGTCGTGTGGTATTCAAAATGTCTGGGATGTATTCCAAACTCTTATCAAACACAGGCTGAGAAGTTTCTCAGCAGCTTGAAAAAAAAGGACAACCAGCAGACATTGACTAAGCAAAGCAATGGAGATGTTGAAGTCAGCAGACACACCCAAGAGACAGCATTCCAATAACACTCCAAGGAGTAAGACAAAAGCACTTGAAAGGGGCAAAAGATGGAAAGTTTCAGAAGAAATGGGGCCTTCAGAAAACAAGGAACAGGAATGTTAGAGGTAAAAACTATGATAAGCAAAATAAAAAATGTCACTTGATGTGCTCCACGTAGTTTACAAAGCCCAGAGTCAGCAACCCTGAGACCGGTCTGTAGGTCTCCAGACTGAGCAATAAAGAACAACAGGAGTTTAGCTGAACAGCCTGGGACAATACCAAAAGACTCGATGCCTAGACTGCAGAGTATCATATGCAGAAAGCACATGGCACAGAAAAATAATTCAAGCGAGAATGTATGAATTGTGTCTAAGTCAGTGAATGGGTTAGAGAAAGATAAATCATTTACAACCTCTTGGCTGGTTGGACTTTGGTTGTACTAGATCACTTGAGCTGCTACATTAGGTAGTGACTTGACAGTGTGAAGCTGGTCTCTCATTTTCTGGAAAAGCAGCCGCGACCTCCTTGTGTTGGTGGATTTAACGAGCTCGATGATAAGTGTGAACAAAGCAGAAGAGTGAGTTTAGTGAATTTGAAAAGAGAGATCAGCATGAGTCATGGGTAAGGAAAGACAAGCCTGGAAGACCTGGAGGGGACATGAGAAGACCACCCTGACAGAAACTAGTTTGTATAACCATGAGAAAAATGGTCAAGAGACCTTTTTGCTTGAACATTTCGGAAAGTCCATTAACTTGTGCACAGAGAACTCTCAGTGGCCAGGACTGCAATGGGGCTTCAGCAGCCTGGCTCTACCCCATACTTGCCTTCTTCTGTGTGACTTCACTCAACCCTCCATTCCTATTGTTATTCAGGAACCAACAAGCAACCACATGTTCCTCCTACCAGGTCAGAATACTGGAAAAGAATTTATGTTTTCAGCTCCTCCAGAAAAAAAAGAACCAACTTTTGTTGCCTCAGATGTACCAACATCCCTGACTCAACAGGAAAACAATGATTACTCAAAGGGACAAAGTCAGTACATTCATTTATCAGTGGCGATAGGGAGCTAGAGACGTCCAAATTTGAACTGAGATGGGGAGAGTGAAGAGTTGTCAACCCAAACTGAATTGTTGTATTTTATTTCAGAGAGCATGGGTATGGTAGGCAAAACTGTAGAAAAAGTTCTCCCAAGATAGGCTGAATTAAGAAGGAAGCCAACCCCGCCTGTTCTAGATCCACTAAGAAGATCCTGAAACATCCTTGTCCAAGAGAGTACTAGTCCCCAAGTCTGCCCTCGGTAGACACCTGCATTAGTTGGTTTCCTGATGATGTAGCAAAATGCCTGTTGATGAGTCACTTATTTAAAAAAAATATTCTTGCTCATTATTTGGGAAGTTTTAATTCATGATCAAGTGGCATCATTGACTTGAAACTCTAGTAAGAGTACTACTTGAAGACAAAAGCCGAGTCAGACGTGATGGTGTACACCTTTAATCCCAGCACTTGGAGGCAGAGGTAGGTGGACGTCCATGAGTTCCATGTCACCCTGGTCTACATAGTAAGTTCCAAGATGGCCAGACCTACATAGTAAGACCCTGTCTCGAGAATCCAAAAGAACAAAACAAAAAGAAAGCCAAGGGAGGAAGTCGAGAGGGTCTCACACGATTAGAGAGCTTGTCCTCATGGCTTTAAGGATCTCCTAACAGCCTCCCCTTGCAAAGGTTCAACCACTTCCTGGCAGCATCACCCTTGGGGCTAAACCTTTACACAGAGACTGTTGGGGACACTTATCTCAACCATGGCAATATTCACATTATAGAAGCATTTTATTTTCATGTTTATCTCAAACTGTAAGTCACATGAGAGTTTAAATTACTGAATATCAGTTTCCAGGGAGTCTTGGAGGAAAGTATGAACATGGAGAAGGCTGATTCAGATGAGTCAAAGCTGCTTGAATTTCCCCACTTGCCTCTGGGCCCTTGTTAGGAAAGTGAAGTTGGCAAGAGAACCAAACCACACTTGTGTCTCATTCAATATTTCTAAAGAAAGCATTAATGCCGTGTCCTACAGTCCAACTGATGGTATTGACACTGTGGCAAAAGGAAAGAGGGTGATTTCCATTCTGTCTGGCATCCCAAAAGGCCTTGCCTGGGCTTGCACAACCCGTAGGCTCTACATTTCTTTTCCAGGACGTGAGTGGACAAAAGGAGAAATTACTTTGGGCTGATATTCCAATGCAGATTCCTCAGGATGATTCATTCTATCATGATCAAATTTTTAACATCAATGGGCAGAGATAAAAGGCTGGTTCTCTGATCTTGGGAAATACTGTGTGTAGTTCTGGGCAAGCCTTTAAAAGACATAAAGAAGCTGGGGAAGTGAGGAGGAGGACGTGGAGAATGATCAAGGAGGTGGGGGACAGGAATGCCATTCAAGGGGAGATCAAAATGGGACACTTTGTTCTAGAAATATAAAAGCTGAGGGAGAAATTATCAAAGTCACTGAAATCCTGGAGGGGGTAGCCAAGGTGGGTCTGATTCCTCTGCACACAATGCCCGTTGGTGCCCACATCACAGACAAAATGGGGTGGGGGATATTCTAAGGCATGGTTTCTCATTTGCTCCTTCAAGTTGAGAACTGATTTTGAATGAGCCATTCCAAACCTTCCTAAAGGATTGTTCATGTAAGCATTGGGCTTGTAGAATTCACTGCAAACAAGATGATTGTAAGCTGCTTTTAGAAGCAATTTATTGAAATATTGAGTTACTGTAGAAAACTCCGTGGAGAAGGCTGATCACTGAAGATAAACTGACAGTGTCTTAACATCACAGGTTATAAGTGAACGCATATGTTCAAAGGGAAGAAACAGAGAGATGTTCTTGAAAACTTCTCTTGGCTGACCTGGAGGCCCATGCTCTCTAGCAAGCCTTCTGCTCACAGCAAATGTAGTGGTGTGTCTCTGAATTGTACTTACAAGTTCTAAGAGTGGGGCTGTCTACATCAGACTGAATTTGAGTGCTGGTTTCATGACATTTGGTAGGTGACCTTTGTTGCGAGTGATAGATTCTCTAAATCAAATTGGCTTAAGCGCAGAAAGAAGTTTTGGTTGAAGTTCATGCAATTGCAAAACCTAAACAGGCCTCAAACATACCATTTGATAGAAATTGGTCCACCCTTCCTCCAGCTGTGTTTAATGCATTGAAGCTTGTGGATTCATTCTTGTCACCTAGCAACATCAACATGGGTCTAGTAGAAGTGCTGGGGCCACAGAACCAGTTACATTATATGTCCATCCGTTCCTGTGATCAACTGTGACTGGCCAGATCTGAGTCTTGTCTTTACTCTTCAGGCCGAGGGGTATGTCATGCCACTCTAACCACATGGTTGAACATCATGAAAACCCAGAGAGCTGTTAGCTGAAGAAAACCTGAAATTAATCTGTGAGATGTAGCATGGAAACAATTCAGCTGGTGACCATACCAGCATGCCCTTTAAAATGTGCTTGGCCACATCTCCACACAAACCCTACCTGTCTCAGTGACGTACTCAAGGTGTATCCCTCCAAGAATCCCCTCCTCAGCCCCCTCAACACTCCCTCCTCTCTGTACTCCCATGTTGGTTGGCAGAATATCTTCTCCATTCCAAGTCCTCAGGGATAAGACTCTTCATATAAGTTCAAAAGCAAAGACAGCCAGAGGGATTGTGTGCCTGGCAAATATGTTGCTCTCTAACAAGAGTGGAATCTGACTATGGGAGGGCATGCACGTTCTCTGTAAGATGAGACAGTGGGTGGGGCTTGTGTGTCAGGGGAGGACTGAGCCTCATGAACTATAGATTGTGTCTTAAACTGATGTCATTGAAACAGACTGATATGGAGAATCGTGGGCAGGAGTATTGGAGAACATTCTTGGGGGACATGCCTGCAAGAAAGTTAAGGAATTTTTTTTAGCACAGAAGGAAAAGCTGGTTCATAGGGGTCAGCAGCAGACCTAGTCAGTCCTAAAGGGAATCCTGGAACTGGGGGTGCTTTTAGAGTTGTGCTAAACCAAGGTAGCATGCTCGTACTCTGCTCCAGCCACTCATGCCTGTGAATAACCCCTTGTGAAGACTCTCCACCCCAAGGGCAGCTTCCAGTGTGGGTTGCAGCTATGACAAAGCAGATGACATTCCTGTGGGTCCTGGACCATTTGACTTTGAAGAGGGCATGCAGACAGCATGTATCTGGCCTGAGACATGGTCAGGTGCCACTTGTTTTTATGCCTTAGTGGGGACTGTGTCGCATTCTTTATCTCTGCCCTGATCATGCCAAATCTGAGTGCTAGATGCAGAAAGGCTGGCTGTGGGGTTAGTTGTTGGAATCACAGCAAGAAAAATTTTAAAAAAGAAGTGGAAAATTAAAAGTTAATAATTTTCTTTAGAAGAGTCATTGCTTAATAAGTGACTTCTTCCCAAAGGACATCAATACCTGCTAATAGCCCTCCTAGCCTTCCCAACACTTTTTACCCCTTGAACTGGCATGCTATCACCACCAGAACAGCTTTGCAAAACTGAACAGTCTTGATGCCAATAACAGCATGCTTAATGTTAGAGCCACTGCCCATTCAGAGAGCCCAGGCTGCCCTCAAGAGAGTCCAGGCTGCCCTCTGAGACTCATTTGTGTAGGGTACTGCTAGATGGCCAACAACAGATTGGTGGGCAGGGTTTGTGGGTAGCTTTCCCCTCTCTCTCTATTCAACTAGTCCCAGTATGACCAATTTCAAGGCAGGACCTGACACCCCTAAACACAAAGTTAGGAAAATTTGCACACAGCTATCTCTAGAGTCTTGACAAATCCAGGCTGGGATTAACTCCAAGACAGGTTTCATAGACAAATGGGCCAAAATACGGTGGCAAGATTCTGAAGGTTGCCCAGATCTATTGCTGAGAAAGGCGTCAGAAAAATAGCAATGATTTGCATTGGTGAAGAGTGGGTGATATTTTGAGCGTTCCCAGAACAAGCCAAATCTATAGGTATTACACAGAGAGGTATGTAAGCAAGCAGGCTAACTTCCTGAAAACTCATGTCTATGATAAGTTACTGCCCTGAGGTTTCAACTAAAACTTCGGAACCTATAGGCAGCGCCTGTGGTCCTCTTGTCCTCACTAAACCCTTGGTTCTCCCCAGCTCCACACTGTTACCCCACACCATTTCAGCATTTTCGCACTGATGCTCAAACTTGACCCTAGCATTTCCCCTGGATCGCTTAGATCTTCCGTGGCTCTGCATCCTGCCTGCTGTTCTTAGGACCAGACAGGGACCTGGCCCTTCATTTATTCATTTAAAAGACCATTAAACAACATCAGGAGACATGAGCCCAAGGCATATTTGAAGAGCAAATGTGCTATGTGATGTTATCTTGAAACGGCTCGGATTTTCTCATGTAGACATCTCCTCCACCCCTTGTGGTATCCTCCAACAAGGAACCTCTCCAATTCCCCAGTCCAGGATGGGCACAGACTGAGGTGTGTGTGTGTGTGTGTGTGTGTGTGTATCTGCCCACACCTCTCTTCTGGTACAACCCTCCTCACCTCACATTGTCAGCAACCAGCAGCCAAAGTCTGGACTGAACAGACATTCTCCAGAGGCTTGCTGAATGTATGCAACTACAGGGAAGATAGTATGTGAGGAGCCCCTCATAATGAAGTGGCCTTGACTAACTTCTGCTTGGCTACCCAGAGATGCTCTAGCTAGAAGACATACTTGCCCCTGTCATGTCTAAGACAAGACTCTCAGAATCAGAGTCCCCCCCCTCCCCAGTAGAAGTTCCAGGGTAACAGACCATTCTTACCTTCCCCAAGCCTGGCTTGTGATCAGCAGCAACTAGACAGGAACCAGATGCTAGTCCTTTAGAATTCTTCAGATCTCTCACCGCCATGTTTCTTTCTAACCCAGCCAGACATCCCCCAACTCTGGGTACTGTCAGAGCTATTTTGGAAATCCAGGAGGATAGCCAGGGTTCCTAGTAGACTTTTTGCTCCTTTCTTCTCTCCTTTTTTTTTTTTTTTTTTTTTTTTGGCTGATGATTTTGTGGTTAAATATTTGCTTCTTCTAACCTTTGTTTATTGTAGCATCTTTTCACCTCAGCCCCAGGCTACCTTGGGCACACCAGAGTTGATCAGGGCACAGATAGCACACCTTGTAAACAGCTGGGAGGACCTCAAGGGAGTGTTCAGTTAAGTCTGCAGAGAGGCCACCTATCAGTTCAAATCTATAGGGCTTCTTAGGGGAGAGGCTGCAGAGTGCTGGTCTGAGGCTAGCCCCAGGCCCAGGCATGCTTGACGAGCTTCTTCCGTGTATCTCTTTCAGCTGGGCCTCTTGACAACGTTTGCGCATTTAAAGACTGCTCCAAGATGCTGTCTCCTCCTTGTCAGGAGTTCTCTGGCAATCGGTGCATGGCTTCACAGCAGCCATGGCTGACGCACAGGCTTCCTGCCTTCACTGGGCCTCGGTCCTCCCCGCACACGGATGCTGCTGCCAGCTGCTCTTTGCATCAGCAGACAAGTGTTAGGTAAGCTCACCACCTCTGCGCCATCTCCATGCCTCTCCCAGAGTCCGCTTCCCTCACAGCCACACTGTATCTCTGGAGACCTCTCCCTGCCTTCCGCCCTGCTTTTGTCCAAGGTCTGAGCAGCCAAATGGTGGGCTGGGCAGTCAGCCAGAGTTCTGCCCAGGGGACCTCTAGACTAGGGGGCAGGGATGGAACCCCCAATTTCTCCAGCCACACCTGGGCCTTTCACTTTATTTTATTATTATTATTATTATTATTATTATTATTATTATTATTATTATTATTTTGGTCGGAGCTGAGGACTGAACCCAGGGCCTTGCGCTTGCTAGGCAAGCACTCTACCACTGAGCTAAATCTTCTTTTCCCACAATGCCTCCCATCCCCCAACTGCATCTACCCTCAGGTAAGCCCTCATTAGCACTCATCTAGTCTGATGGAAAAGGCTGCTCTCTTCCCCCAGCTGCCCTTCCCACCACCACTGACAAACTCCTCCTGTAGCCTTGACTCCCATCAATCCACACTCTCATTCCTACTTTAAACGATAGGCCACCAGGTAAGAGTGGCCGGAGTTCCTTGGCAGGACACCCAGGACTTGTCTAGTCACTTTATACTTTCTGAAAGTTTCAAGGAGAGTGCCAGCAAGAACAGAATTCAGGAACTTAATCAGTCTCGGCTTAAAATTCCAGCTCAGTGACAGAAAAATGTGGAACTGGAGATCATCATGTTAAGTGAAATAAACCAGACAAGTATCGTGTTTTCTCTCATTAAACAGATACAAAAGTAGTTGGAAGACTATTGGAGAATAGGAAGGGAAACTGTGAGAGGGGAGGGGGCATAAGTGTGGGTGATGAAGGGGTAAATAAGAGCAGAATATCTTATACCCACGTGTGAAAATGTCACAACAAAACCCTCTGTTATAAACACACTAGTACTAATACATCCTAATATTTTTTCAAGTACTTGATCAAAAATTAGAAAAGTTCCAGCCTCACTGCTTAATCTCTCTGTCTTTATGCAAACCTCTAAATCTAGGCCCTCACCTCAACTCCAGACGCTGTAACATGACAGCTCACCCTGTCTGTGACTTCATGCTTCATCCAACCTCCTTTATGGGGCAGGGTGTTCCTTCTCTGGATCAAGGGTCAGAAAACAATTCCTGAAATTATTTTAGGCTTTATAAGACACATGGCTTCTGTCCCAGCTGCCCACTTCTGCTGTTGAAACACAGCATAGCTATTAAGTCTACACAGACAAATGAACAGTCTGTGTACCAATGCAACTTCGTTTTCACCTATCACAAAATGATATTCTTCTTTAGACTTTCTTTGGTGATTAAAATATTAATACCAAGGCCTAGTGGCACATGGCTTTAATCACAGCACTCAGGAGGCAAAGGCAGGCTGATCTCTGTGAGTTCGAGCCCAGCCTGGTCTACACAGTGAGTTCTAGAACAGCCACAGCTACCTAATGAGACCCTGTCTTGAAAATACCAAAAAAAAAAAACAAAAAAAAACCTAGAAACCACACATGCACACACATAAAAATTAATACCAATTCTCTCTCAGCAACCATTAATTGCCTAAAGCTCTTCATCCAGAAATGGGGCCTAATGAGATCTCCCCACTCTACAATGGCATGTCCACTGGCATTGGGGATTTCCTGGGTACAGCTTCCCTGTTGTATATAGGAGACACTCTCTCACAGCAGATGCCCAGGTCCTCTTGCTCTTAATACCTTCCGGCCCCCTCTTTCTGCAATGTACCCTGAGCCTCAGATTTAAATGCATATGAGCAACACTAATTCAGCCAGCTATAGATATACGTGTGTGTGTGTGTGTGTGTGTGTGTGTGTGTGTGTGTGTGTGTGTGTGTGTAAAAATAACTAAGTAAGAGGTCATGAATTTGAGAGGAAGAAGAAGTTAGGACGCCAAGGGAATTGAAGTTCGGGAGGAGGGGTGGAAATAATGTAAATACAATGTTCATATATGAAATTATCAAAAAATTTAAAAATAAAAATATATTCATATTGTCATCAGTGTGTAGAACACTACAAACTGAGTTGTCAGTGCACCCAGTTTCATGCACGGGCTTTAGTTTGCCAACTTCTTTTCTAGAACTAACTATAATTGTTCATCCTTTCCTCTCCTCCTTCCCTCTTTCCTGTCCCTCTCCCTCCCTCTGCTTTGTGATAGCCCCATCAACTTGAGGCTGTTCTTAGGTCTTTCATTGCTTTGAGGATTTGGGCAAAGACATAGGAAACACAGATGCCAATGAAGAGAGAATTTCTTCAGCAAATTTCATTTTTCCTCTAACACTCGAAGCAAGGGACAGCGTCAGCAAGCATTTGGAGAACCAGGAGGAGCGTTGTCTTGCTTAAACCTTTTTAATAATGGGACAGAAAAGACTCCAAAGTTCTGATGCCACAATTTTGAAAAGCTGCCTGGCCACAGCCAGGAAGGCTTCTCTCATAGCTCTTGCCTGCAGGGTGGACAAAGATGGTCATCCCGTTTGCACAGCTGGGAATCACTGCTGAGAATGGGTAAATAACTTTCTCCCAGGCTCAGCACGCCCAGGACAGAAAGCAAGTTGTCTCTGCAATTTTTTCCTCTCCTAGGGCTAGAGAGTTAGAAGTTCGTCCAAGTATGCAAGCAATTAAGTCAGGTTTCATTTGCTGAGTGTGGGGCACACAGCCTCCTCTGCCCGGTGGCACTTCTGTCCTAACTTCTCTCCCTGGGGTTGTTTGGCATTTCCCTTGGCCTTCAGAACACAACCCCACATATTCCTTGTGACAGAAAATAGTTCCAAGTGCTTACCAAGCTATCAGTGGCACTGTAACTGGCAGTCATGATAGAGACAAAGATACCTTTTGCTTCCCCAGCCCTGATCTTCCTTTGCTGGTGATAAAACCCACCAGGTACCCTTGGGAGGAATAAGGCCCTTCCTGTGTAGCCTGTTCATGCAACCTGTGACTCAGTCCTGGCTAGTCAGAACGCTGCAACCCCCTGGGTCTGGGATGCACTCTGGAGGAAGTGACTTGAAGTAAGTAAATGGGCAGAATCCAGAGGTGGGGCCCACTGGCAAAGAAAAATGTTTGCATTCTGGTTACTTAGCTAGCACAGCATAAGGCTGGTGTTGCCAGGAGACACCTTGAAGAAAGGGCCTACCTTGAAGCAAGGCTAACATAAAGAGACCAAGGCTGAACATGGAGAGAGAGGAACCAAGCTTGGGCCACTGGAAATATCAGACCTTTATGTGTCTGAAGCCAAATATCATCCCTCAAGCTGCTGGAACAGGATCCAGAAGCTTGGTGTTCTCCTTCACTGACATGTTGCCCTCTCTCCATACCTTGCTCATATTCTCTTCTGTGCCCCAAAGTCCTCCAGTAACACCCCCAAACCTTGCTTAGATGTCAGGCCAGATCAGTTCCCTGGAAGCGTTCCCAAGCTCTTCATGATGGATCCTACAAAACTTTCCTTGGCTCTGAGTCACCACCCTGTGATTAGGAAGGTCTCATGAAGAGGAACAAGGTGGTGGATTCAGAGCTAGCAGGTCTAACTGGTGGATTATGAAAATATGCCACTATCTGGGGGGCAGGAGTTTGGGGGGCCTGTTATGGTACATTTTACCATCTGCCTCTGCCACTTTCTTCTACCAAGATTACTACAAAGTTGGTTGCATGATACACATTCTCTCATGTGAGACACCTCAATTTTATTTTCATCAGGCTCTAACAACGCCATGCATTTTTTCTAGTTTGCTTCAATGTTGGTCGATAAAATACTGCCCAAAAGCAACTTAGGGGACAAAAGCAACCAAAGAAAGCCAAGGCAGGAACCTGGGGCAGGACCTCAAGGCAGGAACCTGGGAGCAGGACTAGAAAACTAGCTTGTATCAACCTGACAAAAACTACCTAGTAAATCCTCTTTTCTAAACCATTTCCTAAAAGTCAATATTAAATGACTTAAGTAACATGATACACATCTCATTCGTGCTGACTCTGTTTCTTTTGCTCATGTTCGTGCTGACTCTGTTTCTTTTGCTCATGTTCCTGTTAGCAGGACTCCTGGTCTTCGTCTTCACAGGACCATAATCACTAAGTGCAAACACAGACAGGGATCATGCAGCAGGAGTCCACATGACAAGATTCGACCCACGATCCTAAATGGAATCCCGTCACATCTTTAAGATTCTCTTAAAAATGAGAACACAAAATTAAAGGCAGCCAAGATCCCAAGACATAGCCTCAAAGCCAAATTTTCTGAACACTGTGTGCACTGGGGACACTTTGACCCAGGAGACCTGTGGAGAGGCAGAGGTAAAACAACTGTAGAGTGAACAGGAAGTCACGAGAGGTGCCTGGGAGAGGTAATGGGGAAGTGAGTCAGGAAAAATAGTGCCTTTCTGCGATTTCACTGACCTGCTCGTCGACTGAGGTTCTCGAAATGTTATGAGAACCGCAGCACCAGTGGAGTTCAAATGCATTTTTAATATCTTCTAAATGCGTAATTTGGTTTTGCTAGAGATGTGTTTCATCATTCCCTCTTGCCCCTTAATTAAGCTAATGACTTTATTTCTTTTCTCCTTTCTGATCAGCTCATAACACATTTCCCAGGTTGGCTCAAGCCTGTTGTTTTGGATCTGGTTATTAGCTGTCAAGCTCACATGTTTTTCCATGTGTTGGGATGTTACTGAATGAGCCTGATCTGCTCAGGAGGCTGTGGGGGCTCGGGGACCCCAGCTGGTGCCATCTTCCCGCTCTTACAAAGAACAAAATCCCTTACATGTGCGTGCCACCTAACAATTTACTAGCACATGCACACACATTATCTCAACTGATGCTCAGGAGGAATCACAAAGGCAGGCATTATTAACCCGGCCGTCTTGTCTCATAAGCCAGGATTCTAAGAGCAGAGATTTTGGTGACTAACCAGGACCAAGCAGCAGGATGTTATTAACGCTGAGCTTTGCTACCCTCTCCCCACATTCTTTTTCCCTCATTCTCCACCTCTCGGCTCACCCCACATCAAAAGATGGATTGAGCTCACTGCGCTGCTGTTCTGGGCACTTCAGTAATGTGTTCCTAGGAACAAGCATGGATTGCTCAGGATGCCTCATGATCATCAGAGAAGAGCCATGCTCTGGGTGGGGTACCATCATTTCCTAGCTCTCTGTGGGGCAGAGGCACTTCCAGAGGACTCCAGAGTTGACAGCTCCATCTTCAATGTGTCAAATGATGGACATCCTGGGGGGCCTTACTCTGGAGAATGACTTCACTAGAGTTGTAGGCAAACTCTCAACCTGCTCAGGAGCCCCATTTGGGAAGAATGTGTCAGGACTGCCCAATGCGCCCCCTCCCTGCAGAAGTCAACCACTCACTATAAAAGAGCTTAATTTCTTCTGGATAAATGAGGAAATATCAAAGTGATTTTCAGGGCCAGGAAAGACCATCTTCTGAAGTAAACTTTCTTTAAAGATAAGAAAACTATAGCTGTGATAGGACAAGTGACCTATATAAGGATGGTTATCTTGCAAGGAAATGTGTTAGTAAGGAGTAAGTGACTCCACACCAGGAGATGGAATGCATGTAAACAGTAGAAGATTCAAACCTACTCAGATGACTTATATTACCAGAAATATCCCTTAATATCAGGAATGACAGGGGATGATGTCAGCTCATAGAAGGGACAGAACTACTCTGTGTAGGGCACTTCGTGCCAGATCAAATCAGGATCATTTAGGAAAGCGAGGCTTTCTGGACCAACCACAGAGACAAATCTACAGCATTCTCAGGACACACTAGCCATAGGAAATCTTGGGAACAATCCTACCATGTGGATGTTGGCGCAGCAAAGCCCAGGCAGTCAGTCTTCGCCATCAGTCCATATGCATGGCCTTTTCCTACAGATATTGGTGAGAACTCAAGCCTTCTGTTGAGCTCTCCCTCTCTAGTGAAGTGGAAAGTATTAGAGAAAGAACTATACAGGCCCAGTAATGGTTTTCCGTGTTGTCATGAACCCAAATCAAACAGAACTTCTGTGAAGCCTTCCCAAAATGTCTACCAGGCTTGGGAGCAACCTGACCTCAGGAGCTCTACTCCATCTCCTTGAATAATGGAAATGAAATTGAAACAGATTGTTCATGAGGCAAAAGAAAGCAAGCATAGCCTCTGTTCTGAAAAGCCAAAAGACCAAACCAAAGAAAAGCAGGTCCCCCAGGACTCAGAATAGTCCAGTTGTCTATGAGCATGTGGAGTGACTTCCTGTCACAGTGATGAGGAGATCTGGCCAGGAATTGTGGCTTGGAATCACCCAGGAAGGTCACCATTTCCGAGCTTCACAGGAAGCTGAATGGGCTCTTCCACCAACATATTAATCACTATGCCCAGATAATGATAGCCTTAGTAATCTACCTCTTGCACACAGCAAATGGAGCAGACTGAGGGCAGATGGCTGGCCCCAAAGTGAAGACTAGGTCGGAAGTTGGGGGGTGGGAATAAGGCTGAGTAACTGACAGCCCTTCGCTTTGTTACCCTGTCCAAGAGGCCAAGCCTGCTGGTGCAGCTGCCAACTCCCCAAGGTGCTGAGATGGGCAAAGATGACAAAGCCGCTACCCTCCGCTGCAAAGCACCCAGGTGAGCTGTGGCCGCAGATCTGCTGCGCTCAGGAGTACCTGCATGGTGCAGGATAATATTAGTTCATTCTTATTGCCGTGAGCCAGATGCCCTCTGGGAGCTTGGCCATAAACCTTTGATCTGCTGGGCGTCGGGAGCCGCAGAGTCCAACCTCTGTCCAGCTCCAGCTTGCTCACACACTCCACGGGGCCAGCTCAGAAAGAAGAGCTTAGCCTGGAGCCATCATTCAGCTCCGCTCTGCAGACAGCATCAGCTCCGGCAGCATTGTGAGAAGCTGAAAAGAGAGGACCAGCTTCATCATGAAGCTCTCCAAGACCCTAGGCACTCCCAGATCCCAGGCTCCTGGGTACCTCCTTCCTCATTGTCATACTATACCTGTATGAAGTCTTAGATCTTTTCCTTCAAACTGATTCAACCCATTCAAGCTGAAATGCATTTCACAAGAAAGCACTTCTATTACAAAAGCAAGAAAACATAGATAATGCTTGCTTTTAAAAATCAATGTAATGAAAATGAACAGTACTTATCAAATCTTAGCCAGATTTTGTTTGCTGCTTGCCCTAGCTTAAAGTCTAGTTTTCTGTGGAAATGTCAAGATGGACTAGCACCGAGATGACATTTTTCTCCTTGGCAGGATGAAAAAGAACTGTACAAAGCGTGAGGCCACAGCTCTCAACGCTGACACCTGTCTCACATGAGCTACCATGGGCTAAAATGGAAGAGAACTTGTGCACAGGCTGCCCATGCTGCTCCCAAGGAGGCATCTTTTCCTGTGGCTTCCCCTCATCCCCAGCTCTTAGGGCCATCAATACTCTCCATATGTTTATGGAGATGTATTTGTTCTTCATGATACTGAAAACATGTTAGTCAACCTCTAATATCCATTCAAGACTGGGAATTTCTATCAACATATCCAGTCAGAGTCTGGTGGACAGTAGGGAAAAAAAAAAAAAAAAAAAAAAAAAAAGCACTGAATTTGCTTTGGTTCATTATCAAGCCCCCATCAAAATGAAAGACTGGGGCCGTGGAATAAAATCAGGCTGTGGCTGGTGGTACTGGTGGTACTGGTGGTACTGGTGGTACTGGTGGTACTGGTGGTACTGGTGGTATTGGTGGGAGGGGGTAATGCATGTCAAGGTGGAACCTTGACCATGGAGAAGAATGAGGGTATTCCATAGAGCCTGGGAGGCCCTTGCTCAGATAGCAGAAATGGCTGCTCACATGTACATTGCCACTCTCAAAGACTTGCCTTTGAAGATCCTAGACTTAAGACTAATTAACCTTTCCTCCTAATGTTAGGTAAGAGTCATGCATGCCCAAATGTGGCATGTGTTGAACACACATGTGCATGTATGTGCTGTGTAAGCAGTCACTAGTTCCTTTGGCTCGGATACCCCTCCAGCCTGCAAACTTAACCCCTTAGGACCCAGCATTGGGATCCCATGCTGGCTTTCTGACAAGCTTCTGTGCAAAGACCCCAAGGGGTTAATTAAGTTTTATTGAGCCCAGGTTTATTGCAGCTGGCTCTTGTCTCTCTCTTTAAACACCTCGCTTTGGAGGAAGCCAGAGTCCTTTGGGACAATATTTTCAATGCTATTTAGTTTGTCTGTAACCTATATTTTATTTTATTTGTTTTTCAAGATAGTCTAAGGGGAGGGTGGATGAGGTTGACCCCTTCCTGTCCCCCTCTATATCTGTTGGTGACCCCATTAAATCAGGGTGGTTAAATGGTATGCAGATGTTGCCAATTTTCATAGAAAAGAATGCATATTCATTTACATAAATTTCAGTGAATTATGGCAGCTTGAGTTTTCAACTGCATATCTATTTGTGTGTGTGTTACCCAGACCTGCCCGGCTCTCTCCAGTGAAGGGCTGTCAGAAGACATGGACAGGAAACCCTTCAGGTGCATGCATTGATGTGCTTGTTTCCTTGCTCCGTTTTATTTTCTTTTTGAGGTTTCCAATCCTTTCTCGGTTATTTGTAATGGCTTAATACGATTAAAGGCTCCCTCTAATCACTGTTCAATGTGCTTCTGCTCTATTAAAGATTTATATGAAAGCTTTATGGAACACACCTTTTTAGAATTCAGAAGGATTTTGCAGGTTATTATTCATAACATCTGCCACTTACTGCAAAGAGCCTTAAAACATCCCTTTAATGTGTATTTAATGCTTCTGATACAATATAATATCAAATAAGACGTGCTTTATTATGGCAGCCGTGTTTGTGTAACCGCACTAAAGATCCACCACTGTTGTAAGCCTGGGGTGGAGGGTTTATAACGGCCATAAAAACCTGCACAGAACTCAACTTGGCATTTAAGGGCACAAAGATTTTTTTTCTTTTACTTGACTTGGTACAATGTGGAGAAAAGCAATTTGGCAATTTACAGAGCCACTGAACATAATCTAGAAATAAAGCAGTGGTCCTTGGAGAAGAATTAAGGTCAACCATTGTTTGAAAACAGCCCTCTCCAGTCTTCACAGGTAGAGTTGATATGTTGCCACTCTGGCCAGCGGGAGCTCCAGAGAGTAGCCAGGATGTCCAGTGGTCTCTGACCAGGTGAAGGAGCTCCTTGTAGACATGCCTTGTGTTATTTCTCCTGGTCTGTTTTTTTTTTTTTTTAAGCAAAGAGCATCTGCTAGCAATTCATTTTCACATTTTAGTTGATAAAAGATATACACAGACTATATGCCTTCAGCTGCAGAGGTGAGATACACATGTGTCAAGATTTTAAGAATTACTGTGTTCAGGTGTTGGGCTTGATTCTATGACAGTGGCAGCTGAAGAAGGAGAAGGAAAGAGAAGCTCACAGGCCTGGCCTTGGTTCCTTACCAGCTGTGTGCCCTGGGTGAAGGACCAGCCCCTTCCTGGCCATGGGTTCACCTGTGAAATGGGAATTTAATGTCATGAAATGCCATATTCCAAATGTTGCACAGAGCCTTGCTCTTTTCAGGTGTTCTAGATCAGCTGTCCCATTCTGTAAGGTGTGGATGGTACCCAAGAATTCTTTTAAAGAAAGCATCTGTAACTGCCAATCAGAATGTAGGCTTACTCTGTGGATGCAGAAGAACTAAGGTTCTTAGCTTGCTGAACAGACCCAGTTTCAGATACAACAATGCTGGATCATCAGCTTGCACTGCCCGGGGCACATCTATGCATCCCAGTCTTAGGTGTGAGGAAACTGCAGTTCTATTTTCAAGGACAACTGTTGGGAACTGACTAAAAGAATCTAAGCAACTTCATTTTGCTGGGTTCTTGACCCGGAGAAGAAAGGAGATCTGCCCCAACCGGCAGGCAAGCAGGTCCAGCCCATGGGTCCTTGTCCCTCACAGAACTGCCCTACCACCCCTGGTTCCAGTAGATGGGGACTGTCCTGAGTGTCCCAGCAGGCCTGTACTTCCATGAAAACACCAGCAGCTCTCAGAGGGCAGGCTCTGTATCCAGCAGCTCTCTTCCCTGTGCTCAGGCCTGCTATGATCATTTTTGGTGGACTACCCTGCCTGGGAGAGGGGCTTTGGAGAGGGGGGTAGCCTCCACAGGCAAGGTGCCCCCAAGGCTGTTACTGGTGCTGAGAGTGTGTTTCTGGTGCAGGCACTCCTGCACCCGTAATTCTGAGGGTGGAACTCCCTAAATGCCCACTGGCCAAATTTGCTGAACACTTGACTTTCAAACAGCCCTCATTACGGACTCGCAGCCATCTACTTTCTGACGGGCTGGAGTAAATATGTAATCGGGGAGTTTTTAAGCCGTGTTCTGTAAAGTGCCGCCAGCGTGTGCTGTTTGGTTATTTTATGTGGTCATCAAAGCTGTTCTGAGAGTGTGGGGGGTGGAGGATGGGCAGGCAATGCTGCAGGCTGCCCACACCTATGCTGCAGAGCACAGGTCCAGCACCCGGGGAGCTTCAGAGTTTGCATAATGCTGTCACACACGCTGGACCCACTGCCTTTCAGACTCCCCAGGTGTGAACTGGAAATATGATACAGAACTTTTAGCACCTTCAAAAAAATCTTTTTATTATATTTATTTTTATAACTAATATTTTAATGAACATATCCAAGTGTAAAGGGACTTTACAGTGAATTTCTGTGTGAGAGGTTCTACCATTAGGTTTTTATTGTGCATAATTTATCAAATATTTATATACCTATTCAAGTTTCTTCCGTGCATTAATCTATATTACTTCAGGATCAGTCATAGTAAGTTGAAGGTATTGTACATTGACCCTTAAAGAGTTCTGCAGGATTTCATTAGCAGGAGGTCGGTAATGGTTTGCATCTTCCTTGTTTTGATGGAAAGTATACACATTACTCAAATAGCTAAGGTGTGGAACCAACCATCAGTGGGTGACTGAAGAACATGCAGTGTGTATAGATGTGGAGTATTATTCAGCCATAAAGGAGAAAGAAATGCTGACATTTGCAACAAATTGGGAGGAGCTGGAGGACGTCAAGTGTAAGCCATATACAGAGCAGTGCCAAATGTTCCCCACGGAGAAGCTGGAAGCCCATTTTAAATGTGACCTCCTGCTTGCTTGAGGTTGAAGAGGTCAGAAGGGGGCAAAGGGAAGATGAGTTTGGACAGTGATGCTGTATCATGAGTTGAACTATCACATTGAACCCCACCCTTATGTACAATTATGTTCATCACAGTTAAAATACAGCAAAATGCACATTTCAAGTACATTCTGCATTGTAACAATGTGTATAGTAACCAAGCCCCCAAGATACAGAGAACACTGCCCTTCACCCCCAGACAATTCTTCCCTCATTCCCCAGAGACATCTGCTCTTCTGGCTCCTACACCTGTGGCTTGCTTGGCCTCTGGAAACTCCTATGAATGACTCCAGCATCTACATTCACATAAGGCTCGCTGCATTCAAATGACGGTCACAGGCCAGGCCTGCTAGTGTGTTGTTATTCTGCTCTGTTCACTTCTGAGTACTGATCCATACACCAGCTTGTTCATCCCTTCTCCTGCCCTTGGCCTTGGATCTTTGCTCCTGTACAGGAGGCTACAAGGAGCATTCCTGTACATGACTTTGTGTAGACACACTCTTCTGTTTCCTCGGGATATCACTTTCAAGTGGACTCACAGGATGATGGTCATCTTATTAATTCAGCAAATCACCCTGTCTTTTTCATAAAGTGTTAGGTTATTTTACACCCCCATCAACAAGATCTGAGGGCCTAAGCTTCTTACAGTCTTACCATGCTTGTTGTCTGCTTTTCAGTCCCAGCACTTCTGACCAGGGTAAAGTGGTGACTCCCTATGGTTTGAATTTGCGTTTCCCTAACAACTAACGATGCTGTCCATTCTTCATGTGATTATCAGCCACTCATGTGTCTTCTTTTGTGAAACATCTATTCAGATCTTTTGTTCACTTTTAATTGGGTTGTTTGTCATTTTATTGTTGAGAAAAAGCAATGATGTACATACCCTGAGAACCAGTGGTTTCCACACCTGTTTTGACAATATTTTCTTCTGATCGGTGACCTGCACATTCATTCTTCACTCTTGCCCTTTCTTAAGCAGTGTGCATTCCCGTGAACTCTAATAATCTTTTTTTCTGTGACCTTATAAAATCTGTGCTATGTCTCCAGAAGCTTTGTGACTTCAGTTCTTGCATTTACATCTAAACACGTCTTGAATCAATGTTTGTATAAGGTTTGAGGTAGAAATTTTCGTGGTCTTCAGAGTGAATAATAAGGATATAGAGTTCTTTTAATGCAATTGATGGGAAGGTTCTCATTGTTCCATTTGACTGCCTGTCTCTTCTGCTGAAAGCAACAGATAGAGCATCCTCAAGCTCTGTACTGTTTCACTTATCTGTTTGTCAACCCTTATCCCAGCACCACACTCTCCTTGTAGCTTTAGAGTATATCTTGATGTCTTCACATTTGTTCTTCTTTTCCAAGATAATTTTGGATATTTTAGCCATTTGCATTCCCGTATAGGTTTTCTGATGTGTTTCCGAAGCTTGCCATTTCTCTGCAAATTATTTAATTTCCCTCAGCAAGGTTTTTTAGTTTCCAGTGCAGAGTTCTTGCATGTATTCATGAAATGTACTCTTAAATGTTTTATGTCTTGGATACTATTTTAAGTGGAATTTCAAGTTTTTCTTTTTGTGATTGTTTGCAACTAGTTCAGTGAGTCTCAGCATCCACAAGGTTGATTGCAGGCCCCTGCAGAGGCCAGAATCTTAGGTGTTCAAGTCTCTCAGAAGACAGTATGGTGTTTGTACATAACCTACATCTTCCTGTGTACTTTAACTCTCCAGATCGCTTGTGATGTCCAATGTAACGTAAATGTTTTTGTGTTGTTATCTACAGGATAACAACAAAGAAACAGGCCTGTATTTGTTCAGTAGTTGGTTGGATAACCCACATACATACAGAGGGCATGCTGTCTGTAAATATACGATATGTAAACATACACTTGATTTTTGTAGATTAGCTTTGCAACTTTCCCAAATTCAATTATTAGTTTTAGCAAAGTTTTATAGGCTTCTCTGATATTCTATATAAGTAATTATATCATATGCAGTAACTAAGTTTAAGATCTTCATTTTAATATCTATTTTCTTTTTCTTGCCTCATTGCAACAGTAGGGGGCACAGTGTGCAGTATTGCACCATCATATATAATATTATCTGAGGGGCTTCTGTTTGGCTTTTAGTTTAAGCCAGACCAGCACTTTGCTTATTTACAATAAAAATTATACATATGATGCACATGAAATAGTTTTTTTTTCTGATTTCCTTCTGATAATCAATTCTGTATGTAAAGCCAGATTACATTTAAACTATTTTTGTTAAGCATCAATACAAACTGGATATGTAACAGTGGAGAGATTTAAGAGAAAACATAGCCTATGAAAACAGTTGAGATTATAGAACTTCACAATGTCATATACATGCGTTCACTTGTTATTGATTACTATATGAATTTTCCTCACTATGGAAGTTCTTTGGAGATTTCAGGGCCTCACTGAGGTGTAAATGACAGGTGACACTCTGTGAGATTATTGCCACACTCAAGCTAACTAATATATCCATCCCTCACGTTCTCACCATTGTTGCCAGAGGAGGGACCTGCGTCCTGTTGGAAAATTCCAAGCGCACCGTGCCTTTCCCGTGACCTGTAGTCATGGCACTGTCTGCTAGGTTCCAGTCCTTTTCATCACACAGCTGAAGGTTTGTGTCCCTGCTCTGATGTTGTCCTTCTCCAGACACCGGTCCTTAGACAAGCACGACATAACTTCACTCACATGGAGAGTCTTTAAAAACACAGCGCCCACAGCTGAAGGGTGTTTGAAGGTATCTTTGACGAGAATATTCTACTTGCTGTAGGGTGAGAATCAGAAATTAAGATGAAATTCTCAAATGCTTAGTATCCTCTGCAGTGATTATGTGCTTTATTGTTTTTGTTTGTTTGATTGATTGGTTCTGTTAATTCAGCTTTACATTCCTAATATAAAAAATACTGTTTTCTAGTGTCTAGAAATACTATTTTATGCTGGACAGTAGTGGCACACACCTTTAATCCCAGCACCCAGGAGGCAGAGGCAGGAGGATCTCTGAGTTCAAGACCAGCTTGGTCTACAGAGACAGTTCAGGATGGCAAAGAAGGAAGGGAGAAAAGGAGGGAAGGAGGGAGGGAGGGGAGAGGGAGGGAGGGAGGGAGGGAGGAAGGAAGGAAGGAAGGAAGGAATTTTGTTTTATAATTACTAAAAGCACCACTGTTTCATGAATATTTGGACATGAAAACAAAATGTTAACTTTTGGATACATGTAATGAACTTCACAAATCAGTTTAAGTATTCATAAGCTTTGTTAAGTTTACAGTTCAAATCTTGTTGAACTCTTTCATCTCCGAAATACCTCATCTCTGTTTTTCCACAGTGTTCTCTCTGCTGTCAAGAGGTCTGGTGACACAGAATTTCCTGAAACAATGTTTCTTTCCTATCCTTATGATTTTTTCAGGCTGTAAGCTTTGGTACCACACACACAAGCTGGCAATCCCAGCATGACTGCTGACTGCTGGTAATGGCTGTAGGATCCATTGAGCTCAGGGAATGCTAAATGTAAGTAACACCTAGCTCAAAGAACCGCTGAATACAGTCAAAGCCTTAATCTCCCCTCCCCACACCCCACCCTGCATTGTTAGAGACATTTGTAAGGGGATTTCATTTCTTCATGATGCATTCTGGTCAGGTTTGGAGCTTACAGGAGAAAATATTGACAGAAAAAGATAAATGGAAATTTTAAAGGAATTTAGTTAAAAGCCTTCAGGAATAGTTTCTAAATCAACACCTACACTTAACTATAACTGGGAGGCCATCTCCTTCACTAAGCTCACAGAGCAGGTGAGGGCTTGAGCTCCTGCTGAGTCCACTAGACTCTGAGCCCAGGGGCCTGAGCCCCTGGGGTGTTGTGGTCACCTGCACGTTTCCTGATTTGCAGTTGGCCCTTAATAAATGTTTTCTGAGAGGATCAAGAAATGAGGGAGGCAGAGAGGAGGCAGTAACTTTTCCTGTGTCAAGTGGAAGAAACAAACTGGCAGAGATGGGACTAGAACTAAGGTATCCTGACTCTGTCATACACACATTTGTTCACCATATCCTACTAAGAGTTGAAGTATGTGTGTGTGTGTGTGTGTGTGTGTGTGTGTGTGTGTGTGTGTGCAATTTGGTTGTGTATCCTATGGGTCTTGCCAAGGATAGCATCAAATCCTGAAGTCTAGACCTCAATGTCATAGATTAGGGAGACCAAAGCCATCCCCCACTTTACTGTGCCTTCACCATGAATGAGTCACAGCTGCAGTGTGTGGCTATTAATCACTCCTGTTAGCCGGACTGCATCTCAATGACATGTTGTTCCTTATTAAATCATGCCACTGTTCACTCTTGGGCTGCTGTTTAACTGCATGGAAAGAATTCCTGGCCAAATATCCCCCAGTCCTTTTTTCCCATCACAGATATGCAGAATTCATGGGGCCTGGTCTCTCTGATCATGAGAACCGTTTCAGGCTCTGGCCTGATAGTCTCACACAAGTCACCCTCTGCTCTCGCTGCCTCTGAGCAGATGTCTTCATGGTCCTCCATCCCATCCCTTTATTCTTCTTAAGGCTGGTGCCAAATCTTCCAGTTTCGGTCATTCTTGTCCTGGCTTCTCACCAATCTTCCCCGTCCTGGGAAGCAGGGCCACACCTACTAAGATGGTGGACATGGACCAAGAGGTGTTCTCTCATTTTAGCTTTACCTCAGAGCTCCTCTGGAAGGAGTCTGGTCTATTCTACTCCAAAGAGACGCTGACTGCCACTACATCCCCAATTGTCTAAGCAAGCTCTTCTTGATGAGTATTTGGGTCGTGACCCCAGCCCAGTTTGGACTGCCATGAGCATTCTAGCCCACATCTTTCATCTTTCAGTAAACTTGCCTGCCTGTTTCTGCTGGCTGTACTCGTAGGAGTGAAATCACAGGGCCACTGATCCGTGTGTAGCTCAGGTATACATGTGGTGAGGTGTTCAGGATGAAGATGGCACACTATGAGAACCTATGACCTGTGACTCACATGAGCATATGCACAGCTCTGAAGCGTAGTACCAGTCTAGGTGAGGAAAACAGACTGAGAAAACCAACCCCTGCCACTAAGGAAGCCATGTGGTGGTTGGTGACCAGAAGGGTGGCTCAGGGACTCTGGAATGTCCCACTGTTGTGCTTCCATTCTTGAGTTGGGTGCCAGTAAATGGCACACGGCCTTAAATTGTGCCCCTTTCCATGTGTGACAAGAATATCATGCTGAAGTCTTTTGTCACCAGTGGTATTTCATGGATTCTGAGTGATGGAGGAGTCCAGCTATATCAGGTCTCATAAGCAATTCCATTAAACTGGAAGACATACTTTACATTAAATCAATTTATTGGGAAGATAGAAGACACTCCTGAAAGTGGTGGTACCTGAGAAACAGCCCATCTGGAAGGGAGCAGCCACATCAGGGTGAGAAATGAGTGGGAGATCCTAAGAGTCCTGTGGTTGGCAGACACTGGACAGGACCACCAGACCTCATTAAGGCACTTGGTGAGAATTAATGCTCTTCCAGAACATTAGCAAAATCTAGGAACTCAATTAAAACTTGCACACTGTGTGAGGAAAACAAAATTAGTTTGGTGCCAAGTGGATTGGCCCAGTGGAATTCTATCCAGTCCTCACTGAGAAGAGAGACACTGGGCCCTGTGGGGGTGACTGCAGAGGAGAGAGAGCCACACTCTGGGTGCTCTTGGTATGCTGGGCAAGGGAATTTTGGAAACAGGCCCGGGAATAATCGAGGTACCAGAATAAGGAGCTGGCAGGGTTCCAGAGGGCCATGCTGATTAAAGAGAGATAATAGGAGGTGAGAGATGGGAGACAGCTCTGAAGGATGAAGTCATCATCCATTCAGAATTGACAAGGGGCAAATCTTTGCAGGCTATAGGGATTGCTGTGAGGCCCTGAGTGAGCAGGGGCCCTAGTATGTGGGGTTAGGCTAGGGTGGCTGGAGATCCCAATTCAGAAGTCCTCCAAGAGATAAGGAAGGGCACATTGGGCTCCAGAGAGGTTAACTGGCCCTTTAACCCAAAGATGTGTGGCAGTGGGAGTGATGGGGAGGCTTGTGATCAAAGAAGGGCTCTAAGGATTTCACGGAAATGAGGAACACAGCACAATGGAGTTGTCTTACAGGGAACAGTAACCCTGAGCAGAGATGACAATCTCTAGTACTCCCTGAGGTAGGCATAGATGCCCAGGCTTACTGTGCTTGCTGTAGTCAATGACAATGTTATTCTAGCACACGCCTGGGGAAGGACAGAGAGTGGGGTAGGACTGTAGTAAATGGCTGTGCATCCAAGGAGAGGGTTGACCCTCAGTTCTTCACACTGCCGGATACTATGCTACACAGCCTGGTTTCTCTGGAGAAGCTGAATGCTGGTATGCCAGGAGGGTGGAGCACACTGCCTAGCTGCCTTGATTTATCATTTTGTTTGGGTTTTGTTTTTTTCAGAAGCATTGTGCAGTCTAAACAAATTAGAGCCAAAGGTAGATTAGATGGGTAGCTTGTGACCTCTGCCAAATAAAAACCCACAGAATTCAGCTATTCACTCCCCACATGTCCTGGGGAGAAGGGGAGGAGGATAGGATAGGCGCGACTTCCAGAGGCTTTTTGCAGCAGCTGCTAACGCTGTTCTGGAGCTGTCTGGGGTGCAGTCGGGACAACATTGATCATCCCCACAGTGCTTTGTGTTTCTAAGTCTTATTCATTTGTTATCTGCATGGCTGGGTTTTTGGCCGTCAATATTTTGGGTGAAGAGAGACATCTTCCTCTAATGACGCCTAATCATTCCTAATTTCCTCTGCAAGGATTGTGCACCATCAGGTATAATGAGCGCATTTGCTTTAATGCTCCTGCTGCACAGAGTTCCTGGGAAATGGTTCGAAGGCACGTGCACAAGCCAACTGCAGGGAGCTTGGGAACAGCACTGACGTGGGAGTGACTGGGGGTCGGCAGGTGTCCAGAGGACACTACAGCCAAGGGTGGGAGCCCTCCCCTCACATCCAAAGGTTCTACTTTCATTAATAATCTTAACTCCCTGATTTGCAATTAACCCAAAAGCTCCGTAATGATAATGAGATACGTGTGTAATTCAGTGCCAGAAGATGATAGATCGGCAAGGCTGGGATCTTTATTAATCTCCTGCTTTGTCGTTCTGAGTGAGGTGAGCGCCCTCTCATCCCAGCCTGCTGCAGAGGGGACCAAGAGGGAGGCCCTGTAGGTATGCAACTTGGAATGACTGCCAACTGGGTTCCATTCCCCATAGGGATCCTGAGCAGGGGCCAAAGCCTGCTCCCTCCTTGTGGCTGGATGCAGCTGAGGTCTTGCTTTGTGTGACCTGTGTGGTGTTCTTGGGGAGAAATATGAAGGCTTTATTAATATTTACAAAGCAGAGTTCTTATAATCATTTGGGTTTCTGTTGTTAGGAAACGTAAGAGTATCTGGCAGTTCTGGACTCACCCTCCCAGAGGACAAAGCAGGCTGAGGGCACATGCTTCCTGTGTCCTGACCCTACCTGATCCACTCCATATCCAGATGTGTGTGGCTGCCAGAAATAAACAGCCTATTTCAGCTCTACCTGTCTATTCCAGGCACATCTGACCCCACTCCTCACTGGCTCACCAGCTGGACTCTTGCTTGGAAAGAGTACAAAGGTGTTTATCCTCCAGAAGTCCCAGCCCCTGTGCATACTCATTTGGCAAACTTCGAAGACACCTCTCTTGGGGTCCAGGTACATGAACTCAGCAGGGACAGGGAAGATGTAAGCAAAACCATCACTGGACAAGACTGGGAAGGCAGAGGCTGATAGCCCACGGAACTCCAAGGGACACAATGGTACTGTCCATTGACAGGGTGGTCGGTGGATTTCAGAGGCCTTAGACCATGATGGAGGTCAGAAAGGAAAGACTCCACGATTGATTCATATAGTCTACCCCCATCCAGGAAGAAGATACTGAAAGCATACCGACCTTACGTTTCTTACTCCTGATCCTAAGGGAAGAGCAGCAGAGGGATATGCAGGACCCCTGGGTCCTGCTCTGTAACCGGAATCCCCTAGTCACATGACTTGAAGAAAAGGCTGCAGAGAGAACACAGAATCTGAAATACAGGTAAACAAGTTCGCCTCATCCCCGTTTGGGATATAATAAAACGATTTGTTTACCAGACATTCAAATTCACCGGGCATCCTGTATGCTTATAGCTAAACCTGGCAGCCCTGCCTAGGGAACATAAGTCTCTTTTCCTCTCTACACATCCTGTTCTTCATCTATAAAAGAGTTGGGCAAAAACAATAGTTGTCAAAAAAAACTTCAGCTTCAGATCCTTCCCTCAGAATTAAAGTGCCAGTGCATACCCAATGCCAAAAACATACCACCCAACCCAGGCTGCTCTGGCAGGATATGGGCAAGGGAACTGAAGGCCTCCTCAGAAAAGGCTCTGTGACACAGTGCCCCATAGGAAGCAGAACAGCAGGGCTGTGTGAAGTTCAACCCATAAGGACTTGAGAAGCAAGCGTCAAAATGACTTCTACCCAAAACATGGGACACAGGAGCTCTGGGGAGTTCAAGCCAACCAGAGAACTGAATTTGAACCTAGGATCTGAGTCTACAGCTCATACCCAATAACATCCTGGAAATGATAGACAGGAAGTCTACAACTCAAGGCATGAGCTTCTCAGTGCTAACGGTGGTCAAGTGGGCCTAGGCGATGCCTTATTAGGGATGGATTATGGAGCTGTCCTTTGGGCAGGGTGTAGACACAATCATTTTCTACTCCTGTATATCGATGCCCCCCTGGAACTTTATTAATAAGACCTAGATTTTTGTTCCCAATGAGCTTTAAAAATGATACAAATAAATAAAATCCTCCCCTAATGACCATCCCAAGCAAAGTCCCCATGATTACTCTGTAGTGACTGTCAATCCACCACACATCTTTATACTGCACCTTTGTCACTGTGGATTTGCACCCTAAACTTTTCTTGTGCCTATTGGAACCATTCATTGGGCTGGTGAGATGGCTCAGTAATAAAGGTGCCTTGCCAGAAGCCCAGTGTCCCGAGTTCAAGGCCCAGAACTCACATAGTAGAAGGAGAGAACCTACTCCTGCAGGTTGCCCTCTGACGCCATGCATGCACTGTGGCAAGAATGCATGCCATATCCAAAATATCTAAATAAGTATGCAAAACATGCAAGAGCATGAACTGAGGTTGAACTGCACTTATCCCTGACAGCTGGCTGCCACAGCTTCTTTCCTCTGACCAGCCTCAACCTGGGCTTGGACTGCATTAACTTACAAATTGCCAGCAGCTGCAAATAGCACTTAGGCTGACTCAGAGGCCAATTCTGCAGCAGAGTGGATGGGTGGTCACATTCAAGGTTGAGGTTTGAGAGACAAAACAGAATTAATCCAGAATGAAGACCCATTGAGATGAAGGGCCAATGGACCTGTTAAGACACCCAAGCAACTGATCACCAAAGGAAATGGCTGGCTTTCATACTCACTGGTGTGTGGCCCCTGGGCTCTATCATCACATCTATAAAGGGGGGGGGGGGGCAGTAAGCTGCTTACAGGTAAGCAGTAGGCTCTGCTTTACAGGACTGTTCCTGGAATCAAATGAGATATGTAAAATGTTCAGCTTAGTTCCTGCCACTGAGTAAGCATTCAGCTACCACAGTAACAATTCTAACAGGAACATCCCTATCCCAGCCACCTCATCTCCACGCCCTGGGCTTCCTAAGTGGGCTAAAGTCTGCTCTGCAGGAGGAAGAGCAGGCAACAGGCATCTCTCTACCTCCTGCTTCTTCTCTTCCAGATCTCACCGCTAGAAAAAGGCCAGGACAATGCTGGGACACAGAGGAACATTGCTGGGTGGTTCTGCTGATGCCAACATCCCTGTTGGTGGCTCAGTGGAGCCGAGAAACCCAAACATGAGGTGCAGGCTATGGTAGTCTCTGAAATATACCTTCCTCTGTGTGGAGGATACCTGTTTTCCATCATGACCCAGCAAGTCACCAGCAGCTGGAGATATGCCACTGGGTCTTGGCTGACCTAGAAATGGCTAACAGGAGCTGCTTCATCAAAAGGCTCTTGGCTGCTATACTCAGGTCTGCCTGTCCCAAAACCCCAACCACATCCCTGCCATCACACTGACCATACCTGTGGCTAGCACCCCAGGTCAGGACCCCCTGGGGGCAGGCATCTCCTGCATGGTAGCTGGGCTTAACAGATCAGGGAGGACTTCAGATGGATTTCCAGTTCCCAGTGCAATTCACCCCAATAACCTCCCTAGGTAATTGCAGCAATGCCCTGACTATCCACGCCTGCTCCTGCTGCTTATCCACCCTGCCCCTGCTGCTCTGGCTTCCAAACTTACCTTCCTGTGGTCCATTCTTTGCACAATGGCAGCCCGTGTCTTTTATTAAAAGTTCCAGGTCTTTATTTCTGTCATCTTACAACCCTCCTGTGGTTCCTGTGCACAGTGACACACCTCCCTTTCCTCCCCTCCTACCATCACCTACTCCAGCCTTGGCCTAGCTTGAAGGATATTATTGCCCTTGCCCAGCCTAGAACATTCTCAAACCATTCTCTAGTGGCTCACTCTTCCATGTTCCTCCCCAGAGAAAGTATATCTGAGCACACTGTCCTACGAAGCTTCCCAGTCCAGTCATTCACCACTTATGCCCTGCTTGATCCCTTCAAGCCCCTTCCCATCATCTGTCTTCACTTGTTTACTTCCTGTCTTCCATATTAGAATGTAAGCCTCACATGAGAAGAGTCCTCATCTGCCTTAGAAACTACTGCGTCCCCTGGGCAAACTGCCAATGCCCACTAAATGCCAGATGTGTAACTAGCACCACCTGTTAACCCCCATTGCCACTGAATGCCCTCTTCCCAGCCTCTCATGGTGCCTTCATTTGTTTTTCTAAGTAAGTTCTTGAGGATATACCCCTGTTTCCGGGTGATGCTCCTCAGACCCCACAGAGGCTCCTGCTACCTTTCTACCAACCCCTTCCACTTCCTTTCCTGGACCACACTTCCAGGGATGCTCAGCCCAAGAGTGGGTCAGGCATCAGAAAGCACAGGTGCAGGGGGAGCCAATCCCTCTCTTGGCTGCGGTGGGCCTGCTCAGAAGCCAGTGGAGCCTCTGTAGTCCATGAAGCAGAAGAGAGCCTGACCCTAAATGCTAGTTGCTGGGTCCCAGTGAGCCCTGATTTCACTCAAGCAAGGGGACTGTGTATCACCTGCATCAGGGGGCCTCCCTGTGTCAGATAGCTCATCACATGACATTCATTTTATGAAGACCCTAAAGTACCAGGAAACAGGACAGTATCTCATCAGACTTATTCTTAACCTCAGTGAAGATTCGTAGCAGCTTCATGATAGCTAGAAGACATCCAGGGTTAGATACTGATGGCGCAAACCCCAGCCCTACCATCTGATGGCCGGGGTTCTTGGGAAAGCTGTTTAGATACTGTGCCTCGGGTTGATCATATGTAGAATACATCTAAATAGAATAAGTACTACTTCGTCAGGATCTCCACAAGGAGTGAGGGATAACTATACACATACATTTGACACTTGGTAAATTTGCATGTGTAGAGGAAGCTGTCCACTTCCTGGCATCTGGGATACAAAAATGAAAAAGTAAAGATGTCAAGAACACCTTCCAGGGCATGCCTCCTGTGACCTTTCTCCCTCCATGTCCCGCCTCTTAAAGGGCCTACTACCTCTCAGGCGCAAAAGGCTGAGAATAGCATGCAGCACACAGCTTCTAGGAGCATCTGACTCTAGCATTCCCTTCCTCACATAGCCAGTTCCTACTCACTTCTCCACTCTCCTCTCACATCTTACTTCTGAACCCCTCAGCTTCATTTCCAGTTTACACTCAGTTTGGGCTGAACTGTGTCCCATCAGAATCCCTGTGTCGAAGCCCCTGTGTTTCAAACACAACTGCCTATGGGGATATGGCTTTTGAAGAGGCAACTGAGTCAAAACAAGACTGTTAGGTGCTCTAGTCCGCTTTGGCTGTGTCTTCCCAAGGAGAGGAAATGTGGACACTTAGAAGGACACCAGGGATGGGCACCCACATGGAGGACACAGAGAGATGGCCATCTGCCAGTGAAGGAAAGAGGTCCCCCCAGCAAAACTACCCCAACTTTGTACTTGGATTTCTAGCCCTCCAGAACTTAGGAAATAAGGTCCTGATGCTTATACTCTCCGCCTGTGGTTCTGTGTTTTGGCAACAGAAAAAACTCATAACTGAGAATTGGGTTCCATTCTTCATGCACTGGTCCCCATCTGTAAGTACATCTTTGGGGTCAGTCCATTGCTGCTCACTGGTTTTGTGGATCTTCTTCCACCTCAAGACATGGAGAGCTGGACCTCCTGCATCCCCATGGTTTAGAGGGTCTGAAGTCTTACTTTATTGTTGTTGTTGTTCTTACCACTATACTGGGTTATAGAAAGCCATTTTCATACAAATATATAAGATACTTTGAGCACATTGCCCCACACCCTACTGCCCTCCCCTTCCAATTAGTCCCCATTGTCCCCTTGGTTTCATTTCTGCTTTCATTTGTGTATCTATAAAAAACAGAATTCTCAGTGACAGAAAACATTTTTGTCTGAGACTGCCTAATTCACTTAATATTATAATCTCTAGTTGCATCCATTTTCTTACAAATGACAATGTCATTCTACTGTTGTGTATAGAAATGAGTGGAGGTGACATCTGTCCCTTTCAAGTGATAACACTGGGAGAGGAGTGTACGATTCTCTGGGTACTCTTCCCCTGCTGTGGCCAGCGTGGGCACATGTCCTCTTGGAGGAGGCCAACACAATCTCAGCAAGACGTGTATCTGAGCCAGCGTGTCCTTTGAGCCACTGGATCTGCAGTGAACTTTGACTTTTTGTTGTGACACATCACTGAGCCTTCTAGTTTGTCATTAAAACATAACTAGCCCGTGTGTCTGGTTCCATGTTCATTTATGATTTCTTATTGTTTGTCCATACAAGGAGAATGTAAGTATTCTGCCAACAAAGCTCTTTTGCCCACGAGGAATCAACTGTGTTTTGTCTGCTAACTGACCTGCAATAGACACTTGGTGCTGCAGGGTGAGTAACTCTGGTTCCACCATGGCCAGAACGAAGTGTGGCTCCGTGCTTGCTAAGGATTTCTGAAGCTAACAAAAATGGGGTAGATTGGGGTTTTCTCCCCCAGTAATGCGTATTTGTCCCTGCCCTGGTCCGACCCAGCCCTTCCTCCCAACAGAGTAAGCAAATTGTCACTTTGCCTCATAACTGTCACTATAGCTCTGGGCTTCACACCTCTCCATTTGCTATCTCAAGATTAACTGTCTGGCGAGTTTGCTGAAGCAGCGCTTAGCTCACGCCATGCTGAGTGAGGACAGTGCCCCTGAAAACAAGACAGACAGACAAGCCTCTCTGGAATGTGATCACGGAGAGGAGAGGCAGCTTCAAACTCCTACTGCTTCCTGAAGTAAAGAAGAAAGCCTGAAGCTGGCAGGTAGGCTGGAAGCTCTGCTGCCTCCCCATGTAGGCTTCCTGTTATGGACTGATACCAATCGCTGAGACATAGCATCTGTTTGGGAAAGAGCAGATGATGGCAGGGGACCCTGTCCTGGACAGTTCAGTCAGATCCAAAAGTAAGCTGTAATGACCATACTCTTCGCCTAGCAGATGGAAGTCAGGGTTGACCAAAAGGACTTATGCATGTGTCAACTCCACCCATTAAATCAGTCTTAGGAAGGGTTGTGGGAACCACTCAGTCAAAAGAATTCTGTCATCCAAGAGCAACACCTGCCATGGCCGTGGGATAGTGATGGAAGGAAAGGAGAAGCATGTCATTCCCATGTTGGCAGAGGTCCATAAAACACAGATATCAGCTTTGCCCCCACAGGCTGAGCATCAACTGTCTACAATGATAGGCAAGATGCCTGCTGCCTGCAGCGCACACGCGCGCGCGCGCGCGCACACACACACACACACACACACACACGTGGGGGGAGAAAGATAGAGAGAGTCAATTCTTTTGCAGCCATGGAAACAAAAGCTTCTGAGGCCGGTAGGGTGGGGTGGGAATGAGTGGGAAGTTCCAAAGAGAAGCTGAAGGGATGAGTCCTGATACAGCTGACATCTGACACCCGTCTGCAGAAGGTACTGCTTGAGTGCATGTGGCTGGCACAGAGAAGTCCCGTGTCCCACTCATGGTCACTGACATGGCAGCTGCACAGTTTGACTCGGGAGGCCATCTTAATCTGTTGTGTATTTACTTGCATATCTAAGTCAACTGTCCTTTGGTTTTAAATAGGTTTATTTATTAAAGTAAAGCTGGTGATGGTCCCAGTGCTACCTCTCAAAGTCATAGCCACTCCCTAGAGGCAGACCGTGTTTCTCCTCTGCTACTTACAACACCCCTGCCACGGGTTATGGCCTGGACACAAAATGTCTCTCACAGGCTCATGTGAGTTGTTTTGTTTTTTTGGGTTTTTTTGTTTGGTTTGGTTTGGTTTGGTTTGTTTGGTTTGGTTTTAGCTTTTTGAGACAGGGTTTTTCTGTGTAACCCTGGCTGTCCTGGAACTTGATTTGTAGACCATGCTGGCCTTGAACTCAAAGATCTGCCTGACTCAGGCATGTGCCACCACACCCAGCTATTGTTCACATACTTGGAGAAGTGAATCTTGAACTACTCTGACTTCATGTGGATGAATCCACTGACAGAATCAAATATGATAGTATTTGGGGTAAGCGGGAAAAGTAGGCAGTGAGGGCTAGCTTGGGGAAGTAGGTTGATGGGGACATGTCCTTCTCAGATATATCTTGCTGGCCCCTTTCTATATATTAATTATCTGTCCCTTCTCTCCCCTCTCCCTCCTGGCCATCATGAGGCAAGTTGCTCTGCCCACCATGATGAGCAAAAGGCTTTGAATTCATGAACCCAAAGAAAGCTCCCCTCTGCTGACATTGGTACACTGTTCTCATGACTGTGTAAAAGTAACTTATACATCAGGTATTAACATGTCTACTTCTCAGATGAGAAAACAGAATCTCAAGAAGTTTAATCCATTTCCCCAGAGTCTCATGGTTTGAAAGTGTCAGATGTGAGATTTCAACTCAGATGCTGGGTTTTTCATGTGGTACCACTCTGACCCCTCCAACCAGGCCTCTATGAGCTTCTGTGACCTTCTGGGAGACAGGACAGGAGGTGGAACCAGACCGAATGTCCTGCTCTTGGACTTCAGAAGCCAAAGAGAAGCCAACACCCAGGAAACTTTCACACTTCAGGCTGTGAGAGGCCTAAGCTAAATGAAGCACTTTCTTCAGGGACCAGAGACAGTCAGGGCAGGAGAGGGAATGATTGGAATGCACTGATTAATACATGAGCTGGCATAATTGACGATGTGCCTAGAAGATACCTACAGAATGATGCCTACCTCCAACCTGATTTCCGAGAGACTCTAGGTCAATGACAACTTAAACGAAAAATGATGGACGTTGAGCGCCAAGTTGCCTCTCTGTTCATTGTCCATTGTGTATTAAATGAGGGGAAGCAAGGCAGAGGCAATGTAGTCGTTAAGAGCCCATTGCAGGAAGAAAGACCACAGAAAAAGTAAATATATCTGTAATTGCTACACTGGCTTCGAGAAAGACCTGAACATATCGACAGCAGACAGTTAGCATTGATTGTTTCCCTCTGGGTGGGAAGAGGGGGATGGAAAGGGGGAGGGGTATACAATCGAGAAAAACGTTCCTTGTGAAACGAAAGGACAAATAGCATGCTACATAAAGATACAAAACCCCATCTTCCCCACTACTGCAAATATATATAAATTAGGTGAGCATCTGGAGGAGACCAAGGTTACGATATAACAAATGCAAATGAAAACATTGATTTGATCAGACGAAACACCTATGGGCAGTTGTTCTAAATAGCTGCTATTAAAACTTTTTCGACAGCATTGTAACATAAAACTATTCTGCTGCAAACTTAAAGTCATTGAAGGTGTATTTTTCTCAAGTTTCTGGTTACATCGAGGAACAAACAACAATTACTAAAGTACAAAGCACCAGTGTTGGGGTAGAGCACCCAAGCAGGGGGAGGAGGGCAAGGGGTCTCTGCTGGGAGCCAGGCTCTCCAGAGCATTCTATCTGAGCTTTCCTAAGATCTTCCAAACCCAGGGGCAGACCCTTGACCAGCCACAGTTTTGTGTTTGGCTTTCACGTATGCCATTTCATTCCTGAGTCAGATGAATATGGAGAACTGTGGACAAATATCCCCTGGCAGCAGAAGCCACAGTGGCCAGTTAGAAACAGACTGTGACTTCTCTGCCCCCCCCCCCATGTCAGTGCTAATCCAATGGAGGCCATCACAGACCTCCTTAGCTAGAGAGGAGTGAAGTTTTCATCTTTTATTAAACACTAGAAATGGCTAGAAACCTTACCTCCAAGAGGTAAGGTGTAAGGAAGCAAACTGATGTATTTTGCTAATTAAACCATTAAAAACCTCATTTAGGTGTAAATAAGAGAGGCCTATTAAACTTTAATGTATAGTGTGGGCTGTAAGTTTGGCTCCAGGCTAAGCATCCAGGCTGTGACCCCAAGAATGTGATTAAAAACAGAACATGCACCAAAGCACTTTCTTAACTCTGACTGGAATGGCGTGTTCCCAAAACTCCAGGTGCCATTTCCAGAGTCCACTTCCGGCATGTGAGGTAACTCATAGACTGAAATGCAAAGGGCAAGCCCGCTTAATCCTGGCCACCTCAGACCTGAGGGAAAGGCAGTTGTGAAACCCAGTTGGCGTCCAAATGGGCCCTGAACAGTCATGGGAACAGCCAAGGGGTCTGAGTATGGAATTGTCTCAGTAAAGAGCCTGAGATAGCTACTTGCTGTCTCTTAGCATGTAGATGCCTTAATCTCCTGGGGCTTCAAGTTACTGCACTGATAAACCAACTTTGGAAAGAGCCAAGCTCCCTTCACACGCTTAGATACTTAGATGAGTCAGTGTGTATGAAACCAAGGCAGGGCTCAGAACAAGAGCAGAGCATTAGCTGCCGTTTCTGTTGCTGCGATGAAATGCTTTGATGAGAAGCAACACCAGGAGGAAGGGGATGTTTTGGCTTTTTACTTCCAGAACACAATTCTTCACTGAGCAAACTCAAGAAGAAACCCAAACAGGAGTTGAAGCAGAAACCATGGAGGAATGCTGATAGCTGGCTCGCTCTCTAGGTCACTTAGCTAGCTTTATCACGAAGCCTAGGCCCAGTAACTTGAGAATGGTACTGTCCACAGTGTGCTAGACCCTCTTACATCAACTAATTAAAACAATCTCTCACAGACATGGCCGTAGGCCTGTCTGACTGAAGAAATCCTCCAATGACTGAAGAAATCCTTCAATGATGTCCTTTCTTCCCAGGTAACTCTAAGTTGTGTTGACAATCAAAACTAACTCCACACCTTGGCAATGTCACACACAAACTTATCGCTGCTAAACTGTATGTTTCTTTTCTTGTCTGTCCTCAAGATCTCATGTTAATATTGTAACATGAAATATAGTACAACTTAAAAAGTCTCAGTCTTTAAAAACACTTAACACTTTAAAAGTTCAAAGTCTCTTAAGGGTGGGCTCCTGTAACATCAAAAACAAGTTATGTAATTCTTATTCTAAAAGGGGGACAGGGCATAGGAACAGTGTGATCAAAGCAAACCCCAAATTGAGCAGTATAAATCCGAATTCTGAAGCTCAGAGTCTACCGTCTGGGGATCCATTCCTGGACCGGGCTCCATTCCTGGCCCAGGATCCAGGAGACTTAAGCAGTCCCACTTCTCCAGCTTGGCTGTTGGCAGCCTGTCTCCTAGGTGCATTCCAGTTCTGCTCCACACTTGTCTCCGTCCTTGGCAGATAACCCATGCATGGAATCTCAAGTATCCCATGCCTCCCTGGCAACTGAAGCTGAACCTTCACCAGTGGCCTTCTAGAGCCTCTTCAGGTACTCCAATCCTGCTACATGATGCCTCACTGCTCTCC
This sequence comes from Onychomys torridus, assembly GCF_903995425.1. Classification (NCBI taxonomy): domain Eukaryota; kingdom Metazoa; phylum Chordata; class Mammalia; order Rodentia; family Cricetidae; genus Onychomys; species Onychomys torridus. The sequence goes on from NC_050447.1 coordinate 14,757,874, forward strand.
TGACCCCCTCATTCTTGTGTCTTTTATGTCTTCCAAACCAGAACCACGTGGGTGACTCTTACACATTTTCAAGCTTGGCTACCAGCTTGAGATGTAGCCTTGGCCTTTTGGACCACAGCTTCAATACCCTAATCTTGGAAAAATACTTTCCAGATGATTTCAGTTCAGTGATGCTGGTCTCTAGTTAATCACAGCTGATTCTTCAGCCCCAGCTTGTTGTTGTTTGTTTTTGCTCTTTTGGGGGGACTTCCACCCAGGTCCCAAATAAATCATACACAGAAGCTTATTCTTAATTATAAATGCTCAGCCTTAGCTTGACTTGTTGCTTGCCAGATTTCCTTAACTTTAAATTATCCTACCTACCTTTTGCCTCTGAGCTTTTCCCATTCTCTTACTTCTGTAAATCTTACTCTTATTCCATGACTTGCTGGGTAGCTGGGTGGCTGGCCCCTAGAGTCCTCCTCCTTCTCTGGCTACTTCTCTTTTTTCTTTCCCCAGATTTCTCCTTCTATATATTCTTTCTGCCTGCCAGCTCCACCTGTGCTTTCTCCTGCCTTGCCATTGGCCATTCAGTTCTTTATTATACCATCAGGTATTTTAGACAGGCACAGTAACACAGCTTCACAGAGTTAAACAAGTGCAGCATGAACAAAAGTAATACACCTTAAAATAATATTCTATAACACCAGCTGATCATGAACTTGGGATCCCTCTGCCTTTACCTCATCACTGAATCCTACCTGCATGTGCCACCACCAGCTAACCAGGACAGTACGCAATAGATATTTTTAATTATTTACCAAATAAAATATTTTCTAAAACCTAAAAATACAGTAAAAATTATTTTTAAATGTACATTGAAACTTTTCAGTGTCTTCTGGGTGGTTTTTATTTTCTATTGCTTATTGATTTTTTTCCCTAATTTTCTGTAATAAGATTGTTGCAAAATTTTCACAAATACTCAAAAGATTTTCATTTTCTGGCATTTTACTGTTAGACTTGAAGTTACCCTATAATCCCCACCTGCCCAAGGACCAGGTAACTTCCTAGGATTCTGGGAGTTGGAGTTCTTGGAAACTAACAACAAAGTTGAGAAAGTTCTGTGGCCTATGGTTTTTGCCCAAATAAGCACTGCCAACAAGTGTTTTGAGGCCACTTACCTAGAAAGTTTCCAGGTCATAGTCCTGACCAAATTCCATCTTGGTCAGTATTTAAAAATTTTAATAAGAGCTTGCTTAAATTCAGTCAAAATGGTAGAACTAGTTTTTCTGGTGAATTTCAGGATTAACATTACCAGTATTCAAATGAAGCTGCTCTCTACTCTGACTTCCTACTCTGTACACTTTTGTGTTTCTCATTGAACCATACCAAATGCAATAACTTTGGGAGAAACTGAGTGAAGAAATGAATGGGTTGACTAATGAAAAATACTAACACTGGGAGCTAGAGAGCTGGCTCAGTCAGTAGTAAAGTGTCTGCCATGTAAGCATGAAGACGTGAGTCTAATTACCATAACCTATGTTTAAAAAAAATCCTGGGGCATGGTGGTGCCCACTTGCAGTTCCAGCACTGGGAAAGGTGGAGACAGGCAGACCTTGGGCTCGCTAGCTAGCCAGCCTAGTCTACTTAACAATCTTCTGACCAATGAAAGACCATCTCAAAAACCAAGGTAGATAGTACCATAGGAGGAGACCTTTGGTCTCAACATCGATGTATATACACATGTATACATGAATACACACATGCATGTGTGTGTGTGTGTGTGTGTGTGTGTATATATATATATATATATATATATATATATATATATATGTGTGTGTGTGTGTGTGTATGTATATATATATGTATATATATGTATGTATATATATATATACACATATGTGTACAATATGATAACACTACTATCTATAAATAGGATAAATGAGTATCTGGAAGTGAGTAGACAGCCCAACTATTCTTTATCCTCAGCTTAACTTCACTGCATGTGACTCTTTTGAAAAATATTTATCAGAAAAAAAGAATTGTGAGCCAGACCTTCCATTCCCTTCTCCATTGTCCATCCAGGTGAGTGTCCCTGACCTCCACACCTTCTAGCCCACCAGATCTAGAGCAGGTCCCACATCCAATGCCCCAGCCTAGTCTGGATAGGCCCTGCCTGTGCTGCAGCCTACCTCTAGGTATCAACCTACCTCCAGGTATCCCCCAGGACCCACCCATAGGTCCCTTGTATACTGTACCCAACCAACATCTCCACCCAATCAGATCTCCCACTTTCTTTTCTAGGGTCTAGCCAGGTAATTTCCCTGACTTCCCTATCTATACTTTCTCCCAACCCACCAGATCTAGCCAAGATCTCTCATCCAGTGACCTGACCTAACTGACCTCCCATGTCTGTACCACAACCAATGTCTAGGCTTCTGCCATGACTCTCTCTACCTCTCCTCCAGCCCATGGCCCCTTTCATGCCACATTCAACCTTTATACTCAGTTAGATCAATTCCTATACTCCAGGCTTAGACCAAGAGGTGCATCTGTACAACCACCCTTTGTCTACCTGCCTTCATTGCATCCAAACCATTTCCAACCTCTAGGCCCCAGCATGCTCTGTCCAAATCAGACTTAGAAAAAAACAAAGGACTCCACGTCCTTAGATCTCATCATAAAAACAGCAACCATGAAAGATCAAGTGTCTTCTTTTGGAAACTTACATGTCCTATAAAAATGGTTGTTGATAGGAATTGCCTAGATTAACCCCAGGACACAGAATGTAAAAGAACAATCATACATTTCATCAAAAGAGTGAAGGAATTTAAAGAAAACACAAAGAAACAGCTCGGTGAAATTAAGGAGAAAATACTTAAGGACAATAAATGCTGGAGTCCAGGAAAACACAAAGAGAGGGCTGATGGAAATGATGAAGACAATCCAATACGTGGGAAGTCACTAAGGGTACATCAACACTGAAGAGGATGCAAGGCAAACTGAAGATGGAACTGAACACCAATAACTCAGCTAGAAATCAGAGGAAAACCTTCCAAGTAGAACAGACCAGGCAGAAGACGGAACATAATGATTTGAAGATAAAGTAGAGGATCTAGACCAAATAAGTAAGGAATATGAAAATAAAAAATAAAACAGGAAAGGAGCATATAGGAAATGTGGGACACCATGAAAACAAAACACCAAACAGGCTTAGATAAAGGAGAAGAATCCCAAGTCAATGACATAGACCAGATCTTTAACAAGATTTTTGAAAAAATAATCACTGAATTAAGGAAGACATTCCCATGCAGATACAAAAAGCATACAGAACAGACAGGCATGATGGTTTTAATCTCAGTGCTAGGGAGGCAGAAGCATGCAGATCTCTGAATTCGAGCCCAACCTGGTCTTCAGAGCAAGTTCCAGGACAGCCAGGGCTACACAGAGAAACACTATCTTGAAAAAACAAAAACAAAAGAGGAAAAAGAAAGGAAAACAAAGCAGCACACAGAACATCAAATAGAAAAGACCAGAAAAGAAAATCTCCATGGCATATCATTGTTAAAACACTGAGTGTACAAAACAAAGACAGTGTGTTGAAAGCTGCAAGAGAAAAATACAAGTCATACATAAAGGAAAACCTACCGGAATAACAGTTGATTTCTCAATGGAGCCTTTGAAAAGGAGAAGATCCTGGAATAAAGCACTCCAATTCCTAAAAGATTATAAGGGCCAACCTAGAATAATATACCCAGCAAAACTGTCTGCCATAATTTAAGGAGAAAGAAAAAAATTCCGTGACACAAACAGCCTTTAAAATTGTATATCCAACAAGACAAACATAAAGAAAACACAGGAAGCAACATTTTGGACCAAAGAGTAAAATCAGCATACAGGAAGAGGAACTTTGAAGCCATAATTATTAAAACACACCACACCACTGAGAACACAAGCTGCAACATGAAAATCAATAATACAATAATTGTCCTTAACACATTTCAACAATAACTTTAAATATTAATGGCTTCAACTTCAATTCTCCAATCAAAAGACAAAGCTGACTGAATAGACCAAGAAACAAAAATCTATCTATTGTCTTCAAGAAACACAGCTAGCTTTAAACCTAGGAACCACCTTGGAGCAAAAGGCTGAACAAATTAGAGCAGAAAACAAGCAGACATCACTATCATATCTGACAAAAGCGACTTTGAACTCAAACTATCCAGACAGGAGGAAGAGGGAAGCTGCATTCTGTCAAAGGGAGTGGTCAACCGAGACAACACACTATCCTCAGCACATGTGCACAAAACTGCCGTGGCACTCAATGCAGAATGAAGTGAACCACTCTATTTAAAGACACAGATTAACATCAATCCATTAACAATAAATTATTTCAATACCCACTTTCTCTAATAGACAGGTCACCTGGACAAAAAAAATTGACACCAGAATTAACTGATATCTATGACAATTGAACTTAACAGATAACTACAGTTACACATCCAAACACTAAACAATACACATCCTACTCAGGTGCACATGAAAGCCTTTCTAAAATAGACTACATCCTGGGAACCAAACACTTTCCTACAAATTCAAAAATGTTTAAATCATTCTTTGTATCCTATCTGACCACAATGTAATAAAATTTAAAATTGACCACAAACAAATATCTAATAAATATACAAACTCGTGGAGATTAAATAACTTATTACTGAACAATGAAAGGATCAAAGAAGAAACTAAGAAACAACAGCAACAAATCCTGAAACTAAATGGAAATGAAAACACAACACAACAAAACCTCTGGGACACACCAAAAGCAGGCCTATGAGGGAAATCATAGGTCTAAATGCCTATGTTTAAATAAAAACAAACCAGAAAGAGTAAAGATAAATGACTTCATGGTGCAACTCAAAAATTTGGAAAAACAAGAACAAACCAAATACAAATCCAGTCAACAGCGAGAAATAATAAAAATCAGAGCAGAAATCAATGAAATGGAAAAAAAAATGATACAAAGAATCAACAAATCTGCCAGCTGGTTCTTTGAGAAGGTTAACAAGATTGACAGACCCTTGCCCCAACTAGTCAAAGAAATAGAGGACACAAATTAACAGACTCAGAAATGAATGGACAAGTATGATGACAGAGAGCAAAGAAATTCAGAACATTATCAGCAAATGCTTTAAAAACCTGGGCTCCACGAAGCTGGAAAACCTGGAAAAAATGGAAGAAGATCTAGATTCAGCTAAACCACCAAAATTAAACCAATAAGAAGTCAACAACCTAAACTGACCCATAAATAAGGTGATTGGAATGTTGTTGTTGTTTTTTTTAAAGCCTCCCAACTAAAAGAAGGTCCAAGACCAGAGGGATACACAGCAGAATTCTACGAGCTTCTTGAACTATTTAAAAGGAGTGCTCCAAAATTCCTCTACAAAGCCAGTGTCTCTGTAATACCAAAACTAGGCAACAACACAATGAAGGAGGAGGAGGAGGAAGAGGAAGAGGAGGAAGAGGAGGAAGAGGAGGAAGAGGAAGAATTAGAAAACTACAGGCCAGTTTTCCTGATGAATACTCAAATATTCTCAATAAAATACTTGCAAACAATACAGATGTAAATGAAAAGCATTATCCACCATGACCAAGTTGGCTTCATCCCTGAAATGCAGGGATGGCTTAATATATGCAAGTTGAAAAATGTAATAAACCATGTAAATGGACTTAAAGTCAAAATCACAAGATCATCTCAGTAGATACAGAAAAGGTCTTTGACAAAATCCAACATGCCTTCATGATAAAAGTCCTAGAGAATGTAGGGCTAGAGGGAACACATCTCAACATAATGAAAGACATAGATGAGAAACCCACAGCCAACATCATCCTAAATGGAGAAGAGCTTGAAGCAATCCCACTGAAGTCAGGAACGAGGCAGTCCCCCCCACCCCCATTGTCCCCACTCCTTTTCAACACTGTGCTCAAAGCAGTAGCTGGAGCAATAAGACAAGGAAATTAAAAGGATACAAATAGGAAAGAAGTCCAGCTATCCCTATTTACAGATGACATAAAATTATACATTATAGATCCCAAAAATTCTACCAGAAAACCTCTAGAAATGATGAACAAATGCTGCAATGTGGCAGGAAATAGAATTAATTTGCACAAATCAATAGCTTTTCTATACACCAACAACAAACATACAGAGGAGAGATCATGGGCACATTTCCATTCACAATACCCTCAGAGAAAATAAAATATCCAGGAACAAACCTAACCAAGGAAGTAAAGGACCTCTACAGTGAAAACTTTAAACTCTGACAGAAAGAAATAGAGAAAGACACTGGACTATGGAAAGACATCCTATGCTCACAGACTGGTAGAATTAATGCTGTAAAAATGATCTTTTTACCAAAAGCTGGTTACAAGTTCAGTGCAATTCTAATCAAAATCCCTACCTTATTCTTTACAGAAATATAAAAAAAAAAATCTTAAAATTCACCACAAAAGACCTCAGATAGCCAAAACAATCAAGAGAAAGAAAGCTACAGGGATTGCCATTCCAGATCTTAATATTTGTTATAGAACCACAGTAAGAAAAAATAAATAAAATAAAAACAATGTGGCACCAGCACAAAAACAGGCATGTAGATCAATGGAACAAAATTAAAGACCCAAACATGAATAAATGTAACTTCAGCCATCTAATATTTTACAACAATTCCAAAAAAACAAAAGCTGAAGAAAAGAAAGCGTCTTCAACAAAAGGTGAGGGAAAAACTGGATGCCCACAGCAGAAGAATGTTGAGACCTGTATCTGCCACAAAAACTAACTCCAAAATGGATCAAAGACCTAAATGTGAAACCTGAAACGTCTAGAAGAAAACGTAGGCGGTACCCTATACAATATAAATGTAGGAAAGGACTTCCTGAAGAGGACTCTATTTGTCCAAGAATTAAGACCAACAACTGACAAATGGGCTTCATAAAACTAAAAAGCGTCTGCACAGCTAAAGAAGCCATCAACCAGGGGAAGAGGATGTCCACGGAGTGGAAGAGAGTCCTTGCCAGCTCTACATCTGACAGAGGATTAATATCCAGAATATATAAAGAACTCAAATAAAAAAGAATCAAAACTACACATGACCCATTCAAAAATGGCCCTGAGACCTGAACAGAGTGTTCTCAAAAGAAAAATCAAATAACTAAGAACTGTCCTCAACTATACACATAGAACTATAAGTAACTGAGGAAAGCTGGGAGCAGAGAGGTGGTTCTCCCCAGGGAAGAGTACACCAACCTGTTGTCTAGTGCCAAATGGTCAGTCCTGAAAACATACATACAAGTAATATCATATGGGCTGAACAAGTTATATTCAGGAAAATATATTTATAAACATATACATGTATACATGCAATAACAATTCATGAAAGAAGGGGCCATGAATTTGGAAGAGAGCAGATAGCAAAGAGGTGTATATAGGAAGGTTTAGAGGGAGGGAAGGTAAGGGAGAAATGTTGTAATTATAATCTCAAAAATATATAAGATTATTGTGGGGGGGAATTATTCTTGCCATTAAGAGAGATGACTCTTACCCAACAATAGACAGATGATAAAGGAGAACAAGTCAGTGTCTTGGGGTTTGAATATACCTGAAAAATAAGGGTGGGAAAGACGGAGTTGGCTAATAATGTGCCCAGAGAGCAGTGGAGAAATAACCCGAGAAGCAGGTGGTGCCAGACATCCAGAAACAGGACTCATCCAGATATTGAATGAACCATGCATTCACTCATTCATTCAACAAACCAATGTTGAGTGCTTTCTGTGTGCCACACATTGTGCTGAGATGCAGAAGTGAACAGAATACTCTTGTGAGAGCTTCAAGTCTAGTTGGAGGAACAAGGAACAGCTGAAATAAGCCCATTTTACATAGGATGCAAAACAGTAAAGGACAGGTCATGTCATCTGGTCAATGAACTTAGTGAAGGTGGTCCCTGAAAAAATTACATACAACTGGAACCTAAAGAATGTGCAAAGATCAGCCAGGTGACAGCATGCAGAAAAGACCATTCTAGGAGGAAAACACATCTGCAAAGCTATGATAAGAAAGGGCTACACATGTCCAGGTCATAAAGGGCAAACTAAGAGTGGAGTGTTGAGCTGGGGGTATAATTTGGAAAGTATCCTAAATGTCGTGATAATATATCAAAGACAGCAAGAGTGTGACATTCAGTTTTGAGTAGCTAAGAGACTGATACATCGCGCCATCTACTCATCAGTGTGCCCCATACAAACATACAAAGAAAGTCTGGTTTTTGCTTATCACCAGAGCCTCCCACAGTGGCAGTCCTCTATCAGACCCTCCAAGAATAAAAAAGAGAAAAGAACAAACAACTAAGGGGACGGCAGGGGCATTAGTGAATGGGTGAACTCATCCATGGCATCAGATGTATTAGGCATACTTGATTGTCTTAACACTGGGCCATGGCCCTCAAGGCCTCCCAGGGCAATCAGACGGGGCAGGCCTGGCCACAGCAATATTGGAGATGCCGAGTCAGAGGCACTGATCTAGCCTCTCCTGGGCTCAGAAGCCCTCTTTATTCTTCAGCTCACAGAGGACAGCAATGAGCAGCAGCCATGCAGGGTGATTGCTGTGATCATTGCCCTCGGAATTTATGATATTGAACAAGTCCATCATAGCTGCTAAGTGAGATTTTAGACAAGTGGCTCATGATGGGGATGTGGAGGAGAACACAGATATGGATGAAACACAGGAAGTAACTCCTGCTCCCCATTTACTCTAAGCCAAAGAACATCAAAGCAAGTGTCTTAGTTAGGGTTTCTATTGCTGCAGTGAAACACCATGACCAAAAAGCAACTTGGAGAGGAAAGGGTTTATTTGGCTTACACTCCAACATTGCTGTTCATCACTGAAAGAAGTCAGGACAGAAACTCAAACAGGGCAGGATCCTGGAGGCAGGAGCTGATGCAGAGGCCATGGAGGGGAGCTGCTTACTGGCTTGCTTCCCATGGCTTGCTTAGCCTGCTCTCTTATAGAACCCAGGACCACCAGCCCAGGGATGGACCACCCACCACAGCCTGGCTCCTCCCCTATTGATCATTAAATGAGAAACTGGCTTAGAGAAGCTGGATCACATGGAGGCATTTCCTCAACTGAGATTCCTTCTTCTCTGATGACTCTAGCTTGTATCAAGTTGACACACAAAACCAACCAGTCCAACAGGTAAACTCCTTAGTGTGATTTCCATATCCAGGATCAAGGACTCTTCATGGCAAGATGTTGCTTGTTATTTGTGTATTCTCCCACAAATCCCAACAAGTTTTGCCAGTTCATCCACAGCTGTATGCACAAGACCCGCGGTTCTCTGCCGGCCTCAGGCACTGCAGAGTGATGAAGTGTATGGAGCATATGATGGGGCCAGGAGGACAGAAGAAGGGTAAGAACACAGATAAGTGAGAATCCATAGTCAAGTTCCTCATACTGGGCATCTGTTTAAAGTAGGTGGGACTTGGTTGGTGTCCAGGTTAGAATTATTTGTCAACTTGACACAGATTAAGTCACATGAAAAGGCCTCAGTTATGTAATTGACAAGACCAGGTTGGTCTGTGAGGGATTGTCTTATTATTACTTAATATAAGAGGGTCCAGACCACTGTGGGTGGTACCATCCCTAGGCAGGTGGTCTTGGGTTATATAAGAAAGCTAGCTAAGGTGAGGCAGAAAGAAGAATAATACAGGGTAAAAGAGAAGGAGAGATAAATAACACTAAGAATGTTTCAAAAAGACATAAGGGAGCATATTGTTTTATAAACTTACTTTATACATATGTATGTGTGTATATATGTATGTGCATATATGTGTCTGTCCTTGTGCATGTATATTTTAATGGAGTTACACTACCTGATAACGATGATGCTCACCCCCAAGAGTCATGCACTAGCTAACAAATTCCCTAGCGCCTAGTATGGGAAACCTCCCTTTGAGCTTTTGGTCAGAGAAATACAAGAGTTCTCCAAAGTAATAGGAGCTGTCACCAGTGCTCTTGGTTGCCTCCCAGAACTTGAAGGTAAAGCCTTGTTGGTAGACATCACTCACTTCGGACACAAGAGTTGGAGGAATCTAGCCAGAACCAGCCTGGAAGCCTTCTCCCTGAGAATGGATTCTCATAGTATCAGAAAGTGCTGTGCAAGCATCCAAAGAACAAAGCCATCATAAAGCCTACCCAACCAGGAAGCCTGTGGACTATAATAATGCTTGGGCAGGCAAACTATGCACAACGGTACAACAGTAATGTTTTTGGAGTAGCCAACAGCTGTCTAAGTGGACTCAAATCCCACTCGACAGGAGGAGGTCATGCCTAGTACAGTACACCTAGCCAACCACCCATAGCTGGAGCACTGCTAGACCCGAAAGGAGAACCTACTACTCCCATTTACCTAAACCACACAACTTCTTAGCTATAGTCTAAACACGTGTCTTTAAACCCATAGATAAATGTGGCTCCCAGTCCTTAATAGAGAAACTTTTTTTTTTTTTTGCAACAGATGGAGAATATTTCAGAATTCCACAGGTGGTCAAAATGAAGAGAATAAGGAACTGTGGGGGGGTCCAGTCCCTACCGATGCATCTGTAATACAACCCCTAAACCGAAACTTCAAGGAAATTCATGGACGCTTGAGTGGAAAGACTGTAATAACCAGAATGCCTATTTGTTAGATAGGTCTCCTTAAGCACAACAAGGAAAATGTGCCCATGAAAATCTTAACAATATGGTTGACTGAATAAGCCAAGAATAATGACATCAGTTGACATGCTGACATGGACAGTGGGAATTCTGTGTGGTCTTACCCCTAGATGAAGACCTACAGATGGTCAATGCCTGCTGGGAAAGGGAAAAATAGTTTCTTCTGGTGATGAATTCCCACACAGGTTGTCTAATTCCAAGTGGTCAGTCCTGGACACATGTTCATACAAGCAACATCAAATGAAGTCAGTAAGCTGTGTGTGTGTGTGTGTGTGTGTGTGTGTGTGTGTGTACATTATTTTTACATATTTGTATATGTGCTATACACATACATGTAACAATAATCTTTTAAAAGACCATACATTTAGGGGTATGGAAAGAATTGGAAAGAAGGGAAAGAGAAGTGATATAGATATGAATACACATATTAAATCTTCAAAAAAAGTAAAAAAAAAAATAATAAGACTTAAGAAACAATAAAAAGAAATCTAGCTGAGCTTGAGCCTGAAAGTGAGCCAGAGTTCAAACCAGCAAGCAGTGTTCCACCATGGTTCCTGCCTCCAGGTTCCTGCCTCCAGGTTCCTGCCTGAGTTCCTGCCCTGACTTCACTCAGTGATGAAGTGTGACCTGGAAGTATAAGCCAAATAAACCCTTTCTTTCACGAACTTACTTGTGGGCATACTTTTTTATTGCAGCACAGAGTGAAACTTGGGCAGATGGGCTGCTATAGGAGAAAGTAGAAGCAGGCAGGAGAGAAGGGGAGGAGGGATTCCCAGCATGCTCTGGTGCAGTGATTGGTCCAGGTTTGCCTCAGTGACCAGCAGATTACTGTCACCATCCTTTGCTTTGCTCTTAGGACAACAAGGAAGCCAGCTAGTGCCCTGTGGAGAAACGATGCTTTCAAACAGACCAGCAGGCTGTGCAGTGTATATGCTACCTTCAGAGTGTGTGACTACATCTGCTTTATAACCAAGAAAGAGTGACTCTGGTCCCCTCCCTCTCAGAGGTTGTTTTGATGTCTGGCTAGCACTCAGGATGCTTGAGTCTCTTGCTCTTGCTCACCCAAGCTGAGCTGTAATCTTTCAAGAGCCAGGCGCTCATCACATAATAATCAAACCGAGATGGATAGAGGAAAGAATACAAAGAGCGTCCTACTGATCCGTCTTGGAGTGGGGGGTCTTCCCTAGTGAGAGAGACAGATAAGAGGGAAGGCTTAAGTAATGCTCACCTTTCCCAGGGTGAGAGAAACTGGTGTTTATGTTTCTATTCAATGCATTCTGGTAAAGGAGGCTCTGAACTAGGATGCTGTAACTGTATTCTCACTTCCCATCTCTTGCACTGTGGTTCAAAGGCCCAAATGAATTGTTAATCTTTCAGATTTTTTTCTTTCCCTATCATCAAATAAGATGAACAATGCTAGTGACCAGGAAACCTTGTCTGTGGAGATAAAGTCCAAACTTACACCTGATTTTGAGGAGGGTAAAAAGGAGAAAAAAATTTCCTTTGCCCTTTCTCCAGGCAAAGGAAACAGAAAATGCAAGAGAAAGGCAGGAGAAAGCCTGGCTTATTTGAAAAAAATAACCACAAAAGCTGGCGGGGCTGGAGCAGATTAATGGTTTGTGAAGCCATGCGGAGATAATACCAGGGATGGAGTAGGGAGTTCCTGTGCATGAGCTTTGAGGTCATGGTCATGCTAGGCTGTCGAGAAAACACTCATTAGGCAGAAGTTTGGTGTGTTGTGATTGGCATTGTTAGCCATCATTCTGATTGCTGATGGATTGGGGTATGTGGGAGACAAGGTATAGGTACAGTATGAAGTACTGAAGTCCTCCAGGGAAGACATGGCCTTGAAGAAGACAGATTGGAGACAGTAGATCAATGAGACATGTTCTTTTGTGATCTGTAGACTCAAAAGACCAATCACGTCGTTTCATCCCCTCTGCTCCATCAGCCCAAGTTGGCAGCCCGTCCACCAGGTGGCTGATGCCACTTGTCTTGTATCTAGTCACTTTGGCTAAGAGCTGTCCGGTCACATACCCTTGGGTGCCTCCTTCTAAACATACCTCCTCAACTTTGGCAGGATGGATAAACTGAGAGTTTCGCATATATTCATGTTCTAAAATTCTCTCTGATAACAATCTAGGCTTCAAAATTTCTTTCCTCTTGGATTTTCCTGCAAAGAACAATAAGCTCCAGGCTGTACCTTCAATGTTTCTCTTAAAATTCCCACCTGGTCAACTGTACAAGCTCGCCTGTGGATGTCCTAGACTATGGTAGAGACAGGAAGTACCTGCCTTAGCAAACATTCTTATCAAAAGAAGGAAAAGGCTAAGTGAATCCAAGATCACAGAGCAATAGAAAGAGTGCTGTTCAAATGAAGAGGAGCAAAGTGGGGTGACAGCGTGGGAGCTGATTCCGTCAGAGCAGAAGGCAGCCTGTGAGGGGCTCTCAGGAGATGTTGTCTGTCTTCTGCTTGAATATCTAGTCAATAAGGTTAGTTTTCTTTGGAGAACTTTAGCTTATTAAAAACTTTAGGCCAGGTTCTGATGGCACATGCTTTTAATCCCAATGCTCAGGAGGCAGAGGCAGGCAGATCTCTGAGTTCGAGGCCAACCTGGTCTACAGAGTGAGTTCCAGGACAGTCAGGGATACACAGAGAAACCCTGTCTTGAAAAACAAAATTAAAAATTAGGCATATATTTAACTTTTAAGAAAGTAACTTCCCCAATTTCTAACATCCTTGATGAAACAACCATGATTAAAGAGGATGGAGCCTTGAAAGTCTTAGGCCAAGTGTACTGCTTCGAAACTGTAATCATAGCCCTTGGGAGGCAACCATTCCCAGGAGCTTTGGCTTTGATTCAGAGTCCCCTACCAAGCTACACCCTCCCCCACAGCAGGGTGGGTGTCTGTAAGCAGGTCCTTTCCCCACTCTGGACCCACTTCCACCACCTGGGAAGGAATCTCAACCTACTTTTTTTTCTCCCCAACAGTGCTATGTAGCCCAAAGCCACACAGGTGACACACCCTCAACCTCTCTGCTGTTACCATGGCTTCAAGTCTATCCTTTGCATTGTTGGCCTGCATCATGAAGGTACAGCCTCCAGCTAAGCGCTGCATCATCCTTCACAACAGCGTTCTCCTGCAAACCCCTCTCAAGGATGAAGCCATATTTTGCCCTTGTCCTTTACTGGGAGCTGACGTCACATACTCAATTATGCTGGCCTCCCCCTCCCTGGTCCCTCTGCAGATGCTGAGTGAGGTTAGACTGGGGTTATTGATGTACCATTCCTATTTTGAATGCAAAACAAAAGAGGCACTGTTTGTCTTGAATGCAAAAACAAGCCTACTGCATTTTTCAAGCTGCTGAGATACAGTTAGTCTAATATTCATGTCAGTGGCAAACGCGGAGCAAGCAAAACCTCACAGATTTGAGGTGTTGGTGTCCCTGCGAATGTAATCAGACAACTCTAAGGAGGCATTTTCTAATTTTCTTTTGCCTGGAAGCCTTACATTTATATATAAATGTGCTGGGAACAAAGCCTCTATGTCCTTACACATCTGAGTTCAGGAAACTGACTTCCAAAAAGATTACCAATAACTTCCCATCAAGCACATGATGGCTAAAGCATTGCTCATTGATCTGGCAGTCACTGGAGTAGCTGTAATCTTCAGGGCAGCCTTTCCGAAGGGCTTGCATGTGTCTAGGTTGAGATCAGAGAGGAGTACTGGAAAGCAAGGGCTGGGAGCATCTCCCTGCCTTCAGCATCTGGAGCCAGTTTCTCTCCCGTAATATGGTGCTTTTTCTTTCATTTGGAAAACAGTGACATTACTAGCTCCTTAGAATAACTGGTCCCTAGTAAGTAAAATTCTCTTTAGATAATTAGATTAAACCTATAGGAAAAGGATAACTTCTTATAAAATGTAAGCTTTATCATCTTATTTCTTCCTCAAAAGAAAAAAAAGTGTCTCTCTTTTTGCCACCACCCCCTTACTGAACACACACCACAATCTTTTGGTTCCTACTTATGGAGCAGCTGTTCCATCTCGGCAACTCTGAGCTTCAGAGCCAGTGCTGTGGTTCTTCTCATGGCTTCTTTTCAGTGAATGCCTACAGATAACTCTGGCGATGCTGGTGGGACAGGGGAGGTACATATACCTCCATGAAATTCTAGTATTTTTCTTGCCTTCATGGTCAGGCTCCCAGCTGGATGGCAATCATCCAGCTCCTCAATATCTACCATTCAAGGGACTGGATAGTCAATGCTGAATACAAGACTGTTGGACAGACAAATATGAGTGCTGCCCCACCTGTGTCAAACTGTTCTGGGTCAGTCTGAAGGTGTCATGTGTTCACCAGCCCAAGGGGTAACAGCAGAAGAGAGAGGCCAGTACCAGGAGAGGCCTATGTTTCCATCATCTCCTCACTTCCTAATTGTTCTGGGCTCTCAGAAAAATGGACTAGTATCTCCAAATTTCCCTTCTGAAAGATGTGGCTACAATCCCAGCGCTTTCATCAACAGTGTGGCAAGGTCAAAAAGAGGACTACCCAGCAAACAGAGCATCCATGAGCATTTAGCAACTAGCATGAAGTACATCTGGGCCAGAGTCTAGGCGAACACTGTGGCCTGTGAGATGAGTCACAAGTGTGAAGTGTGCAGCCTTACGAGGCAAGAAGTAGTTGGGATCTAATCTCTTCTACTGAAATGTAGTAGACCAAAGACATTGACTGGAGGCTGGGCATGGTTCATAGAGAAGACACTGATAAATACAACGGAAACTCCATCGTCAATCTTCCTCTCAGCAACTACCCTGGCTCATCAGCTCAAGGGATGCTTGCTAGTTCCTTTCACTTATCTAATGTTCCTCCTACCACTTGACTTAATGAGGAAAGCAAGGCTGTAACACACAAAATTGCCAGAACATTCCAATATAGGGCTTATGAGTTCATTTGAGATAGCATGAGCTTGCTAAATGACAAGGCACTCAGCCTTATAAAAGACCCTTCTTTCTCTGTCTCTATGGGTAGTCATGAGTAAGATACATTACAACAACACCATCCAAGATTGTGGCTCCTTATACCCACTTTTGATTAAAAAAAAAAAAAAAAAAAGGATGTAGCTGGTCTCAAAAACAGCACAGCCAAAGCATTTGTACTCCCCTCACCTCAGTCCTCAAGAAACAGAAGCTCATCTTCAGGATGAGGACTGAAGGTCCCCTGGTCCACTGTAGCTGCTAGACTGCCCTTCCGAAGGCAGGAAGGTTCATATTTTCTAGAGAACTGGATCCAGAAGTGACTTTAGAGGTAATCCAGGCTCCTCTCTCACTGATGGGAAAAGTGAGATATTAAAGGAAGAAAGACTTATTCAAAGTCAAACAGCTAGCGAAAAAATGAGGAAGGTCTCAGCTCAGACCATTTATCGCATGACCAATACTGGAAAGATCACTGGTAGTGAACAATGAAGTCACATGACTAAGCCCGCGCTGGGGAAACACAATGGAACAGACAAACAGCATTAGACTAGACTTCATTCCTTCAGTTGGGATGTCCAGGTGTGCCCAGCCTCAACTCCCCGCCTACTCTAATGACAGTTACACTCTTCACCTGTGTCCTCATAACGTCGCCCATCTCCTTTCCTCATAGAGCAGTCCTTTTTAGGCATATTTTAATTTTAAAGTGCAACATGACGTGAGGATGTGCACTTTTGGGCAGGAATTTGGTAACATAGCAGTAGTTCTGTGAATGGTTCCCCTTCTTTAACAATTTCATACACGTGTAGGATATATTTGGTCATATTTACCTCCACCCCCAAATTACCCTCTTTTATTATTCTTCCACTCCTACTGACTTTCTTCTTTCCAACTAGTCTCTCTCCTCTGTGTGTGTGCGTGTGAGTGTGTGAGTGTGTGTGTGTGTGTGTGTGTGTGTGTGTGTGTGCATGTTCTTGTGTGCAGGTCATCACAACTCACGATGATGTTCATGATTGAAATGGTCATGTCATATCCAAGGGACAGAATTTCACGGCTCCCCATCTTCCAGTTCTCACAGTCTTTCTCCCTCCTCTTCAGTAACGTTCCTGAGACCAGAGGGAAAGATAGAGAGGTCTGGTTTGGAGCTGAGCATTCAACAGTTACGTATTCTCAGTTCTTCGGCTGGTTGAAAGTCAATGCATTAACTATTGCCTTCAGCAAAAAGAAACTTCTATGACCCATTACTTTATGGGTAGAAACATACATGTTTAAAAGGTTTGACTACAGGTCTGTTTGGCAAAACATCAGTAGTCCATTCTCCCCTGGAGCCTGTGACTTTCCTAGCCAAAGCTTTTGATCATATTTACAGTTCTAGGCATGAATTCCCTCCTATGGAGCAAGCCTCAGATACAACCAAAAAAATAATTGGTTACCACCAATCAGTCTGGCCGCTACTGCACCAGTGGGCATATCTTGCCTAAAAGGTTGGCATTGTAACGGGCAGGCTCCACAGCTGGGACAAACCATAGATAACTTTCTTCCCACGGTTAGTT
This sequence comes from Onychomys torridus, assembly GCF_903995425.1. Lineage (NCBI taxonomy): Eukaryota > Metazoa > Chordata > Mammalia > Rodentia > Cricetidae > Onychomys > Onychomys torridus. Next base: position 14,775,145 of record NC_050447.1, read on the forward strand.
GCCTTCATAGTAGCTCCCAGCACTGTGATAGACAGCTAGCAGAGGAAGAAACTTCTCGCTCACTTTCAGCTTCATTTCCCTTTGTCCTGAGTATGGCAGGTATCCAAAGCATAGAGTGTATTCAGCAATAGGGTCTTAAGCCATCTAGCTTTGGTGAGCATCTAAGAACAGTGACAATAGCCTTGTTGTTTTGGGACCCTCTCGAGGAGGTACCCCACTTCTGGAACTAGAATTTTCCCTTAAAAGCATACAGCTTCTTGGGACAATATGATCAACTTATATAGAGTACTCAGACTCTTACTTTAAAAAACTTATGGTCCAAAAAATAAAAAAACAAAATAAAACAAAAAAAAAAATTAGCGGGGCAGTGGTGGCACATGCCTTTAATCCCAGCACTCAGGAGTCAGAGCCAGGTGGATCTCTGTGAGTTCGAGGCCAGCCTGAGCTACCAAGTGAGTTCCAGGAAAGGCGCAAAGCTACACAGAGAAACCCTGTCTCGAAAAACAAAACAAAACAAAACAAACAAACCAAAAAAACCCAAAAAAACCTATGGTCTCTGTTAGCATATATAGTAGCAGGTATCCATGGTTTTTCATGCATCCTTAGTTTTGGTTGTACTTCCTCCCAACCCCAACCTTCCCCCATCCCTGCCCCACCCCCATTCAAACCTTTCCAGCCTGCTCCGATCTCAAACCAAGGCATCATGTTCTTCCTCCACCAAGAACCTTCTCTGCTCTCACTCCACCATATTCCATAGCCCCCTTCTTGCTCACTGGCCTCTATAAACACTCACTTGACTTAAGCACAGAAATCTAAAAAGTTCAAGGATAGGGTCCACTTAGAAGAAAGAACATACTGTATTTCTCTTTGTAGGTATAGATTACCTAAGTATAACATTTTCTAGTTCCATTCATTTTACTACAGATTTCTTTTTTGAGACATAATTTTATTTTTAATTATGTTTATATGTGTGTCTCCATTTGTGGGTCTGTACACAAGAGTACAGGCGCCCACAGAGGCCAGAAGAGAACACTGGGTCCCCTGAACCTGTACTTACAGATGGTTGTGAGCCACCTAATGTGGGTACTGGGAACTGAACTCAGGTCTCCTAAAAGAGTAATATATGCTCTTAACTGCTCAGCTATCTCTCCAGCCCCATAATTTTATTCTTCTCTAGTCCTTAATAGAATTCCATTGTGTATCACGTTTTTACTATCCATTCACCAGTTTATCAACATCTAGGCTGATTCCATTTCCTGGCTATTAAGAATAGAGCAGTGATGAATGTGGGTATGTGGAATATCTGGAGTAAATGCCCAGGAGTAATGGGTCATAATGTTTTTAACTTTTTGAGAACTCCATGCATTGATTTGCATGGTTACTGTATGGTTTATAGTCCTCTGTCCCTGTCTGCTTTGTCAATGATTTGTTTTTATTGATATTAGCCACTCAGAGTGGGACGAGACAGGATCCAAGTAGTTTTAATTTCTATTTCCCTGGTGATTGATAATGTGGAATGGCCTCCGAAGTATTTATTAACATTGTATTTCTTCTTTTGAGAACTCTTTGCTTAGTCCCATTATAGCTCATTTTAATATTTTTTAACTTATTTATTATGTATGGGCATGTGCATGCATGGCACACATATGAAGGTCAGAGGACACTGTGGGTCCCAGTGATAGAACTCAGATCATCAGGCTTGGTTTTGCAAACAGCCCCCAAAGCCCATTTTTAATTGGGTTGTTTTCATGTTGTTTACTTTTTTCAGTCCTCTGTATATTCTTAGATATTAATCCTCTGTCCGTTTCAAAGCTGGCAAACATGTTCCCCATCCCGTAGGCTGCTTCTTCTGTTGACAGCATACCTTTTGCCAAACAGAAGATTTTTTTATTTTGTGAGATCCTATTTGTCAGTTGTTGATCTTATTTCCTAAGCTGTTGGAGTCTTATTTATAATGTTATATTTCAAAATACAATTTCATAACTCAGTAAAAATAAGCACATTCCTCCCAAAACAGGTATGGGTATTGTTATGAATTATATGCAGGTCAGAGTGGCAGGTTGGCTTGTGAAGAAGGGAGCTGAGACAGATCACCCTTTAGAAGGAGTTTTATGAGGAGACGGGTGGCCCTATGACCACAGAGGAAGTCTATGGCTAGGTCTTAGAGTGGAAGAGCAATTGGGAGGGTCAGAGACCAGGTCCACGGTGGGGACTTGAAAGGAGATCGGGTGGCTTGCCTCCAAAAATCCAAGCAAGGGCTCTACTACAAAAGATATCTTAAAGTAAGAGATTGCCACCACAGATGGTCTGTAGGAGAAAAGGGGCCCTTCAAAGAAACCCTCCAAACAAAGGGGTTTTCCTGGGCCAGAGGGAAGTTCCATATCCTGGGACAGTCAGGCTCAGACTACGTGCCAAGGAACGTGGTACTGAGTAGAACTGAATCTTTATCTTGCAGCTGTGATGAGGGAGGGACTGGGCTTGCTTGTTTTTCTACATAGGTCTGTATGTGCTAACCTCCCAAGCTGCAGGGAGCACGATTTGATCTAACAGGTGCCAATACTAGATGGTGCATCCTGGTAAATCCCAGGACTGTTTGGGACTGCAAGCCTTTGAAAACAGCCAGCCTCTCCTACATTTTCCCCAGAGCAGACTCTAGAATAGTCCTGTGGGGTGGCTGCATCAGAAGTCCGGGGGAGATTTTCTCACAATGGCTATTCTTTGAATAAAGACAATGTGGAGTTTTGCTCAGCCATATAGAACAAAAATATCTTATCTGCAGGAAAATAGCGAGAGCTACAAGTCGTCATGTTAAACAGAACAAGCCAGACTCAGAAAGATAAATATTGCGTATTTTGTCTCAGAGTGGAATCTAGATTTTATTTTTAAAGATGTGAAAGTGGGAGAGACAGAGGAAAGGAAGGAACCAGTGGGCATATGGAAACTAGGCAAAGTATGTTATAAGCACATATGAAAATTTCGCTTTCAGACACATTATTTTGTGCAATTGATATGTATGTGTGCTAAATAAAATGTCTTCAAATTAAAAACGCCTGCTTTGGGCTCCACTCATGGGAACCATGACTCGGTAGACCTGAGAGGAGCCGAGAGCCTGTATTTCTGTCACTCCTCTCGTGTGCTTCTGAGCACTGAGTCTCACAGTGCCACACCCAGGGCTGGCACCCCAGAAGGACCCCATTATGTTCCTGCTAAATGATCTTTGAAGGAGAGATTCAAACCCGTTCCATAAAACTGACAATCGTACAGATTTCTGAGAGGGTGTTGGTGCAAGCCTGAAGATGTGGAGGCTGCGGGGCTTGTTCTTGTCACCTTCTCATTCAGAGTCATAAAGGAATTAATCTCTTCTGGGGAGAATTTGTTACAGGCTGTGCAGGTGGATGACTAGAAGATATTTAATCATTTATAACCCAGCACAACTTGGCTTCAGTGTAATGTAAAGGTATTAAAAATTACCTTCAGATCATTTGACAAATAATGTCAGAGAAAGAGAGAGGAAGAAGATGAAAGCTTGGGAGAGGGGGACATGCCTTTGTCAAGACCAAAATAAATTGTACCTACTCTATTATGACAACTGCCTTGCTTGAGGGAGGTTGAAAGGGAGATCATAAATAAAGATGCTCATGGCCAGAGGCCCAGCTTCTGCCTGGGAGCCAACAGCCAACACTTAGGCATGTGTTTCCTGACCCATGCCAAATTCCAAACCATTACCAGCAGCTAGAGGCCCCAAGGTGACCCAGGGCTAAGATTTATCTACCCAGGTTCTGGGTGCGGACATTTATTTTAAGTATTTATACTAGCAATGGGTAGCATGGCTTGAAGGACAGAAGACAGTTAATATAAAAATATGAAGTTCTCGGGATGGGGTGAAACAGGGAAGTGTATGATGACCCAAGAATAACCCCTAATCCCAAGGTCTAAATCTTAGGGCCCAGTCAGGTATTTGAGACAGAGTAGGTAAAAAGGGTCTTTTATATATATTTGTGGAAGATCCAGCTTATTTCTTTTCCAAAGGAGACACCTCAGAGGTCAAACTAAAAAACAACTTGGTGTCACATCATGCATATGGATAAGGGCTGTCGCAACTTGACTGATGACAAAGAAGACTTCTGAGATCCATATTTTTTTAAACCTGCTGGCCTTTTCTTGTCCCTAAAATAATAATATCTCAAGAAGGGATGAGCCAACTGGCAAACGTCCATTAGCAAGTGGTCCCAGTGAGAACTACTCATGCTCCACCCCCCAGACAATGTGACACTCGGATCCTCAAACTGCCTGCTCAGCATCCTTCCAACATTTGAATGTCAGTACCTCCGTGCAGCAAAGTCATCCCTGGAGCAAAAGGAAGCTCAAAGAACCCAGAGAAAGATGAGTCTGAGGACTTGAAGACAAAGGTTTGTAAGTGTGCCTTCCTGCATGTTCAGGAGCAGATAAAGCTGCAGGGAGTGAAGGGCCAGCCTTGTCACACTTCCCAGCAGGATCCACATTAGATGAGTTCCATGAAGAATCCCAAAGTTTGTTTCTGCATCCTTAAAGATCAGCAAATATCATAGCAGAGGTACCCCCTTCATCTCATCGGGTCATACTCTCCACTGACTAATGGGGAAACTGAGGCCAAGGAAGTCAGCTGTGTGAATGAGTAACTTAAAACCAAGCACGTTTGTGAATTCTTTTGGTAGAATGCTCAACATGATGAGTGGATGGGTGAGAGACAGATAGATAAATCCCTAGTTGAGAGCCCTGGAAAACATTTTAGATGCCCGCAGAAATGTAAAGTCCAGGAAGAAAGTGTTGACCAGCAGTTCTTTCCAGTCATCCCCTCATCTTCCATCTGATCCCACACTGTGCATTATCCTGATGCTGATGTCTCCAAGATCTGGATCCTCCACTTGGACATTTACGTTGAGTCTGACCCACATCTAACTGCCTTTGGAACATTCTCCTGATGGTTCACCCTTACCGGGTCCTGGACCTCTGACCTCTGCTACCCACACCTCATTCTCCTGCATTACCAGTGAATGGCTCCTCCATCCTTTTGACAGTTTTAAATTTGGAATCACCAATGATTCTATTATTTCTCTTAGAGTCTACATCCAACCTATTGAGTTTCCAGTCCTTCTGTGTTTCCTCTATCCCTCAGAACAGCTGCTGAAGCTTTGTAATGACCCCTCTAATTCTTCTTGTCTTGCTTCCTTAGGACCAGAGATCCACAGACCAGAGAGGGCTCATGTGGAGAGTGGCTCGTGAGACTTGTGGGCTCAGAATCTTCTGAGAGCTTCCTATCTCCCTCAGAATGGAAACAAAAGTCCCGGAAATGACCCACAAAGCCCTGTCAGTCCCAGGCGTCTCACCTCTGACCCCTCTTTGTCTCACCACATCAGCCACACTCAACTCCTCTCCGACATACCAAGTCTACGCAAGACTCAGAGCCTTTGCCTGCTCTATGCTCCTTGCCTGGGATCCACCCACCCATCCTATGTGCACAGAAACATGCACTTCTCCCTGCGTCATGCTTCATCTTCCTCATGGCCTTCCTCAAATGTCACCACTCAGAATAATTACAATCATAGACCCCACCCTCAAACTCCTCTTCTTTTTATTTTTTTCCCCATACACAATGATTTCTTCCAAGAAGTAAAAGGATGTCAAATTGTCTCTAAAAGTGCCCATTTTGTCCTCGCTGCTCTCTTTTTTTCTCCTTTGCACGGACACTATGCAAAGTTATGAGGCTTGACTCTTTCTTCGTTTCCCTGGAAATCCAGCTCTAAATCCAGAGCTACAGGCCAAAATTAAAGATATTGATTTGCTTAAATGAAGCGCACTTTCTGACAGCCAGTTTTAGGAGAAGAATCTCTCAACATTGCCATTCTTTATTGTGTTTTGCAGCCTTGGAACAAATGCCAGGAGAATGTCATTCTTTTTTGTGACTTTTTTCCACCTACAATGTTTTTATTGTATTTTAATTTCCCTTTTAATACACAAGGAGCTGAAATGTTTCAACAGATATTTCTGTGGATTAGTCTGAAATAAGAGAATTTTCTCCATCTGTTCCTCTGATACACACTCATGTACACATGTGGGTGCCGACATCCTACAAATACATAAACACACTCTCATCTCACAGAACCTTCACACACCTATCTATTTCTTCTTTCTCACTCAGCAATATCAGCAATGCAGTCTGGGTAGTGTGTCCACATTCAAGGCCCCTCTTGGCTGTGGCTTCTACCAGCATGTTACAATTCACATGTCAACTGTCTCACCACCCCTGTCTCACAGGCTGCCCAGCCTATTTCCACACTGGCTATTTCTTTATTCATTAAAGAACACAACAGTCCAAGGATACTAATTCACAAGCTTCTCATTTTACTTCTCACATGACTGGCCAGAACATTTCTTGCTACTTGTAACTTGAAGCTACTTCCTTTCTTCTCCTCCTGCTGTCTTCCCTTGGTCTGCCTCTGTTGTTAACATGATGCCATAGACCAGGTAGCTTCTGAACAACATAAATTTATGTCTTACATTGTTAGTTCTGGAGGCTGGGAAGTCCAAGCTCAGCGTGTGGTAGGACTTGTTCCTCATAAATGGTTATGTTTAGGCATCCTCTCGTGTTAGAAAGGGAATCAGGCCCTCTCCTGTCTCCTTTACAAGGCCACCCTCAAGACTTAATCACCTCCTAAAAGTCCCACCTTCTAACACCGTCACACCACACCCAGACTTAGGTTTCAACATCAGAGTCAGTGTGGGGGACACATACAGTCAATGGTCCTGCAATATACCCTTTAATTTACCATGCACAGCCTCACTGGCCTGCCTTTTGCCCTGACCCAGCTCACTCCTGCCTTAATAGCTTTACATTATTTGTTACCTTTTCTGAAAAGCATCCCCTCACCCCCTGATGCCTGCCTAGTCGGCTCCTGAAAATAATTCAAATCTCATCCCTCCACTTGGAGGCCTTGCCTGACCACCCACACCTCCACCATTCCCAGGAGCTGCCGTTTTGGAAGCTCTTACCACAAGCAAAAATTCTCCTACTTACCGATTTGTTTTCTTAATTTGTATTGAGGGATAATAATAGCACCTAATTTATTATCTTATGAGGACTAACAGAACATTCTTAAAGTACTTAGTCAAAATATCTACACAATAAGCGAGCAAGCCCCAGTTGCCACTCTTGATTACCACTGATTGCTATTGTTAGCCTCATCCCCATGACATAGTGTAAAATTGTGTGGGGATAGGAGAAAATAAGGACAGAATCTCTCTATTCCTTCTAAGCCTTCTAGACTCTTCCAAGGCAGCTGCCAGTCTCTGCATCCCCTCAGGGCTGAGATGGCTTCTGTTCAAATCTTCCAGGTCTGCCACCATGAGCCCTCCTGTTGGAGACTGGAGCCAGCCATCTGCCCCTGAAGACTTGATACTCCTTAAAATTGCACCTCGGGTGCAGACATGGGCACACGTGAGCATCAGCACACTGACATCTGCTCTTGATCCTGCTTAGCTTTCAAAGGAAGGAAAGGGGTTGTTGATGTTGATGTTGCTGCTGCCCCAATGCTTCAATGTGTTACAGTTCCTGCATGCTTCCCCAGGGTCCTGCCAGCACAAAACACTCCATTTTATGTTGTCTTCCCCACTACTGACGGGGCAGACTTTGAGGACCCTTTGAAGACATTTTGGGGTATTGTTTCCCAGCATATGTGGGCAGCATTACTACTTCCAACCCCTCAGGACTACTTAACAACATCAGCAAAGCAATTAAGGCCAGTTTTCAGGAAGATGCCAGCGGCTCTGCAGAGTCTGGATGGGAGTCTCAGCCCAATTATTTCCAGCTAGTTGTGAACTGCAGAAAAGTGGACTTTACTTCATTAGAACTTCAGCTCCCACTGATTAAAAGTCGGCTGTGTTGGAGACGGTGAGGAAAAATGAAACAATTAAACTTGTCATCAATAAAATTGCTGTGTATTCCTCAACACAGGGTTTTACTTCTCTCCAGAGGAGTGATTAAAATGAACTGATTGAACTATAATTTGATTGACTGGAGGGCCCCCGTCCATTGCACCAAAGCTGAGTCCCACTTACTGCCATTCTTAGCTCAGGACATAAAGTTCGCCTGCACTCATGCCAGAGCCCAGAGACGATGCTCTCAATCCATCAGGAACCAGCGAGGGACAATGACAGGCAGTGCTCCCCAGCAAAGATGCATAGATATCAGCTCTGCCATCTGTATTTCCTCACATTACAAAAGAGACCATGCAGATGTGAGCACTTTGTAGGGGGAAGATTATCCAGATGGACCTCAGAAGCTGAAAGCCTTCACCACTGTCCCAATGGTTCTGTGGCTAGTGAAAGATCAGAAACATGATGGTATTGCTCTGGAGACAAAAGATAGGTCTGTGAGCTAAATAGAGGAAGTAACATCTATGAGACCAGGAAGGCACAGAAACAGTTTCCACTGGAACCTCCAGAAAGGAACCAGTCCTGATGATTCTTTCATTTTAACCTGAGGAAGCCAAGACTGAGCCTCGGGGAAACTTTGAAGGTAATAAATCTTTGTGTAACAAGAAGTAAACACAGAGGGTCCCAAGTGCCCTAAAGTCTGAGGTGGAACCAGATGCTAGAAAGGAAGCAATCTGGTGTGAACATGGTGCAGAGCATACTCCATGCCCTGAGCACACTGCAGAGGAACTTGAAAGTCACAGTATCTTAGGGTTTCTATTGCTGTGAAGAGACACCATGACAACGGCAACTCTTATAAAGGAAAACATTTAATTGGGGCTGTCTTACAGTTCAGTGTTTTAGTCCATTTTCATTTTGATGAGAAGCATGGTATCATGCAGACAGACATGGTATTGGAGAAGGAGCTGAGAGTTCTACATTTGGAAACATAGGCAACAGAGAGAGAATGTGACACACTGGCCAGCCTTGAGCATCTGAGACCTCAAAATCCACTCCACTTCCTCCAGCAAGGCCACACCTACTCCAGCAAGACCACACCTCCTAATAGAGCCATTCCCTGTGAGTTTATGGGGGCCATTTTCTTTCAAACCACCATTCACGGGAACTGGAATTAAGGTGACCACACTTCTTTCTCTAAGACCCTGCACACAGTAGGTGTTCAATAGCAGTTGAGTGATTTAAAGATGACTAATGTGTGTTAAAATTAAAAGTAAACTTTTTATGTGAATTGAGTAAACGTTGAGTGAGTCACATGGCAACCCCCAAATTTACTTAAGTAGACAACTGATATTTGGTCAGTATAAACTACATATATTTTACATCACAAACACCATGGGGACAAAGGATTAGAGAGAGGAGAGCACAGGCCAGCTCCTAATTCCCTTTACTTTCCTAGTACTTTGTGCCCATCGCTAGCACTGATCTGAGATTTGCACCTATGTTCCAAGGACCTGAAAGTCAACTGAATATGAGTTGGAACTGACACATCCTAGTCAGCTCCATGGGAAAATACTATAGCTAGGTGGCTTAAACAATGGGGACTGACTTCTCAAGGTTTTGGAGGCTGGTAGCCCATGGTCACCGTGTCAGTCAATCCTGTGTCTGTTCAGGGCTTTCTTAGTAGCATGAAAACTCCCTGCTATGTCTACAGTGTGGCCTTTCCTCAATACACCAATATCAGTGTCCTCTCTGATCTTAAAGACCAGGAATTAGATCTTGAAGGCCACACAGTCAGGACATCTGTCTCCATTGTTTCCTAATGTCTTCTTTCCAAATAGCATTGCACTGGAGGTTAGGATTTAATCCATGGATTTGGGGTAGATAGAAACATTCAGTCTCACCTCATAGCAGCTGCGTGACCTTGATGGCATGGCTTATCCTTAACAACCTCCCTCAAGTCATCTGAAAGTCAGGGTTTGGAGAACAGGGGCCAGGCAGCACTGATTGAGGGCTTCCTACAGCCTCGGCTGTATGCAGAGTGCTCAGTGGGCATTAGAGTACTCTTAGCACTCCCACTTGCTCCATACAGACTGGTAGTGTGTATCACTTCCATTTCATATACAAGGAAATGCAGGAAAATAAAGTATGCTTGAGGTCACAGTAGCAGAGATAGAATTCAGACTCAGCTCTGTGTGAATGTAGTGCTGGGATTCTTAATGCAATCTCAGGGAATGCTATATAGTCAAAACTGATATTGTTTTTGTTTGAAATTTCTTCAGTTGTAGATACATTCTAGGGAACTAGGCAAAAAGCAATGTGAGGCCTCTGAATCTTCTGTCAAAGATGCAAGGAAACACTAAACTATAAATAAATAACTGGTGTGTGTGTGTGTGTGTGTGTGTGTGTGTGTGTGTGTGTGTGTGTGTTGGACATTTACTTTACAGACACTATGCAGAACTGTCATTGTGCAACAGAAATATATACATGGGGCAAAGCCCAGAACAAGGCCCACCGTTCATGCCATGTCCCCTAACAACTGATGCCTGCTACCATACTCTACTGCAGGAGAAATGAGATTTCCATGTCAGGTGGCAGTCTTTAAAAGGCCTCCAATGATTCATATTTCAATGTACCTTTATGTGTGACCTCTCCAGTTGCTTCCTTCCTAGCAACCAAGGTCTTTTGTCATCCCAGCACCAAATGGGCTCATGGTTGCTGGTGGGCCTCTCCGTTGCTGACACCAAGGCCTCCTCTTCAGCCCAGTGCAGAAGGGGAGATGAGTCAACGTGGCCTCTGCCTTGAGAATGACTCGGTGCCAAAGGACCACGCCCACCTTGTTTCTGACAGACCTTGAGCACAACCCAGTTTATGTCTCTTAGAAATGAGGACTTTGGAAGAGATGAGCCTGGTGTTGGAGCTAAATGAAAACTGTACTGCAGCTATTGTGTGAGGGCAGCCCCTCACCATCGTTCAGACAAACCTCCAAAGGGCTCATCCTCCAGCTGTCATGGTGAAAGAAGAGAAAAGGACAGGGTGAAGGGGGTGGGAACATGTCATTCTAACATGAAACATCTGATCCTTCAGATAGACCTGTCTCCTCTACACAGGCCTGTGGTGATATTATGTTCCCCAAAATATTGTGCACCCTAATAAACTTATCTGGGGTCAGAGAACAGAAGAGCCACTAGATATAGAGGCTAGAAAATGGTGGCACATACGCCTTTAATCCTAGCATTCCAGAGACAGAGATCTGCCTGGATCTCTGAGTTCTAAGCCACACTGGAAACAGCCAGGCATGGTAACTCACATCTTTAATCCCAGGAAGTGATAGCAGGAAGCAGAAAGGTATATAAGGCATGAAAACCAGGAACTAGAGCTGGATAGGCTTTCAGGCTTTAGAGAATCAGTTCAGCTGAGATCCATTTGGATGAGGACACAGAATCTTCCCGTCTGAGGAAACAGAATCAGCTGAGGAATTGGCAAGGTGAGGAAGCTGTGGCTTGTTCTGCTTCTCTGATCTTCCAGCATTCACCCCAATACCTGGCTTCAGGTTTGATTTTATTAATAAAACTATTTAAGATTCGTGTTACACAGGCCACTGTTTCCCTGCTTTGCAACAATACATCTATGCCGGCAATTCCCAAGTAGACACCAGCTGCTGTCTGAGTGCTATCTCTTGATATGACCCATGCAGGTCTCTCCAATCTACACCCACCCTGTTTCCTCTCCCACAAGTACGCCCCTCTCCATTTTTACCTCACTACTTAACCTACCTCAGGAAATGGCATCTGTCTTTTCAGGATGCCACTTTGCTCCCTTTATCTCTACCTCAAGGTCCAACTGACTAGCCAGACTACATTACTCAACTTCCCAAATATACCAACCCTGCTGTAGCAGAGTCACCTCAAATATGACAGAGTCCCGTTCCTTTCCCCCCTTGCTGGGGGTAAATTCTCTGTTGTGTGAATGCTAGGTGAAGTGCTCTACCACTGATCTGCATCCTCAGCTCCCACAGGATCCATGATCTCCCCGTGGCTATGCTTACTAACCTAGCTTCTAAATTAATCACTTTACTGTGTCAAGAATGATCTTTATTAATTTAAATAAATAAATAAATAAATCTGTTCCCATTCTCTGCTTTCCAAATGCTTTGATGGTTTCCCCCTCTCACTTAATGTAAGCTAGGAAACCTTCTCTTTTGTTAGCTCCCACTGCCCACACCCCTTGCTCCTGTGCATTCAGTATCTCATAGCTCTCTTCCCCACCCTCACCATGGCCAGCCAGCTCTTCCACTATCCATACCCTGCCCCATGATGCTCCTGCCCGGCCTGCTCTCAACCCCACCCTTCCCACAGTGGTTTTCTTCCCACCCCAGCCTCAGAAGCCAAGATTTGCTACCTCAGCTACGTGTCTTATTCTTGTCCCTCCACACAACCCATCTTTATCACACACACTATAATCCCTTCGTTTCGCTTCTTTTATCATCTGCCTCATTGTCTAGCCTCTACTCAAGGTTTCATGGCTGCTTGTTCCAAGCCTGTGACAGAAACAATGCTCAGGACTCTTCAGCTCATCTCCCCTTATGTAGATGAGCTACTCTCAAGATCCCACAGCTGACAAGTGGCAGAACCCAGATGCAAAGGCAGAGCTGTCCCTCTCCAAAGCCCACATGCTTAAGACAGTTCCAGGTTTGACCTCCAGGCTGATCTTTGGCAGAGCTGTATGCCTCCCTCCCTCACTCTGCCCACAATGCCAAAAATCCATTGGCTAAGCTATCATTCCCACTGAAGGATCAATATAAAATGTCATCCACACACACAGAAACCAGGAGTAAAACTCCAAGCATGTAATAGAAAGGGATGCGACAAGAGTCTGTGTGCCCTCCAGGGTGGCTTTTTGCTCTGTTTATGTTTAGGGTGTCTCCACCCAGGACATATTCTTTCTTCTTACCCAGTCAGTACTGGAAACAGCCCACTACTTCTCCCAAACATCTCCAACCATCTTTGTGTTCCTATAGCCTAAGCCCTGTGTGGGTGAGACCATGGAAAATCCTATATGCTTTTCTGTCTATCCATTACAAATACTTTGAGTGTCCAGTGTCATATGCCATAGCCCACTCAATTCTCCAGCCGCTGCAGGGGGGCGGGGGCAGGACCAACCAGCACCCCACTTCATGGGTATTTCAGCATATCTCCAACTCGTTCTGTCCAAACAAGCTATCAAATGAACACTGCCCTGCAAGCACTGGCCGGGGCAGCCCAAGGCATATTTGGACAATACTCACAAAGCGTGTCTTCCTCCTACCCTCTGGGGGATAATTCTGTAGCCCCCTGTTCCCTTAGGCTGATGCAGTTCACAGGTTCCACAGAGGAATCCCAGGGCCCTCTCTTGTTTGTTTGGCTGACTTTTTTTTCTCTCACACTTTTTCTGCTTCCTCACTCTGCATATGTGGTCACCTGTAATTAAACCATCTACATCCAACTCTGTGCCTCAGCCTCTTCCTGCATGGGAAGCCAAACTAAGACAGGTTCAACTCCCTTTCAGTCAGTTAGTCCTGATCCAGGGAACACACATTCACATGGGGCTCAAGGCAAAAAGGAAAGAAAAGCCAGTGGCATCTCTCAGTCAAGCCCCAAACTGAGCAACTATGGCGAAGGCACTGGACCTTGAATATGAGGGAGTCGTGTGTGTGTGTGTGTGTGTGTGTGTGTGTGTGTGTGTGTGTGTGTAAATACATATATACAGAATTATAAAAGGAGATTTCTTGCACTAGCTTAGAGAACCGGAGTCTGGAGAGTATAATAATGACCACCCGTATACTAGATAGAAAGTCTGGTAACTATTCTATCCAAGAATCTGGGAAACTCAGAAAAATGGGGGAAGCATGCATCCTAGCCTAAAGCTCCCTGGATGGCTGCTGTACTGAGTCCATGCAGAGGGCAGAGGCAGCTGACATCTGATGTTCACAGGAGGTACAAAGCAGCCAAGAATGCTCTGCTTAGGAAGGTGGGCTCAACCGGCTGGCTTTGTCCTCCACTTTCATTCTATCCCAGCCTCCAGCCTATTGGACGTCTCTGTTCGTGATCAGGGCGAGTCCTTCCCTTCAGATACAATCCCACAAGGAAACACCCTCCCAGACACACCCAGGGGTGTGCTCTCCTAATCTCCTTGGCATCTGTCAAGTCAGTTAAACTGACAGGATTAGCCATCCGGAAATAAGATTTACCTGCAGGATTTCACAGCCCAGTGGAATCTCACAGGGCTCATCACACCAGAACACCCTTAAGCCAAAACTGAGTTATTTTGCAAGAGAAGATAGTTTCAAGGCTGCTTCTCTGCCTGTTTCCTTAGGGAATTTGGGATCAGGTCAGAGTTCATCTGGAGGAAGCCATATATTCCCAGAGAGCCCATAAATATTGTCTATAGATGAGAGGTATATGGTGAGGTCTAGGAATGGGACTCCAAGAGTGTTTTTGCATACCTTCTTTACAGAGTCTCAATGTCTTATTTTAGCATTTTGCAGGTCTTTAAATACCCATGGTTTATTTATGAACTAAGGGTTATTAACTGTTTGAAACTTCATTAAGTCCTTCCCTGGGGATAGTCTCGGCTGAGGTCCTTTTAGATGATCCCTCCCCAAATATCTGTCTAATTTAGATTTAATAGAACAGTTTATTGTATGTTGATAAAATAATAATGAATTAATAAAGCCTTCACTGAGACTTAGGTAACAGATACATAATCTATCGCTGTAAAGCACCATGCAAATGCTTTTAATAATCAGCATTTAATATGCAGCAACTCAAACGTAAATCCAGCCTAACCACGTATTTGAAAATTCATTTTAAGCAGCTCATGAGTTTCTTGAAGATGAGAAAACCTTGGGAATGATTGTGCAGTGAGCCATCTGGTGTCCTTGAGCCCCGTAAAGCCTGGTAGGAATTCGGGGACCTCATCAGAAAAGGCAATGTTGCAAGATGCCCCCATTGTCCCCTCCCTGAGATTAGGTCTGTGGATGCTTGCTAATTCAGCCATGCATTTAAAGGAGTTGCAACAACAAAATGAATCAAGGCTATCCCTAACCACATGGGCTCTCCAGGGCAAGTAGGAGATGTGGAGAGCTCAGCCTACAGGTAGTGGCTAAATCTAACCTGCTTTTCATCTTTTCCATGTCTCAGACTTGCCCTCCATATACAGTTGTCAAGGAGTGATACCAAATAGTTAGCCCAAATGCTACAATCAAGTTATCTCTGCTCTTCTTTTTCTGTATCTTACCTTTGAAAGAATATTGGTTCTTGGGTGGCTGATACCTCTGGGTTTTCTAGGATTTGTGCATGAGGTTATATCTCATATTGTGGGTTATTTAATGTACTAATAAAGTATTTCTTTAAGCAATTAAAAGCAGAACTACCATGTGATACAGCTGTTCTACTCCTGTGTAAATGCCCAGAGAATTCCATATCTTACCATATTTGCACATCCATGTTTATTGATGCTCCATTTATTATTAAGGAATGAAACAGATATCCATCAATGGATGAATACATAAAGAAGGTCTGACACATATTCAAAATGGAATATTATTTATCTCTAAAGAAAGATGGACACAATTTGTTTAGAAAAATAGAATGGACTTAAAATGTATAATACTAAGTAATATTAGAGAGGGAAACCCCACATATTCTTCCTTATATGTTCTTTCTAGCCTATATTGCATGCATGTTCATATGTAAATAACTGAAAATAGAACATTAGAAAGGATAACAAGAAAGGCTAGCATTAGGTGATGAGGAAGGACATTTGGAAGGCAGACAAAATGACTCGTGTCACGAAGGAGGTATAAAGCCAATTTTCTCTAGTTTCTGCTCTGGCGTGGCTTACTTCCTTTCTGTGGTAGATAAGTGTTTTAAAATGTAATTGATAGTGAACATGGAAAACCCAAAGTGAAGCTCCATAGCTTCAGAACTGCATAGGAGAGATGTATACAGTTTGGGACATGGCAAATGCTTGAGTGGGCTACCTTATTTAGCTGTGTGATGTTTTATTTGTGAGTTTATTATGAAAAAGTTATACTCAAAATATAAAACCAGAAAGTTTCTAAGAGAGAGGAAGCCAGCCATCATGTTGAACCCATTTTGGACAACTCCTTTTCCAACATGGAGAAAATTGCCTACTTACCAATCTGTTTCTTTGAAATTAACTGTAAAATTAGGGCTTAGAGAAGAGCTCAGTGGTAGAGCACTTGCCTACTATGTATGAAGCCCCGAGTTCAATACACAGTCCTGCTAAAAGAAAACAAACAAACAAACAAACAAAACAAAAAAACCTTTTAACTGTAAAATTGGAAGTTAGTAGAATATACCATTTTGGTAGCTCTATGATGTGAGATAGTCCATTTCTTCTGTGTCTCAAGAGAGGTTAGGTTTTGTAGACTTAGAATGCACTTTCAGCTCCTGTACAGTGTTCCAGGGAAGTGCAGCACTCAAGTTCATTAACAGATACACTCAGTCAGCACTGGTTAGTTTGTTCAGTGTGGAAACACTATGGAAAGCAGAGAGCATGTCAACACCACAGGCAGTTCTGAAGCTAAACCGAGGGCTGGTATGGTGCTTGGGAACACGTTCTAACCACAGTGGTGGCCCATGCAGGATACTCTGCATGTTGACAGATGAGCTCTAGACACCTTTGGAGCAAAGAGAAGAAAGAGAATGTAAGGGGAGAGTAATGGAGCTCAAAGTTTCCCTGGACCAGACTTCCCTAGGCTAGCCCTCCCTGGGCTAGCCTTCTCTAGGCTAGCATTCCCTGGGCTAGCCTTCTGGCAAAGACTTACCTCTGGTCACTGAGAACAAGAACTCTCCAGGTTAGATGGCTCAACCCAAAACTTGGTGTGTAGCAGCCTAGCACTTGAAGCCAATCTGGCAAACTACTTAAAAGCACCATCTTCATGTTTTCATCTAGGAATTGGTCCTGATGATCCGTGCCCTGGGTCTATGGAGAGAACCATGAGTTGACATACATGAGACTTAGCTCAAGGCGATCTGCTGTGGCAGTGATCTCCCCTGTAGTTGGTTGTTTTTTACTCTTTGGCTCTTTGGGGGGCCTGTCACCCAGCTCCCAAATAAATCACACATGGAGACTTAATTCTTACTTACAAATGCCTGGCCTTAGTTTGACTTGTTGCTAGCTAGCTTTTCTTAACCTCAATTATCCCATCTGTCTTTTGCCTCTAGGATTTTACCTTTCATTACTTCTGTATCTTTTCTTTCCTTTTTATTCCACGTCTGGCTCTGTGGCTGGGTGGCTGGCCCTTCTTTTCTTGCTCCAATTTTCCTCTCCCCAGTTTTCTCCTTCTATTTATTCTCTCAGCCTGCCAGCTCCACCTATTTTTCTCCTGCCTAGCTATTGGCCGTTCAGTTATTTATTAGACCATTCAGGTGTTTTAGACAGGCAAAGTAACTCAGCTTCACAGAGTTAAACAAATGCATCATAAAAGAATGCAACACATCTTTGCATCATTAAACAAATGTTCACTCCATGTTCCTGGGTTAGAGTTAGTGGAGAAAAGGAGCTACAGGGAAAGAAAAGCTGGACCCTCCTTCCTCCAGCTATAGTCCCCCAGCATTTCACATGTCTCCCTGAAGATCCTATCATCTCCCAAATTATCAAGCCAGGGCAAATGCCTGGGACTATGCCCTTGGGTAACATCAAGGGATTATAGCCCAGCTGTACTCAAGCTGCCACCTCATGTAGAGGAGTTTTTTCCTTAGAAGCTCTGAAAGTCCAAGGAAGAAACTATAACATCAGCTCTTAACTTGTAACAAACACCTGCTTAATAGTCCTCAGTGATTTCAGATGTGTGTGTGCACAGATGCACCTGCATACACAGGTGTGTGTGACTGTGCATACACAGTGAGGCAGGTATACACAGATATGTGTACCCGTTCATGCATATACAAACCTGTACACAGTTGTACTCATATAGCTATGTGTTTATTCAGAGATACATGCATAAAGGTTGATGTACTTAGACCCACAGAGCCAAATCGACACACATATGGGTACACTAATAAAATGTCACAAAACACAGTTACCTTCTTATGAACTATATATCCTCTGCGAACTATATATATATGAACTATATAACTGCAGCACATGTTTGGCATCTTTAAGAATTAGAGAATGCAGGAAACCATCTTCAGACCCAAATTTAGTTTCCAAGCCAACCCTAGAAGCATTGTCAATGACCAGCGTGAAAAAGAGAAAGGCAGCCAGGGGAGCTGTGTCCTGTGGCTGCTGAGAATGTTCACCTATCAGAGACCCAATAGAAGCAACCAGGCAGCTGGGGGCTCTGCTGCCCACAGCTGGGCAGGGGCTCTCTCTGTTTCTTACAGCCCTGGTTCCCAAACCTGGCTTTCCTACCTCTGTGAAAAGGAAATTGCAAGAAATTCTTGGCTGATCAAAGCTGGCCAAGAGTGTGGCAAAGTTCATCTTGACTGCATACCCCAGTGGTACCAGAGGGACCTCAGATGGACTGTGACTAGAATTCACTAAGAACAAGGGTCAGGCCTTCTGTTTTATATGCAAGAAAGCTCTACCTGTGCAATTGCTACCGTATTTCTTCCTATCTGCTGATTTTGAGACACCCATGGCTCATTGTTCCCATATGCCTGCATATCATCTCTCACATCAGCTCCAGAACCAATGTCCTCACGTGGCACCTGCTGCAGACTGTATGACAACTTCTAGCTTCTCAATGGAGTCCCCAGAGCCATTGTCAAGAAAGGAGTAGCTTCCAAGCAGTGGAGAAGCTGAGCAGGATGCTGGGCTCCGTGGTGAATGTGCTTCAGGTGCTGAATGCTGTCTGGAATGTTAAAGAAGGAAAGCAAGCCTGTCATGGGAACTGTGCCCACTTGGGCTCCCTAGAGTAATACAGAGAATATCAGCAATCAGGAATTCCCCTGTGTCTCCCACATTTTGCCTGCCACTATACAAAACACACAAGGCTTACATCCAAATGTGCCTCGAGGAGTAGGGAGACGGTTCAACAGCTAAACAGCTTGTTGCGCAAACATGTGGGCCTGTGTTTGGAGCCCCAACACCTGTGTAAAAAGCTAGGAGCCAAATGCACATCTGTAACCCCAGCACTGAGGGTTGGTAGAGACAGGTGGAGTTCATTGGCCTGCCAGCCTAGCAAATCAATGAGATACAGATTCAACAAGAGACAGTGTCTTAAGAAATAAAGTGGAGAGCAATAGAGAAAGACACCAGTCATCAACCTCTGGCTTCCAAATACATACATATGAATACACACACACACACACACACACACACACACACACACACACACACACACCTAGGGTGAGTAGTATGTTTGCTGTTAGATGCTGTTACCAAAAGAAGAACCCATGAAACAGACACTCACTGATGTATGCACTCTGGAACTCTGTGGACTTCTCATCCAGCTGGGCACCACTAGTGAACGTTTATACTCTCCTTCCGCCCTCAGGTGGAGGCAAGCAACCCAGCAGGTGAATGCTGTAGTGTCAGGACTCTTGCACTGTAAAAAGGCCAGTGGCAATGGCCTTGGAAATACAAGAATCTGTGAAATGCCTGAAGAAGCCCTGGGCATCATCGGAACAAGAACTGGTCCAGGCATGTGTAACAGGGAGCTGACATTTGAGATGCTAATCCCACTGCCTGATCTGTTTGGAGAGGGCTGAAGGACCAGATGACAGGTTGGCCTCTCCAGTCTTCCTCTGAACAGTTCTCTGCCCTCTGTTCCCTGCCCCTGTTCTCTGCCCTGCCCCTGCCCCTGCCCTCTATTCCTGTATACCCAATGCTCCCATGTGGAAAGACAGCATCTTCTTTTGGGCGAGTGCCCCAGGTCCATAGCTTTGTGTCCACAGTTCCCTAAACAAGTACTCTCAATCTGGCTCTCACATATCCTGAGTCTCAGTTTAAGGGACCCTCCTCCAAGTAGCCTTCTTTTTGACCTACCTTTCCTAGGGATCGTCTTTCTGAGTACAATGTGGGGAATGTTTGCCACCTTCTTAATTTCTCCTCTAGATGTGAGCTTTTAAAGGAGAAAGCACTTGCTTATCTTAATTGTCTTTATGTCCTTAGCCTGGCATGTGGGAGCTGCTTAGTAAGGATTGGTTCCACGCGTGTGAACCAAGTGTTAACAGGCATCCAGCCATGGAAGCAGATCACCTGGTCGTGTCAGGTCCTCTCACTCTTTATCTCCTCTCACTCTTTAGTGGTTGGACTTTGGTGAGTCCCCTTGCCATCACTGTCGCTCAGCTTCCCATCTGGAGAAGAACAACAACAAGGCTATGTGAGGAGTAAGTGAGCTAATATGTGTAAATGCTTAAATAGTGGCTGGCTTACAGGGAGCACTTGGTGCATGGTAGTAACCGTTACTGTTAGATCAAATCCATTCCCATCTGGACAATTCTGGAGATTTTTCTACTAAATCAATACCCTCCAGAGGGGGGGAAATCAAGAAACAACTCTGTTGCCCATTGGGTCTTGCAACAATCCCTTCTCAGCGACCCAAACACCCCCTATTTAGGCTGAGGCTCTTTATTTACAAGGACCTAGTTAATCAAGTCCATCTGTAATGTAAATGTGCTCCTCATTATGCGAATAGAGCACTAGACATGCAAATCCATGAGCATTTGCATGCCTAATGCAACAGTTCTTGTCCATCCTGTTCTGTTGCTATTTACTATCTAGTTTTTATGACTTATGGATTTCCAACCTTTTAAATTTATATCAGCACCGTGACATATCTGCAAGCAGCGACAGTTTTATGAGCAGTAAAAAAGCTGCAGCACACCGCCACTAAATACTAATGACATAAATGGTAGCTGTAATGGCCCCTATTTTTATTACAATACCAAACCTCAATATATCGCAATTACCTCTGCACTCAAAGCTAAGCAAGCCACACTGTACAGTATGCATCCAGTGGTGAGGAAGAGACCAGCTGCAGTTTCCAGCTTCAACCAACATGGAGCGCTGAAGAACTGAGGTCAGCTGTGATGGGGGGGAGGGGTGCTGGGATTTCCTCTGAGGCTTAGGAGGCACAGGGCTAAGGTCCACAGGCTGAGGGAAGTCACAAGCCCCAGGTTTTGCCAGGAGGTGTCTCACAAATAACAACCATTTGTCCTACCATCCCCACAAGCAGGAAGACTAAAATGGGAAAGAAAGGACAAGGTCTACCCAGCCTAATTTGCTCTGCAACTGAGTAAGTCCTTTCTCTCTCAGGACCACAAACTGTCCATCAGGATGGACATACCTCTAAGGGGTCACCCATTGCCTGCAACCAGGGACTAACTATGGAAAATCAAAGCCCAAGATGTAGCCATTAATTTTCTACAGAATGAAAATATATCCAAGAGGACATTTTTATGCCTGGTTTTTATAAGTTCTGATCTTGCATCTTAAAATAATAGCACCTTGAACTTATTTTATAGCGCTTTCTGTCTATAACACTTTTCTGCCTGTTAATGACATTTATTCTTGGCATCCCTGGAGGATTAACCTTTCTATTGTGCAAATAGGGAAACTGAGGTAAGGGGGTGGTTGTCCAATATAACACATCGGGGTCAGTGTCAGGTCTTTAATGGCTGGCCTATTAAACTATGTTCCAATGGCTCCAAAGCCACTCCTTCCCAGATCTGTGAGTTGGAACAATATCCTCTATACCAATAGTTCTCAACCTTTGTAACGCTGCGACCCTTTAATGAAGTTCCTTATGTTGTGGTGACCCCCAAGCATAAAACTATTTTGTTGCTACTTCATAACTGTAAGTTTGCTACTGTTAAGAATCATAATGTAAATATCTGCTATACGACCCCCAAAAGGGTCTCGACCCATAGGTTGAGAACCTCTGCTCTATACTATGAAAAGAATGGCAGAACGGATCTTTGGACCAGCTAGCGATTCCTCAAACCTCCAACTTCACCACTGTGCCTTTCTTCATTTGAGGATTTGTATGTCATCGGTATCTCAGGGTGGACTAGGATGATTTTTCCAGGGATGTTAAAGGAGAACATGGCATGGGCAGCTTCAGGCTGCGTCAGCGGAGCACTTTCAGGGGAGGGAGGCTGGATGGGAGAGATTAGCTGACTGGAAGATGACAGGAGTGAGACAGGGTTAGGGGAAAGAAGAGGGTCCATGATAGCATCCTGCCCAACGAAAGGCTGCTCTTACCTTATAGGCTGTTACCGCTCCTGGGGATGGATAGTGTCCCAGGAGATGGGCACAGGTGCTGCCACAGAGACGTCTGCAGGGCAGCATTGTAGTACTAGAACTTTCCCGTTACCCTCAGCTCAGGCAATTCCAATCCACTGACAGGGCTGGCTGGAAGGTGGTTACCCCAGCCCCCAAATTCATGTTGAAGCCCCAATTTCCAATGTAATTATATTTGGAGAATAGCCTTTGGAGATACAATTAAGATTAAATGACATGGTAAAGGTGAGGCCCTAAGCCTATGGGCTGGCTAGTTCTTAACACAAGCTAAAGTCATCTGAGAGGAGGGGACCACACTTGAGAAAATGTCTCCTTAATATCAGGCTGCGGGCAAGCCTATAGAGTATTTTCTTAACTAGTGACTGATGTGTAAGGGTCCATCCAGCCCATTATGGGTGATATCATCCTGGGCTGGTGGTCCTGAGTTCTGTAAGAAAGCAGGCTAAGCAAGTCATGAGAAACAAGCCAGTAAGTAGCACCCTTTCATGTCGTCTGCATCAGCTCCTGCCTCCAGATTCCCATCTGGTTAGAGCTCCTGCCTTGGCTTCCCCTGCTGGACTGTGATTCAGGATATGTTAGCCAAGTAAGCCCTTTCCTCCCCAAGTTGCTTTTGGTCATGGTGTTTCATCACAGCAGTAGTAACCCAAAATAAGATAGCCTGTATGACTGATACTCTCATAATAATGATAATGAGATTGCAGGCATATGTGCACAAAAGGAAGGCCATGTGTGGATGCAGTAAGCAGGTAGCCATCTACAAGCCAAGGAAAAGGCCTCAGTTGAAACCACATCTGTAGATGCCTTGGTCTTAGTTGTCAACATCCTGAGCTCTGAGGCTTCGTTGCTGTTGCTTGACTGCCCAGTTTGCAGCAACTGGAGCAGACTAGGATGGACAGTGAGAAGATAGATACCTGGTGCCATTCTTTGCTATTGGTGGATCATTGATCTGAACCCCCAGAACATATTTGGGCAGGAATGAGGAATCGCCTTGCAGCAAAATCAGTCTAATGGGATGCAGGGGCTGAGGTTCAAAGTCAGGCACTGGAGACCTGGAAGTTCTCTGGAGGGTCACTTGTGTTGAGTCTGTATTGGTAAGAAGATCCAAGAAGCTGGGGGCTGAAGGCAGCAAAGGATAGCAGCAGCAACAGTAGATGCCCTTGCTCAGTGAAGGCAAGCTCACACTGCCTCAGACCTCTACACCAGTGCCATCCACTGGGAAGCACTTCCCACTGTGAGGGTGGGCCTTCTCCCCTCTGTAAAGCATCTCTGGAAACACCCTTGCAGACACACCCAGAGGTGTATCTCTCATAGGTGATTCTAGGTCCCACACATTAAGTTAACAATCAAAATTAATCAGCACAAGTCCATCTCTTGTCAACTTCATACCTTACCACATCTCTCTGTCATGCGCTATTTCTAAATGGAGACAGTAACAGAGTCATAAATCTACTTAACACGATATTCCTATCCAACATACAGTAAAAAGCATACTAATTCTTCCTTCCTGGGTAGAGAGCAAGGTCTCTGAGGAATGCTTACTCTTTTAATATTCTATAACTTAAATATGATGACACTGAAGAAATGATACTAGCTCAATCAATGTCATGTTGCAAGGCAAAGTAGGAGGAAAGAAAGCACAGATATCTGCTCAGTGTTTGTGTATATATGCACAGATTGTAACAAATAGGACAGAAACACTCATGACAATTACAATCCTTTTTCCCTGTAGCTGACCATGTGGCCATAGCTGCTGGTTATATCAGCCTTCTATCCATTCCATATTTCTTCCACCCTCAGCAAGCAGATCAGTAGGTCTTGGGTCATTACCTGGAGATGGGACCCCACCTTTATTCCTGAAGGGTCTAGACTACTTAACACTCTAGGCATCTTATCAGATATTTGTGGATGTTAAAAGTTTCCTGTTGATGTTTGGACTCCAGACTGTTCTTCCCACCTCCATTGCCTTTGAGTTATTAAGCTTCCAAAGTAAGCCCCATGTTCTTGTTAGTAAATGCTCTGCTGGTTCACTAACCTAGACTTAGTGAAATCGTTTCATGGGTCTGTTATCAATGTCTAATCTTGGTGAGTAGACATTTGTTTACATCTTCATAGGAAAAGTTATAAAACCCCTGGCTATGGGAAAAGCAGTCCCATATATTAGTCCCAGATTCAGAGTACAAACAGCCTTCTGGAAAACATGCCACAGCCCTCTGGGCAACTGCCACCAAGGTGCTGAAACTGTGTCTTTAAAAGACAGTTCAGTATTCTATCAAGCCATATGCCTCAGAGTAGTGGGGACATAGTATGACCAGTGAATTGCATGAACTTGAACCAATAGCCACTGCCACACTTATTTGCCTGTGAAGTGGGTTCTTTGATCAGAAGGAAGGAATGTTGTATAGAATACTGTAATGGTGGGTAACACACTGTGTACATCCATGGATGGTAGCTTGAGCAGAAGAAGCATTACATGCCAGAAAGTCAAACCTGTTACCAGAATAAGCACCTATTCCTGTAAGAACGAAACACCGCCTGCTCTGTAATGGAAGTGGGTCAATGTAGCCAATCTGCCACGAGCCTGCTGGTTACTCACGCCAACAAATGCCACCATTCCGAAGTTGGTCCCCCACCCCTCAGCTAATCTTTTCCAGAAGCACTCTCACCATCCAAGAGTGTGTCTCCTTGGAGTTTCCAGGCCTCACTGTGGTTTGATGTGAGATGCCTGCCCCCCTCTCACGTGTTTGAACATTGGTCCCCCTGAAGGGCTGGTTGGGAGGGGTGTAGAATCTTTAATATGTGAAGCCTCCCTGGAGGAAGTAGGGGTAGGCCTTGTTTTGCAGTGCGAGCACACTTCCAGCTTGCTATCACTGCTGCAAATACAATGTGATCAGTTGATCTCCTTCCACAACGTCTTCCCCTCCTGTCGCCTGCCATCATGGAATGATGCCCTGGAACAGTAAGCCAAAAGAAACCCTCCCTCCCTCAGATTGATTCCTGACTGGTATTTGGTCACAGCAGTTAGGAAGTAACTAATCTAACTGTCAAGTTGACAGTCAAGTTTAACTATCACAGCCTGACCTAGCAAAACCCCGCCAACCGAGTGATGTGAATCAGAGGCATCACCTCACAGTTCCGGTGCTCAGGAGTCTGATGTCAACACGGCAGCACAGGCATGCCCCTTCCAAGGCTCTTGGTAGGAGGCCTGCCCACTTCACCTTCTCCCGCACCAGTGGCTCCCAGCATTTCTCAATGACGTGTCACCTTGACCCTGCTTTCAATAGCATTCTCTGCCATGTCCCTTCTTTCAGGAGCACCAGCTGTCCTGGCTAGCTTCATGTCAACTTGGCACAAACTATAGTCACCTGAGAGGAGGAAAAGACTGAGAAAATGCCTCTGTAGGACTGGGCTCTAGGCCAGTCTGCAGGGCATTTTCTTAATTAGTGACTGATGGGGCAGGACTCAGACCGTGGTGAGTGGTGCCATACCTGGGCTGGTGGTCCTGGGTTCTCTAAGACAGCAGGTTGAGCGAGACATGTGGAGCAAACCTGTAAGCAGCTCTCCCCTCTATGGCCTCTGCATCAGCTTCTGCCTCCAGGTTCCTGTCCTGTTTAAGTTCCTGTCCTGACTTCCTTTGAGGATGAGCAATGCTGTGGAAGTGTAAGCTAATTAAACTCCTTCCTCAGCAGCTTGCCTTTGGTCATGATGTTTCATTGCAGCGATGGAAATCCTAACTAAGACACCATTTATATTGGCTTACTCTATATAGTGAATGCAATGTATTGTTTATAATGGCATACTGTCATTTTGGGGTTTAATTCCAATTATCTGAAAAAAATCACAAACTCCTAGTCCCCCTTATGTGCCTTTGGATTGTCTCCTCATCTTTTAAGGCCAATGGTTTTAAGCCAACTCTAAATCCTATACTATCATCTTATGACTCTTAGCTCAATTACAACTGCCAAATGCCTATTTGGAAATAAGATCCCACCTTAGCTATGAGGGATTAAGACTTGAATATATCTTTTTGGAGACCCCACTGTATTTACTAAATACTGCTGGTAATTTGTTCTTAAATCAGTACATTTTTCCTTGACTTGTAAAAAATAATTTCAAGCATGCAAAAAAATAAATAAATAAATAAATAAATAAGAGTGGTAAAATGAACACTTGTGCCCACCTTGTCTTTAACAGATATTCCTACTTTGCATTATTTATTTCAAGTTTTTTTTTTTCTTTTCAAGATGCAAAATATCCCAGGACTGTGTTTTGGAGAATTTCAGATTCCACTCTCCATCCCAGAGGCAGCAGCTACAGAAAGCTGCTGTGTGTTATTTCCATCCCTGTTCTCATCTCTTAGCAGCATTACTGTGTCATGCTGTACCTATCACATGCAATCTCAGAATCACATTTCAGTCTGCCATAAACACTACCTTTGAAATTGGCTTTTGCCATTCAACATTGGCTTGCTGAGATTTACCCGTGTTAATACTATTTATTTCACCAACAGCTGACAGGTTTTTTTTTTTCTGCAGAAGACCCTGTAATAGATCTTTTTGGCTGTGTGAGCCGTTTAGTCTTTCTCACAGCTATCTAATTCTGCCATTATCAGGTGAGATTAATCATGCAATCTGTTCATGAATGACCACAACTGTTCCAATAAAATTTTATTTACAAATACAGAAGTATACTTTCATATATAATTTCTGCCAGTTGTGAAATGTAACTGTTGTTTTAGCATTATGCAGCTGTTTTTAAAAAGCAGGTGGTAGGCTGGATTTGGCCTGATGTTTGCCAGCCCCTGGGTTGAATGATTGCCAAGCTGCCAGTGGAATTCCTAAAGTCATTATATCATCTTGCAGGATCCCCCTCTCATTGTCTCTATGGCTGAGACAGTACACACATGCACGCGCACCCACACACACCACACACACACACACACACACACACACACACACACACATACTACTACTACACTGTTTCATCAGCTTCAATGCCCTTGCAGGCCTATAAGCATATGTGTCTCTGGATAGCTAGAGGTAGGTTTTTCTAGTTACCATTCCGTTGCTGTGATATGTACTATAACAAAAAGCAACTTGGGGAAGGAAGGACTTATTTGGCTTCTACTTCCAGGTCACAAGCCATCATTGAGGGAAGTCAGACAGAAACTCAAGCAGGAACTGAAGCAGCAACCAAAAACGAATGTCACTTGCTGGCTCTCTGGCCCATGCTCAGCTAGCTTCCTTATATAGCCCAAGACCACCTGCCCAGGAAATGGCACCACCTCGCACATTAATTAAGGCAATTAAGACAACCCTTCATAAGTCTGTCCACAGATATAACCTAATGAAGACAACTATTCAAATGAGGCTTTTTCTCAAGGTGATTCTAGGCTGTGTCAAGTTGACAGATTTACCACATGCTAAATGAAGGCAGGTGTCTACAGATACCAAGGATACAAAAGTTCAGAGAAAGAGCTCATCTTCAGGAAAGTATCTGCATATGTACATATATATATATATACATATGTATACCCTTTGAGGATTTCATACAATGTACTTTGATCATACTCAACCCCCTCCTCCCTATAACTCGTTCCAGATCCACTCATCTCCCTATCTCCCCCTCAACTTCATATCCTCTTTTTTTTTTTAAATAACTCATTGAATTTAATTCATGCTGTCCATATACTTACAGGTGTGGCATCATCCTCTGGAGCATGGCTAGCCTATCAGGAGCCATACCCTTAAGGAACATGGACTGTCCCCCTGAAGCCATTAACTTGCCCATAGCACCTCCGTTGGAGGTGGGGTCTCGTGAGCTCCTCCCATGCTTATGCTAGCATGTCGTTGGCTGGCTTGCTCTTGTACAGTCAAACACAGTTGCTGTGAGTTTGTGAGTACAATGAGTGATCCCATCATGTCCAGAAGATGCTGGTCCACCTAGTCTGCCTCCAGCTCTTACAATCTTCTTCTGTTATGGTCCCTGAGCCCTGGAGAGGGCATATGATAATAGATGCCCCATTTTGTAGCTAAGCACTCCACTGACACTTATTTTCTGCACTTTGACCAATTTCTGAGTTTCTTTCTTAACCACCACCCAGTGCACAAGGAAAATTTTCTGATAAAGCAAGAGCCTTAACCATTGTACAATAACATACAAAGACACCCAGCCAGAACCAAATATAGGGGCCCCTCAATACACAATGGCTCAACCTAGTACCTTTCTCTTAGACAGGGCCTCATGTATCCTTCCTGAATAGCTGAGGATGACTTTCACCTTCTGATCCTTCTGCCTCTGCCTCCCAAGTGCTAGGATTACAGGTGTGCACTACCACACCTGACTTATGTGATTCGTAACCAAAGTTACATGCACATAGAGCAAGTATTCTACCAATTGAGGAACATCCCCAGCCCAACTTAGGGTGATTCCAGTTTATGATGCTGCAGAACAGATACACATCGGTAGAATTCATGCTTCAAATGCTGAGTTTTCCTCTTTTCCCAGGGTAGCATTCTGCAGTCTATTGTCTCAGGATGCTAGGCAATGGTAGCAAATTCTGCAGCTGTGCAGTCAGGAAGGGAAACATACAACAATCCACATTTGCTGTGGCGCATCATGGGTGCGGAGTGGCTAGGCAATCAGTGTATCTTCAAGGGAATATTTTTCAGGTTACTGAGAATTTAGCAGGATATGCCCTAGGTTAAGTGAAAGAATGTCTATACTGGAGGATATACCTGGTAAACTTTGAGGAAAGAGAAGATGAGTTGTTTAAAAAAAAAAAATACCCTAAGCAAACAAGGACACATACTGTGCTAAAAACCAGGGCACAGTCTCACAGGGTAGGGGCATGTATTTGGTGGGGCACAAATTATATCTCCCTTCATAAGGTCTGGATTTCTTTCAATTAAAGTGCCACCCACATCTTTAATTATAGCACTGTGCTCTGGCATAATGAAGTTTATTGACCACAAGTTTTTGTTTTGCTCAGGTTGGCAGTAAACTCAGCCCATATGGCTTAAACCAGAAGGGAGTCCTGTTTGATATGCAGAACTTAGGTTTTAAAGTGTGTGTGTGTGTGTGTGTGTGTGTGTGTGTGTGTGTGTGTGTGTGTGGAGAGAGAGAGAGAGAGAGAGAGAGAGAGAGAGAGAGAGAGAGAAGAGGAACTAGACAAGGGGTCATAAGAAAGGAAGATGAGATCTTGAGGGAAACATGTGACATGGAGGAAGAGAGTTGGAAGGGGCATTGGAAAGGGTAGAAGGTTACTAATAACAAAGAATAACGGCAACTCTGTTTGAAAATGCTGCAATGAGACTCATTACTCTGTATAACTTGAATTCTTGAGTTAAAGGGGGACACCTTATGGACAAGTTTGAGGCCCAGCTAGAAGCTGAACTGTGTTGGCTTTCAAGTCTTCCCAAGATTCCCAATGGCAGCTCCAGAAGACAGCTTCTCTTATTGAATTGGCTCCCAGGGAATTAATGAGCCCATCATTATATTCAAGTGTGTCCATGACTCTGATTGGCTAAACCAGAGTCACATGCCTGGAGACAGAAAAGGAATTGGCTTCCCTGAAACACATAGATTGCTGTGGGGGAAGGGTACTTCTCCAGGTTGAGAGCTGTCTCAAATGGAAAAGGGAGCAGTGGCTGGCTGGGTGGATGATCAGAACAATACCAGTGTCCATCTTTCATGACATCCTCTTAAAAGTGAATTCTTAAGTGATTCCCCTGGAGGAGCAAAAGCTAGACATTTCTAGACAGAGGCCACTCCAGATGAGGTTCTGGATCTGTCCCACAAGGAAGACACTAAAGAAGAGGGAAGACCTAGTGGAGGTTGGACTGCCAAGGTTCTTGGCCGCCAGCTTAGAGCAGTCTCAGGATGGGGTGGCCACAGGCTATGGCAAAAGAGGCCTTTTCTATCAGAGAAACCATGCTTGTCCTTCCAGACCCAGTTTGCATGGTTCCTCTTGGACCACTATTTTCAGGTGTACCATGGAAAAAACTTGTCCTGATGAGGATATTTGGAGGGAAAACTAAGGACCAGTGGCTTTTCTTTGACCCATTAGAGAGTTAGAGGGAAATGGACTGGCTATGAATCCCTCAGCTGTAGCCCTAGGCAGTCTTTATTTTCCCTTGTCTGGGAGGGTGGCTTGGTTAGCTGTAGGAAGGTAGGCCTTTCCTTGCACACTCGATCCTTTCCTCCACTCTCTTGCTGCTTTCATGGCCTCCCACAGGACCTGTTGTGACTGTCATCCTTTTTCTTCACTGTCGGGTACTGTTCTGCTTGGTTCCCAGGGCTTCTGAGATCTAGACTCCGGATCCTACCATGACATCTGGAACTTTCTTGGTCATTATCATTTGAAGTGTTTTTCTGCTATTCTCTTTCTTCTTTTTGGATGTTAATTTTTTTTTTTTTTAAAAATTAGTCTATAGTTCTGGAATACTCTATTCCTTTTACATTTTTGTATTTAATTCTTGGACATTTCCATTGAGATTTCCTCAAGTTCACTGACTTTTTTTTTTTTTTGAGACAGGGTTTTTGTTTAGCTTTGCACCTTTCCTGGAACTCACTTTGTAGACCAGGCTGGCCTCAAACTCACAGAGATCTGCCTGCCTCTGCCTCCCGAGCACTGGGATTAAAGGTGTGCTGCGCTGCCGCTGCCGCTGCCGCTGCCGCCGCCGCCGCCGCCGCCGCCACCACCACCACCACCACCACCACCACCACCACCACCACTGCCCAGCCTAAGTTCACTGACTTTTGACCCATGTCCAGTATTGCCGATGAGCTTAGGCCAAGATTTTTATTTCTATTAAGGAGGTTTTTATTTTTAACTTTTCTTTTGGTTTCTTCTTCAGGCTTCATTATCTGTTTCCATTACCCATCTGTTTTTACATGTTGTCTACTTTTCCCATTAGAAAAGCTAACACAGTAATTGTACTTAGTTTAGATGTCTTGTGATTTTTTTTAAAAATTGAAAACTGAAAGCAATGTATTTGGCAAGAGGAGCTTTGGTATCTAGGCCTTACCTAAGAGGTTTTATCTGAACCTGGGTAGCTGTTGGTCTGCACTGAAGGTTTGCTGTGGCCATAGGTGTGTTACCTTGTAATCAGCACGACTCGGTCCTGGAAACCTGGCTGGGATTGGATGGGCTGTGCTTAGCTGAAGATGTACCAGCAGGCCGTTCAGGAAGTTTCTCAGTTGATTTCAGCAGGGGGTCTCTGCAGGAAGTCTCTATAAGAGAGCAGTTGGGGGGTGTGGTCATGTAGTCATTTAGGAGGAGGAAGTTGCTCTCGGTTCCTTTGTCTGCACTGTTTTTAGCTAAAGGTCAATCATTTGTCAACATCAGTACTTGGAACAGAGGAAGGTCTCATCATTGCCAGGAGTCTTGGTTGGTCCTTGGTGTCCTTCACATGGCTGAGTTCAGGTCGACAATAACACATTAACTCAGGACTCCATTGGCTCTCCACAGCATTAGTGGCTTCACATTCCTCTAATGTCCTTGCTTTTGTCTTTCATCATTGAGTTTTCTTTCTAAACAGGGCCTGAAGTTCGCCATAACCCTTCTATTACTTCTTGGGAGCCCTGTTAGGTTGGGGAGGGGAAGCATTCGGTAAGCTTATGATTAAATCTTGCTGCTTTGGTGGCCTGCCTTCTGAGTTATGGCCTGCCCAAGTGTTTCTTGCCTTTCTTCACAGCCCATTAGATGAGACAGAGAGCTGGAGGGGCTGCTGGAGTAATTACCCTCTGCCTCTAGGAAGCAAGCTCTTATGAGGTCTTTTCACTGGAGAGCGGCCCTTTGCTGTGGAGAATGCACTGGACCTATTTCAGAATGGTTTCTTGTCCTCTCTCTTTGCCAGAGCATGAGGGAATGTTATTTTATTTTTGGCTCTTTATGTGAGAAGCTGGTAGAATTTCAGGAGATAAAACTGTGAAAGTTACTTAGAAGCTAGGCTACCTTCAATCTGCTGCTCACCCATTTTAGTGTCTTACCATTAGACACTTGGGATTCTGCTCCAGGTAAGGAGACCTGGTTGTGGCTCCCCAGTTCT